>NC_133120.1:113188576-113505038 GCF_033568475.1 Henckelia pumila | reverse complement strand
AACTTTTAAATGGATGAAAAAAGTTGCCTTTTTTTCTTTTCAGGAATTCCTTGTGATTCTTGAACTTGTATTTCCTAGGTTCTTTTACACGATCCCTTTTTGTCGTCCATCCTTTTTTTCTTTTTGGTCTCGTGTTTCCTTTTTATATGGATGGATAAAGGACTAGCTCTATTTGTTAGTCTCGATTCTTGAATTTTTATTTCGAGTTATTTGATTGAATGCAGGTGGTTTTTTTTTTCTTGATTTTGATTCCAAGAGCGTAGTTCTTCCTGCAGATAATAAGGAGTTGATACAAGGTTCACACTAATAAAATCTTTCTGTGTATGCGGTGACTTCTTTCCGAGGGTGCTTCTTGGTTTCTATATCTGGATGCCGGGCAAGATAATTCATTTCCATTTTAAGGATTTTTTAAGTGGGTGCCAATTCAACGGTGAATTTGGAGGCATGGGATTAGGTTTGGTTCTTCCAGATTTTTCTTGATATTGTCTAAAGGTGATGAATTAGTTTAACTATGACAGGTCTTGTAGTTTTAGATGGACGGCGGCTGGGTAACTTTAGCAATTTAGATTGTGATAGCGATAAAGGAGATGTACCAGGCGGTGGAAGTGCCTTTTAAATTAGGAAATTTGATATTTGAAAACCTGAGGGTGAAAAGTTGTATGGATACTACGAGGGTTGAGTTAATGGAAGACTCTACCAGCTTGTTTCCTCGTTCTGATACTACTGGGAACATTGATAACGAGGATTCAAGTTTTGCTGATTCAGGTAGTGAAGTTAGTTTTACAGCACTGTTGGGATTAGAAGAGAATAGAAGTGGGGCTTCTTCTGCCATGGCTTTAACTTCTGAGGATGAAAGCCTGTGGCTGCCAACCAATGTTACAGTCCATGAAAGTGAAGAGGACGGTTCCTCATCATTGGACGGTTACCCTATTCTTGACAACTCTTGTTCACTCTCTGTGGTGAGTGATGCTAGTAGTTTATGTGGTGATGATTTGTTAGGATTTGAGACTAGTTTTGAAATTGGGGCGAATTTTTTAGAGGCCGAGAAGAGCACATGTGATGCTGATCTTGTTTCCACTACCAGAGATACAGGACATCCACTCATTTGCACAAATTTAGGTGACTCTCTGCCTGTGAAAGTTGGGAACGGGGAAGAGGCTGTAGATGGTGGAGCCTCAAAATCATCTATGGTTCCTGTCCAGTTGGATAAAGGACCACGTGGAAGATCTGGTCGGAGTATTTTTGAGGTCGACTATGTGCCTCTCTGGGGATTTGAATCCATGTGCGGTAGGAGACCTGAAATGGAAGATGCAGTGGCAACAGTACCTCGGTTTCTTGAAATTCCAATTCAAATGCTTTCTGGTGATCAATTGATTCATGGGGTGAATTCACGTTTCAGTCATTTGACGGGTCATTTCTTTGGAGTCTATGATGGCCATGGAGGCTCGCATGTATGTTTCTTTTCTCATTTCGATGAGTACTTTCAAACTTGAAAACACTTGTGCTTGATATGTAGAACTATTAATTATATCTTCAGGTGGCAAATTACTGTCGAGATCGCCTCCATTCTGCTTTGGCTGAGGAGCTGGAAGCTATCAAGATGGATCTGAATGAAGGAATTAGCAAGCACGGTTGTGAAGAGCAGTGGCGGACAGCATTTTCTAAATGTTTTATCAAGGTTGATGATGAGGTCGGAGGAAAAGCCACGCTTAACCCTGTTGTTCCCGAAACTGTTGGCTCAACTGCTGTTGTTGCCGTAGTTTGTTCATCACATATAATTGTGGCCAACTGTGGGGATTCAAGGGCTGTGCTCTATCGTGGCAAAGAACCTATGGCACTCTCTGTGGATCATAAAGTATGTCATTTTGGTCTATGTAAGGGGAAATATCTAACCAATGTGATTCTGATAATACTCTCTTCTCTGTGTTAGCCGAACCGGGAAGATGAATATGCAAGAATAGAGGCAGCTGGAGGCAAGGTGATACAGTGGAATGGACATCGTGTCTTTGGGGTGCTCGCGATGTCTAGGTCTATTGGTATGTCCTTGGCATTGATCGTTTTCATTCATTTGCATTTTGATTTCTAACATAAAGTTGTGTATCATATAATCCGCCCCTTAAGCCATGGAGTTGAACCAAACAGCCATATTTTCAGATTTTTTTAGCTCAATCTCGAATTTTTGGTAACCGGTTCAACACTAGGAATGAACCGTTGTGAATTTGAGTGTGACTTGACTTGGGGTTGAACCATTTATTTGCCCGAATCGAACTGATTCATCAGCTTCATTGGGAAAAACCAGAAATATGTGCACTGTTTAGTTTCAAATGTTCATCGTCTTCTTGGGTGTTGCAGGCGACAGATACCTGAAACCTTGGATTATTCCAAATCCTGAAGTGATGTTTGTTCCTCGAGCTAGAGAAGACGACTGCCTCATTCTGGCAAGCGATGGTTTGTGGGATGTGATGACAAATGAGGAAGCTTGTGAAATAGCTCGTAAAAATATACTTACATGGCATAAAAACAACGGTGCCACACTTCCAACAGAAAGGGGTGAAGGAATCGACCCTGCTGCTCAGGCAGCAGCGGAGTACCTATCGAAGCGTGCACTTCAGAAGGGCAGTAAGGATAACATTACTGTAGTTGTCATAGACATGAAAGCTCAGAGAAAGATCAAGAACCGAACCTAGAATAAAGAATTTCTGCCAAATTTCTCATCTTAGAATATATGATTTTTCGTTTGGTTCAAAGCCCATCTGTTTTATTCAAGGGGTGTAGCTTAACTAGAATGGAAATCTTAATGTAAATCGAGCTATTTGAAATAGGAAATGGAGTCCCTTGGAATAAATATAATCGGTATCCTATTTAGAGGTATTTCCCTTCATTTTATTCTTCAACGTGATGATCGTCCAAATGAATGAAATGCCTGATATGAAACATGCAAATGTTGGTACATGTCTGAATTTTAATTTTTCCTGACGAGCCAATTACATGTCAATCGGGTCGAGCCAAAATATCGAGCTAAATTCTGTATGGAATATGGATTGGTTTATGCAAATCATGCTAAAATCGAGTACTAATAAAATCTCAATCAACACAAACCAGCAACGATAAAAAAGGATGGCACCAAATTCTTAAGATGGGGAATAAATTGGCGTTTCATTAAATAGTAACTGGCGTGTCAGTAAATTTTATTGCTTTAGGTTTTGTAGCAAGTTTTCACAGCAAAAAACAAGAACGTGAACAAGCTAAACAGTTGAAAAAAGTTGCGTCTAGTGCTTCCTGTATGCTAGCTCTCAGTACTTCCTATATGCTAGCTCTCTCACAGCTTCAGCAAGATGTTTCTCAGATTGAATGCTTCTGACCCACACGGCGTTGATGTGAACCCTTTCGATGCTCTGCTTTAACGTCCTGGCAATGTAAGGTTTCATTCGGCTTGCAAAAAATTGTTCTACTTCTTCGGCCTTCTCATAAGAAGAGAACTGATGCATAACAAATAATGCAAAATGTCATGTGCGGACCACCAGAATCTTCAAAAATACCAAAAGCAGAGACAAACTGGAGTACACAGGAGAAGAGACAAACCGGTGATACTATTGCACTGATGAAGCGAGTTATAAGGAATCCAGCACCATAAGTTTTACAAATCTGATCCCAATTGTGCTGTACGCCAAGTCATCAACAACAAAAGTAATAAAATTGGCACGGAAAGTTTTTCTTTACAATACCATGAACTCATTAGATATGTTTTATGACTGTCATCAAGTTGTGCTCTCTCAAGCACGGGTTTAGGTTAGGCCACTACGGAAAAGAAAATGGAGCACCTAATTAAGTAACGATCTTCATCACAGACCAAAAACAAAATCAATGTTTTTAATTGTCTTTGTCACATTCATAAGCAAATACATCAACAGACAGCAACTGCCAAGACTTACTTGCAACCAATTCCAAGCTGTTTCACGAGCATCCTTGCTAACTGAGAGTCCAAAAACAGCATCTTGACTCCTTACCTGCATATGTAAGAGGAATAAGAAGAGAATATGAAAAATAAGTGTGTCACAAATAAAAAACTTTAAAAATTAGCTCAAACATATCAACAGTACCTCAGGAGAAAACAAAAAATTCAGAAATTCTTGAATAATTTCAGGATCCCGGCAGGAAGCCAATGAACCTGTGGGAATAAAATAGCTTTTTATAGGAGCTGCAAAAGTTGTTCATAATAAAAGGTACACCAAATAGTGATGTTGAACCTAAAATCCGTGTCTTCTCCTGGCTGAGGTCGGTCTCTCTATAGACTCTTAGAAGAGATTCATACCCAGATCTGTTTGATTTACTCACTTTCTGCATTACAGCAACATATACTGCCTGGCAAACGGGAGAGCTGTTAGCAAATAGTGAACATTCATAGATATCCATTGCAGCCAATCCAACAACTCACCCTTCTCAAATCAGGAGGAAGAATATGTGTATTTCTGTCTTCCAAAAACAAGTGAAAGAGTTTGTTTCCTTCATCTAGTGTTGCGTCATGCCCAAAAACAGCCAATGCGGTCAAGAGCTCCCCTCGTAACATGGCATCAAGGTGGCTTTCTCCTTGTTTAGGATCCCAACCAAGCCTCCTGATTAAAAAAAAAAGACCAAAAATAGAATCACAATTGGCATATGTTTAAGTCGGAACAAAACAGAACCATGCGGAAAAATGTAAACAATGTGACTATTATGCCTTAAGGGATCAACAAGCACGCCAGCTCTATAGCCCTAAAAAATAGTTATTAGTATATTACATTAACAAAGTGTTTCGACGTTCGGCCTGATAAAATAACATTTTGGTTTGTCGGCAAGTAATTATGTTCTTCCAGACATCATCAATAGATAAGAGCTTTGTGAACTATTGGTTATTAAAGGTCTTGATTAACTGGAACATGGCAGCACCTCTTGAGGTCCTTTCAGGAATCATGAAAATGAAATCATAAGGGTAGAATGATGACTTGTGCAACTCGAACTAATTGTCATTCAAATCCAAACAGAAGCCAGGCATGGGATGTTTGAGGTATCCATTTACAGAACAAAAGATGAATCGAAAAAGGCATGCAAGAACAAGTGAATATAACAGAGGTTTTGAAGCAAATGATGGAAAATCATGATGAACATACTCTGCAGAATACTGGAAAAGGTTGATGAAAAATAATTTGAGGTCATCCAGCAATTCAGGAGCAGCATCAGCCACAATTCTTCCAACTTTGGAAGCAATCTGCAGCACAAAAATGTCGTGTAAACTGTTGAGGAAATTGATTACGAGAAAAGCCAATATTTGAAAGAAAATCACAACTTTAAATTGAGAACTTTACACCGATCAAGTTGGATAGGACGGTGTAATCATGCTCTTCACGATAAGCAGTCATCAAAGACAGCAAAGAGGTCAGGGACTGCTGGCATGCCATGGACAATGCGTAATAGTCATCCAATATTCCTGCTCAATAGAAACACTTAAGTTAAAAGTCCCTCTACTGTCAAGCAAGATGAGAAACAACAGAAAATCAAAACTACCATATTTATCACTGGTTGACAAAGACTTCCTTTCTATTGCAGCCCTTAGCATGGCTGATAAGTCATCATCATACTTCACCCGAAAGAAACTAGTCTGATCCACATTAATCTTAATCCAAGGCCTACCAGATGTGCCACTAAAAAGTTCCTTCACATCAAGAGTATCATTTTTGGTTTGCAGCAAGAAACTTTTGCGGGTATCGTAAGAGCCACAGCAGAGTGTTATTGGAACAATCCATTGACCATCACCATGAGAACCACTGAGCAAAAATTGTGACTGTTGATAAATGAGACAAGCAGTTAGATCTTCCACGAATTATTTAATATTCATACAAAAAGTTGTTCTGTAATAAGGAAACAAAGCAATCTCCTTCAAAATCGATAATACAAGTGTGCCATTGGATAACCTGCTCAAACACCAAAATGTGGTCTCTCAATTTCACTGAAACAACAGGATAACCTTTCTGCTTTGTCCAAGAGTTCATGAGCTTGTTCACAGGTTCACCAGATTCTTCCTGAAGAACTGACCATAAATCTTCCGTCTTTGCATTTGAGCAAGCATATCTTTTGATGTAGGATGCAAGTGCCCTCTAGAAGAATAACAAGAATCAACACCAACTTTATTATGAACAATTTCGAAGAAAAAAATTTAACATTCCTGCACAACCTGGATAACTTTAACAAACATTTACATAGTCGAGCATTTTTGGATTTATACGTCAGGTGAACAAAATTTTATGCAACCCATATACTGTTTACCAGGCCAAATATGATGACGAGGAGAATACTTCTAATTATATATATTTTTTACTGTGGATAACTTCATAATTCTAACAAATTTAGAGCTAAATACACTTCATATACCAATTTAACCGGCTGCAACTTTAAAACTGGGTGAAATTAAAAATACTGGAAAGAAAGCTTTTAAATAAGAAATGAAAGAAATTTTAAAACCAAATAATGAACCTGAAAACATTCAGGCCCAAGGTAGCTTTGTAGCATCCGAATGACAGACGCACCCTTCCTGTAACTGATTGCATCAAAAATCTCATCAATTTCACCAGCATGATTAATGTCCACCTGGGAAGAGAGATTCGACTCAATTGAAATTCCAAGATACATCTTAACAACTAAGTACAAAAATAAACTGCTTCACTTTACTTAATGACAGTAAACCATTTCGAACCACCAAATCAAAATTGTAGGAAGCACAATGAAACCCAACAATTGCCATGTACCTCGATGGGATGAGATTCTGCAAGCCCATCTAGTCGAAGGCCCTCTGTACTCTGTTCAAGAAACTGAGTCCAAACTTGCCACTCTGGAAACAAGCTATCAGCAGCTAAATAACTAACCTGATAATCAAAAAGGCCAAACACATACAAATTGTAAATGACCCCATGGCCTAGACACGAGCACTTAAAACTTGAATTAAATAGATACCCATGTAGCAAATCCCTCATTCAACCATAAATGAGTCCACCATTCCATTGTCACAAGATTACCAAACCACTGGTGTGCTAGTTCATGAGCAACAACAATCGCAACCTAAATAAAGAATAAGATGATTATTTACGCACTAAGAATATGAGACTCAATGATCATAAAATATTTCTTGCATATGGAGTTATCAAAGAAATATATAGAAACTTAATTGATAACAAGCATTAATTCACCCTCTGTTTATTCGCCGCGGCAGAATGCTTATCATCATAAAGCAATGCTGTTTCTCGGTATGTCACTAGACCATAGTTCTCCATAGCCCCAGCAGCAAAATCAGGAATTGCAATCATGTCCAATTTGGGTAATGAATATGGCACCTCAAAATACCTGGGGTATTTTTAATTCAGCAAAGGATCGATGTAAAATCAGTAATATGATCCCCTAAGAAAGCATAGCATAAGAATTAACTAATATTTAATAACTCAAATTATAGGTATGATAATAATATAATTTGCACAATTCAAAGTGTTGCAGATGATGAAACTATAGAAATTCACAGCATACTCTTTATAAAGGCCAAGTGTTTTAACAGCAACATCCAGGGCAAATTTTCCTTGACTGGCTTTGCCAACCTGGCAGTATACCCTCACAAGAATTCCTAAGAAACATGGAATTAGATAATAAAAAATATGAAGTAAGATTCATGAGATAGTACAGACACGAGATAGAGTAAAGTAGCAATTGCACCATCAGGTGTATGATCTTCAACATAATCAAACAGGCCAACAACAACTGCCACCAGGTAAGTTGACATGATTGGTGATTCTTGATAATACACTGTCTTGAGATCTCCATTCACTTTTTCTTCAACAACAGGCATATTTGAAAGAGCAACTAGTTCTGAAGGAACTTCCAATGTTATCTTGAAAGTGGCCTAAATTGCAGATATGAAGCAAATCAAGGATATGGGTCACTTTTTAAGCACTCGAGAACAATTATTTGAATTAAAAACGAGGTTAGTTAGATTTAGTAATGTCTGCAACCTAATAAATGATGCGGCATTTACATTATATTTCAGGACAAAGTACAACCCATAATGCACTAACTAAACAAGTTACACACTACTAGATTTATGGAAACTATGTCCAGGTTAGATAATGAAACTGCATAAATAAGACTTATCTTGGTCCATGTACAAACAAACTAGTATACTGGAAAAACCTAAGATGACCATTAGGACCGACAAGTGATAGGCGGGCAATTTCTGGTTCTTACTTCTTTTAACTCACATATTTCTGAAATATATATGTGAAAAACTCATTCAGGGGGTATATAGAACTTAACTCCATATCAACAAATTATATAACTAAGCGATCACATTGGGGTCTTCAACTAATAAAAACTAAATAACTAATATTTACTGCAAAGAATTCATATGGTATACTTTGCGAAAATAATTGGAGTACCTTACAAGCTGGCTCATCCCAACATGGAAAGCACCTCCTTGCATCAGCTGGTTCAAACTGTGTAACAGCCATATTTTTCTTCTCACCATTATGTTCATAGGTACTGATAAGGGCATTAAATCAATTAAGAACCATAAAAGCACAGAAGAATAGTTAATAAAAGGTTCACCTCACAGAAAAGCAGAAAATTGAGCAATCAATTCAAGAAGTAAGTTTTTCATTTCCCTTAGCATCTACAAAGATAGGGTGTGGTGTGTACAGGAAGAATGTGTGAGGGTTCGAGAGACACCTTTTCTCATTTTGCACTCGCTAGAATTGGGGGGAAAATCAGCAAGGTGAGTTCCCCAACAAACAAAATCATAATTATCATTTTCATACTTTAGCATAAACACAGTAACAAAACTTTCCCGTTCAGTCCATTCGATCCTTAACTCAAGTAATTCCGCAGAACTTTTCCAACGTGCATTTTATCATATTTGTATCTACAACAGACATAGAGTTACAATTTCCCTTATTTTCAAGGCAATATTAGAATGAAGATGACTAAAGTAGAAAAACCCACGTGCATGCAGAAGTACGCACAACTGCATCACAGAGAAAATAACCAACCTTCTATAAAATCCTTTCATCCTATCATTCAGTGTCCCATCGAATTCCATGCTCAAAAACCCGACCCCAATCGGCAAACTCTCCTTGAACTCCACAACCGCTATCTCATCCTCCGCACATAGCTCCACTCCCACCGATTCCACGACCTAGTCAAACGCAAAAAAAAATACGCATACAAGTTATGCCACTATCGAGGGCGGGCGCAAACGCGCCGATTGGATGACGACAACACCAAGGGTACCTTATCATTCGCAGCAAAGATAACGGATTTAGGATTGATGGATAGCTCGGCAGAGTTGAGGACCAGGAACTTGGTGTCGGAAACGACATCGACGGTGATTTTGACGGCGCCGGCGAATTTGCAGGCGATGAGGTCGGGCTTGAGTCTGAGATCATAGTGAGAAGGAATGGCGAATTTGGGGAGCCGCGGCTGGCCTTTGAATTGCGAGTAGCGTTGATTCTGTTGCTCCGCCATTGTACTATGTCCTCGAACGCCAGAAATCGAAAATGTGAATCTCGGCCCGGCCAAGGCAAACACAGTTACAGGACACAGCAGGGGTGAAGATACAAATACAATTACAGATCCAAAAAGGGTTTAGGAAGATTGATGTTTAATTTATAGCAAGAATATTTTGCTTAATATTATGATATTTATCCATTTGATTGAAGTAGACTGCCTACTAGGCTTTTTTTTTTTTTTTTTTTTTTTTTTTTTTTTTTTAAATCAAATGTTATGTGATTGAATATTTTCTTTTAATGAGTTACCCTACTATGTTGTAAGGGAAAACTCTCGATAAATCCCAAGGGAGACTCATATGTTTTTTAGTTTTTGTGTAAGAGTTTATGTGTTCTAGCTTTTTGACAAATGCATGCAATATGTTTGAGCTCTCTATTTATGATCAATTGACCAAACTACCCTCAATTTCTTTGATAACCCCACATGTACTTTTTTCATTTTTAAAATACTTAATATTATCAGAGACAGACGTTTATTTTCCTCCTTCATCAACCGATTCTTCTTCGACGACAGAAAGCACTGATCTTTAGCGACAATCTTCTTAGTCTTGATGATGGCACCGATGACGAGTAGAGACAAACATTCGAAAGAGAAGTCAGGTTTAGACACTGGTAAAGTGAGGAAGGAAAAAAAATCGCCGAATATGATGATGAAGAAGAAGAAATCAGAAACAAGTTAAACATGTATTATATTATTGAAATCGACCACAATATATTATTTTTCGCGAGTAATCCACAATTTTAGCGTTTTGATGAATAATTTTGGTCTCATTTAATTTTTAAAATCTTTTCTAGTTTCGTTTTGTCCCAATTTTTTAGGGTTTTGTTGTCAAATGTGTTGGTACTTTTATTTTTTACATAATTTGTTATGTTTTGATTTATATTTTAGTCAAAAAATTGGAATGATTATTATGAATTTCGTATTTATTTGTAACAGTTCTTCATGATATATATTTTATCCCCAATTGTTAGGGTTTTGTTCTTGAAGATGTTTGTTAAAGTATATTTTGGTTTAGAACATCAATCGTTGTCAATGAATGACATTTTGTTATGAAATTTGACGGTTTTGTGGTTGTGAATTTATATTGGATAGTTTTATATAGCTAATTCGACAAATGACCAGTTTTTGGAAATATATTGTAAATTGTTCACAAATATGATTGGGTTGTTCTTTGACCATTCCATATTTTATTATTTGATTTGATAATGATAATATTTTGTACAAATTTTTAAATATTAGAAATGGGCGATGAAGAGGAAATAAATGATGATGTTGAGTTGATGAATAGTGGAAAGGTAATATTTACACGATGTTCCCCTGCTTATTGTAAAAAAATCATGGAAGAGTTGAAGCCGATTGTAGGGAACAAACAACTCAGTAGGATAAAGGATACTCTAGTTGGTAAATGGATAGACATGCCAGTTCTTCATGAGAGTAGTGGCAGAGTAGACTATTTCTTTAAAAGATTTGATAGCCCTTCGTGCTCTTTCATTGTTGGTGGTGATATTTTCATTCCTTTCACGTCAAGAGACTTCTCCATCATACTTGGTTTGCATCAGAGAGATCAACAAGTTGATTTGGACCTCAAGCTTGAATCAAGGTTCCTGTCTCGACACTTCGAAAGAAAAATAAGCAACACTCATAGGATTGTTATAAAAAAGAAGCTTGTTTCACTTGCGAGTAGTAATGTCGAAGCTGACATTGATGATTTTGTTCGGATGTTTATTTTGTTTGTATTCAATTGTGCAATATTCTCTACCGGTAATTATATTACTTCTGGTTTTATTTTTCCTTATATGGATGATCTGAGCATATTTTTCAAGTTTGCTTGGGGAGATGCTGCGTTTCGGTTTCTTTACCGAGAATTAGATAATCAAGGAAGCAAACTTTACTTGGATGGTTGCACAGTTGGATTGATGGTGAGTATTAAGTTCTATCAGTTATTATGCTATTAATTTTTTGAATTGTTTAAATATATAATTTTTTGCTTAGGCTTGGTTTTACGAGAGAGTGCCATCATTAGGTGGTATTCATATCTTTCCTCGTTTGTTTCATTTTGGAAAAAACAAGATCCATTTGGATGCTGTCAAGCTGAATCGGTTTTCGATTCCATATCTTCAACCAATGTATCTTTCATATTACTTATCCTATTTTGAATGTATGAGCATTAATATATATATTTATTTTTGGATCAGGTTTTGTCAATATATCTCTTTTCAAAGGAGGAAATGTTATTGGACAACAAGGTAATTCTAGTAGCATCCTTTATTTGATATTTTTAGAAATAAAAAATCATTCTGTATTAATTTGTTTATTATTGTAGTTGGTGCTGCCGGTTTTGAAGGAACAAGGAGGCAGCCCAGATAATTGTGAACTCGACAAAACGGTGAAGAAACAAATGGCTGAGATAAAAATGTTGAAACGCATTTGTGTACAGTTGAAACGTGAGAGAGTTGGAGCAAAGAGGAAGCTGTTTGATTTGAAAGAAAATGTAGTGTTGGAGAAGGAAGTTGCTCGAAATCGCAAAAGAAAGGATGTTGTAGTTGACAATGATCCGAGTTCTGATGACGGTGTTGATGGAGCCGATAAGACAATTGAAGAAGAAGAGTTGATTTTGAGACATGACCAAGATGGTAATTTTTTTGATTTTTTTGATGTGCATGTCCATAATTCTGTTGATTACTCGTTGAAGGAAAAAAAGGCAGATGATGACCAAATGGTTATGAGTAAAAGTGTTGGTTTATCTGAAAATTTGAATGTAGAAGGTGAGGTTGTTCAAAAATTGGTTGAGACCAAAATTCCAGATATTTGTGAATTTAAGAAGGGCGAAGATATATGTGCTGACAGATTGGATAAGGGAAAGGGTGTGGCTTGTGTCGAATTTGAGATAAAAGAAAGTATATGTGTTGATGACTTGGGGGATGAAAAAGGTGTTGTTGGTGCTAAGCTTGAGAGAGATAAAAATAAAGTGGTGACATGGAAATGAAAAAAAGCAAAGCCGATGGAGAGAATTCTCTTAACGGATCATGTGAGGGTAGTAGTGAAGATCTGAATGAGATTGATAAGTTGTTGGATAATATTGTAACAAAAGTGGTTAAAGAGAATAATGTTTCTGCGGGTGATATTTCAACCAATGTGGTTGAAAGTCGTATTGATGAGGATACTTCTAACAAAAGTGGTGGGCTGGACGAGACTGACGATAATTCTGAGAAGGTTGAGAAAGTCATTAATTTCCAATCTTCTATTGTCGATAATGTCAGAACAAGGGGTGATCGGGTAAAGAAAAGAAACCGTCAATATTCGTGACTCCACCCAGTACCACGCCAAAGAGGAAGGGCAAAAAAAAGGTGTGACTTTGATAGGAACCTACTTTAGCCTTGATTATTTGATATTGAAGTCCTATATTTTAATTCGTGGAAATATTTATTGTTTTTTACCATCTTTGTGTATTCTGGCGTAGGCAAATAAAGTAATTGATGTTGAGGAGCTACCTGATAACGACTTTAGTAAGGCTTGGACTGGTGAATATCAAGGTAGAACAGATTTCTGTGGACATGAAGAAGCCACTGACGATGAGAAAAAGTTGCTGATAGAATATATTTCGAGTGATGACATAGCGTATGAATTTCTATCTGAAAGATCGTGTATTCTTTTTAATCTTTTTTTTTGGATCTTTTTTGAATACAAAATAATTCATATTTTCTTGTAGTGTTGATGTTTGGCAAGACGAAATTGTCCATTTACCAGGGTCCGTTTTCACAGGACAGCTTCTATCAGAAAGGTGCGTAATACCATAAAGGGTCTTGTTTCTAACCATGTGGACTTTGTGCAAGATTTGGAAGGTATGTCAAAAATCATCACTGATTATTTCGATAGACTATTTTCTTATTCTAATCCGCACCATGAATTATTTCAACCTGTTATCGATTGTATTAGACCAAAAGTTTCTAGTACCATGAATTCGATTTTGGATGCAAAGTTTACTGCTGTGGAAATCAAAATAGCCTTATTTGACATGGGTCCTGATAAGGCTCCTGGCCCAGACAAAATGTCTGCACTGTTTTATCAAAAATTCGGGCATATCATTGGTGAAGATGTTACTAGATCAATTCTGAAAATTCTTAACGATAATGCGCCTTTGGATGAATGGAACAACACCATTCTTACCCTTATTCCAAAGGTTAATAATCCCTTGATGGTGAAGGAGTTCCGACCGATCAGTTTGTGTAATACTTGCTATAAAATCATTGCTCGTGCTCTAACTAACAGAATGAGGCCGCTGCTGAATTCTATTATTGATGAAAACCAAAGCGCTTTTGTCCCGGGCAGGCTAATATCTGACAATGTGATATTGGGTTTTGAGGCAATACATTGGTTGAGAACGCGAAAAAAAGGTAAACATGGTTATGCTGCTCTTAAATTGGATATGACCAAAGCTTACGATCAGGTTGAATGGAGCTTTCTTGAAGCTGTGATGTCTAAGTTGGGGTTCAGTGACACATGAATATCTAGATTAATGAAATGTGTTTCGAGTATCAGTTATTCTTTCTCGGTAAATCAGGCGGTAGTGGGCTGTCTTAAACCGACCAGAGGTATTCGTCAAGGTGATCCTCTTTCACCATATCTTTTTGCTATCTGTGCTCAAGGCCTATCAGCATCTATTTCGTCTTATACAGCCCAAGGTCGTATCACAGGGGTGCGAGTTGCCTCAACTTGTCTGACATTGACACATTTATTTTTTGCGGATGATAGCTGTAGTAACCCAGATTCCATTTTAAGATAATAATATGTTAAACATGTTTAAGGATTAGTAATTAACCAATGTCGGAGTGTAATTGGACTTCAGAAGGAATTCGGGCTTCTGACTTTGGGCCGGATCGGAAGTTCCGATCCCAGCCATTTCGAAAGCCGATCGGAAGCTCCGATCCAGGAACGGAAGTTCCGATCTCCAGCTGCCAACAATGCTTGATGACTTAGCCGCGAGTTTTGACAAGTGTCGAATGGAGGGCAGATCGGAAGCTCCGATCGTCGGATCAGAAGTTCCGATCCTGGCGTGTCAAGCATGCATGCAGTGAGCTGGATCGGAAGCTCCGATCCCGAAATCGGAAGTTCCGATCCTGACCGGGAATTTTGCCTATAAATAGGGCTTGTCTGATTTCATTTGAATTACGAATTCCGAGTTTCTTTCTTCAGTTATATAGTGTGAGATATACACTTGAGGGCCCTATCGGTTATAATAAAGGTTCTGGAATAACCAAGGAGTTGTTATAGTCATCCGGGACTAGCGACTCCAAAGGGCTATCTACGGACGAAGGTATGGTCCGGGAATCTATTTAAGTTTTGGGAGTATTTATTAGCTTAGTTAAGGCTTATAGAACTTGTGTAGTGATACGGTGAACTTCTGAATATAGGCTTGGAACCTAGGATCTTATTATACTTGAACTAGCCTAGAGGTACGTACACATTGACTGAGATTGCCAGCGAGTATACATGTTTATATGTTTCATTTATTTGGAATTATTATATGGAATGATATATGATTTACCGCTTTCTATATTCATATGTCATGTGCATATACACGTTGAGCCTATACCTTGTTATACCTGACTATAGAGCCGCTCAACTCTATACTCGATAGTCTGTCACTGAGAGTACCGCGACGGCGGGGGCATTTATGTCTGTCTACTCTGGTGTACTAGACGAGTGTGGTTGCACCCAGAGGTTGATCCGTGCGGTGGCAGCACTCATGTGGCGCCGGTACTGAGCATGACTTTTCGGATGACCCTTTACCAGTCATCATGTTGCATGCATTATATACATATGTTTACTCATGTCTATATACTGGGCGTTAGCGCTCATGTCCTAGTTGTTATCTTGGACACCCTATTCCACGGGGCAGGTCGCAGGATGGACGGAGCTGGTAGTTCAAGGCAGGACTAGGGAGCAGGAGCCTTGAGGAGTTTTTTTTTATGCAGCAGGATTCGATATAGCTGTATAATGTTTACTTTTAAGAATTTCGATATGGTTGTATCACTACAGATTTAAGCCTGGATTTTATTACTAAGCTGATATGTAAATTATGGTTATGTTTCCGCACGTTTTACTCTGTTAAGTTAATTTGCTGTATTAAGTTTAATGCATGCTATTAGTTGCCAGTTAGTAGGTGATACCATGCAGGGTCACTACATTTTTGGTATCAGAGCATGCATAGATTTTGGGATTAGTACTTGGGATTTAGTCTAGTAATTCTTGCGCATTGGGATTTTACTGTGCAATTCTTTTCAGGATATGGCTGACGAGAGTCACGGTAGTGTTGGCCAGGGAGGTGGTCATCATCATCGTCGCCATCATCATCAGGATGATCGATATCGTCCTCATGAGAGTAGACGTCGCTATACTATTAATAAGTTCATGTAGGTAGGACCAAAACCCTTGGTGGGTGGCGAGAATCCTGAACAGGTGAGGAGTTGGATGTCTAAACTCGAGAGTAATTTTCGTGCTTTCGATTGTACTGAGGATCAGAAGCTGGAAGTTCTAGAATTCGTTCTAGAGGATTGAGCACGTTTTTGGTGGGATGCCAAAGCTGCTCAGGCACGTATGGAGAAAGGACAGGTGACTTGGGGAGATTTCTGTGAGCAGTTCCAGAAACTGTATTTTCCTCCGGTTGTTCGCCAAACACGATCTTTGGAGTTGCTTACTCTGAGGCAAGGATCAATGACTATTGATCAATATCAGCAACGATTTCTTGATCTGCTGCCTTTCAGTCCTCATATCAATGAGAGTGATGCATCAAAGTATGATATCTTTCTACAAGGTTTGAACCAAGATATCTACTCTCAGGTTGTCGTCTGTGATGACCCGGTATCTTTTGAGACTTTGGTGAACCGTTGCCATCTTGTGGAGACCAGCAACAGGCGAGCACAGTTGATGATGCCAGCACAGCCTAGTGGATCTTTTGAGCCTCGAGCTCAATCTGTTGTGCAATCTGGACCTACGTCTTCTTCTACTCCTACTTCATCTGGATCTCGTGGTTCACGAGGTATGTTCCTTTTTGGGAAGAAGAAGAAGAAGGAGGAATTTTGTAGCCATTGTGGAGGGAAGCATCCTGCAGCTTCATGTCGGAGGGCTACTGGGGCTTGTTATATTTGTGGGCAGCAGGGACATCTACGGAGAGATTGTCCTCAGCGCATGGGTTCTTCTAGTGGATCGGGATCACAGGTTGGATCTCAGGCTTCTATTGTTCCACATCAGCAGCCAGCACCACAGAGTTCTTATGGTTATCATCCCCAGACTCAAGGGCAGGTGTTTGCTCTGTCTCAGGAGCAGGCTACTGAGGGAAGCGATCGCATGTTGGCAGGTACCTTTCTGTTATGTGGTATTCCTGCACTTGTATTAATTGATACTGGAGCATCGCATTCCTTTATTTCTAGTTGCTTTGTTAAGAGACATAGATTACCTTATGTATCATTAGATATGGATTTAGTTGTATCTACTCCGTTGGAGCAAGAGATAGTAACTAAGCGTCTAGTGATGGGTTGCCTTCTGAAGTTTGAGGGTAATGTGTTAGTGGCTAATTTGATGATATTAGCGATGATAGATTTTACTGTATTTTGGGAATAGATATGCTGACTTTGTATCACGCTAATGTGGATTGTTATCAACGTCTGGTACAGTTTCATCCTGTTGAGGGTGATAGCTGGTACTTTTATGGTGAGGGTGCGCGACCTCCGATGCCACTTGTTTCGGCTCTGAAGGCATGTCATGTCTTGGAGTCAGGTGGGGAGGGCTACCTCATCTATGCAGTTGATATGTTCGCGAGTAGTCCGGGTATTGATCAGCTACCGGTTGTCAGTGAGTTTCCTGACGTATTCCCTGATGAGATTCCTGGTTTTTCTCCGGTTCGAGAGGTTGAATTTGGTATTGATCTAGTACCAGAAACTACACCTATATCCCGAGCACCTTATCGTCTGGCACCGTCAGAGATGAGGGAATTGAAACAGCAGTTACAGGATCTGCTTGATAAGGGATATATTCGTCCGAGTGTTTCTCCGTGTGGAGCACCTGT
Organism: Henckelia pumila; assembly: GCF_033568475.1. Classification (NCBI taxonomy): domain Eukaryota; kingdom Viridiplantae; phylum Streptophyta; class Magnoliopsida; order Lamiales; family Gesneriaceae; genus Henckelia; species Henckelia pumila. Next base: position 113,487,397 of record NC_133120.1, on the reverse strand, counting down.
TTTGTTTGTCAAGAAGAAAGATGGATCGATGCGATTGTGTATTGATTACAGGCAGTTGAATCATGTCACCATCAAGAATAAGTATCCTTTGCCGCGGATTGATGATCTGTTCGATCAATTACAGGGTACTTTTGTTTATTCTAAGATAGATCTGAGATCTGGATACCACCAGATCCGGGTACGGGACTCAGATATTCTAAGATAGATCTGAGATCTGGATACCACCAGATCTGGATACCACCAGATCCGGGTACGGGACTCAGATAGAGGCAGTGATGAACTGGTCTCGTCCGATGACGGTTGCTGAGATTCGAAGTTTCTTGGGTCTAGCGGGTTATTATCGTCTGTTCATCGAGAATTTTGCACAGTTGACCAGACCTTTGACACAGCTTACACGGAAAGATGTTGCCTTCATATGGTCCTCGGATTGTGAGGAGTCATTTCACGAGCTGCGTAGACGTCTTACTACTGCACCTGTGCTAGCTCTACCTTCTGGATCAGGAGGTTATGTTGTCTATACTGATGCCTCTGGTCAGGGGTTAGGATGTGTTCTGACACAGCGTAGACATGTTATTGCCTATGCTTCTCGACAGTTGAAGACGCATGAGACTAACTGAAACGACTCTAACTCTCTAAATAATAAATAAATATGCGGAATTTTTTTTTTAATATATACTTACTAAGTAAAAATATGTACATACATGCCCATACATATATGCACAGAATAAATAGATTTAAAAATAAATAAACTAAATAAAAATGCAACCTTTAAATTAAATATCTGAGTCAAACATTTAATAAAATACTGACATAAGCAAAAATAAATAAAATTTGCATGCACTGAAAATATTTAAATAAAATATCCCATACTGTCAACCACTGAAAATAAATAAATAAATGTATAACATGCTAAAATATTCAAAACATGCATAAAGACTCAGACGACTATCACGGTCACGGGATCACTGTATGTCCGCTCATATGTCCTCGCCGCCGGTGGGTACCATATCCTCCTCTACGTACTCACCTGCACCATACCAGTGTAGTGAGCCTAGAGGCCCAACATGCTAACATAACAAGGGTTTAAAATAATTTAAATCACTTTAATACTAATACATAACATATACATGAATGAGCATGCTTAAAAAATATCATGACATAACATAACTTAAATTAACTTAAATATCATAATCATACATAATACATAAACATTGTTGAGCAAATTATTTTCTAACATCGCATGGTTGTATCCATAGTGTAACCTTAAATCATACATTAAATACTGATCAGCGTGAAAACCAACGTACGTGGCGGTGACGAATCACCTCTTAAATTGGCAGTAAACTGCCCTTCAATAGTTCACATATGGGGACGAATCCCCCCTCAAATTGTCACACTACTTCAACTTCCAACATAAAAATTATTTTTCTTTTGCTCAACCTTAAACATTAAATCATGGATAAAAATTATTTCATGAATGCATGTACTTAAATAAAATGTGTGTCCTTCATATATATTTAATTTAATTTTTATACTAACATATAAATACTAAAATAACATTCATGCATAACATAATTAAATATATATTTAGGACACATGCAATTTCTCATGGTTTGTGCTGAACTGCTGACCCTAACACTCAAGCCCATTTTTTTAAATTCTGGCCCACTAACACTGAGACTGGCCCATTAACATACTTAAGCCCAATAATTAATTATTCTAAGCCCACTTAATTAATTAAAGCCCATTAAAACATTCTTGGCCCAATAACATTCTATTCCGGCCCAAAGGGCCCAAAAGCCCAAAGACTGGCCCAATAATTTTCATGGGCTCTCAAGCCCATAAAAATTAGTGGACTAACTTAAATTAATTATTCAAGCCCATTAATAAACTTAAATGTAGCCCATTAATTTAATTAATTTAATTAGCCCAATAAAACACTTAAACTTAATAATTAACCTAAAATTAAAAATACCCGAGCCCAATTAACTTAACCCGGACCCGGACCCAACTAACTTAACCCATGACCCACGGACTTGACCCGGACCACTAACCTGACCCGGAACCCTAGAACCCGACGCCCCTCCCTAGCTCCTTCTCGGCCACGAGCAGCAGCCACTCCATGGCTGCTGCCGGCCTGCTCCGGCCACCCCTGGCCGGAGCTCCATCGCCCAGACGTAGCCCACGTCTGGGCGGTCCTAACCTGACCTAGCTCGGCCTCAAACATTCTCCCTAGCCCAAGGCCGAACCCTCCTTCCAGAACCCTAACCTGCGCCCCCCATGGCTTCTTCTTGCACCAGCTCGTCCAGGCCTCTACCTAGACCATATCCGACCAAGCCAAGCTAGCCTAAGGACCCCGACGAACCCCTTGACAGCCCTGACCAGCAGCCATGCATGCCCCTTAACAAAAAAAAAATGTGAGCATGATTCCCAAAACGTGAACAATGCATACATTCAAGCCCTCTCGATATTTTTATGAAATTTCTTGAAATAAAAAAAACAATGCACACACACGCACGCATAAGTACTGATATGGTACAAAATTATAGAAAGAATCATGCCTTGCACCGAAGTTTGAAGAGAAAAAGGCGCGTGGAACGATTCCGGGACGACGAGGCGACGACAACTTGCTTTGGACCTTAAAAAACGTGGCTATGGAGTCTTCCTTGGCTGTTGGATCGATGAAAAAGATGATGGAGATGGGGGTGAGGCGGCTGATGGAGAGTTTGGGCGTAGGGTTGGGTAGTTTTAGGATTAAAAAATATTAAATATAATTACACTACATAATTTACTTAATTAATATACCAAAATATATAATTTAAAACTCCACTTAAAAGATTTAAATCTGATACTAAATCATAAATCCCGAAATATATAATTAAGGGAATTTTAAAAATACTAAAAAGTCATTATTTTGGCTTATTTTGAATAAAAACGGACTCCTAAAATTATATAAAATTAAATACTAAAAATATTGAGGTAATAAAACTCAAAATAATATTTTTGGGCTCTTAAAAGGCTCATGAAATAAATTGGATCAAAAGTTGTCATCTCGTCCGTTCACGGTCCCGTCAACGCGATAAAATAATTCAAATACCAATAATTCATAAAAATCACTAATTATGGGTTAAATGATTAAAAATCAATTAAATCATGCACAAATAATTCACATAAATATTTAACCCATAAATCTAAAATTTTAAATAAATAAATTCCCTAATTATGCATGCGAATTTACGTATTAAAAATACCGGGTGTTACACTAACTATCCAGTGCATGATCTCGAGTTGGCCGCCATTGTATTTGCGCTCAAGATTTGGAGGCATTATCTTTCTGGCGAGAAATTTGAGATATTTACGGATCACAAGAGTTTGAAGTATTTATTCACTCAGGCGGAGTTGAATATGCGACAGAGACGCTGGATGGATCTTCTGAAGGATTATGATTGTGAAATCAAATATCATCCAGGTTCTGCCAATCTTACTGCTGATGCCTTGAGTCGGCAGGTGAGACTTTCTGCACTTCAGACTAATGAAATATCTCATATGATTCAAGAGTGTTGTTCATTGAGTTTTACGCTCAAGCACAAGAAAGGGAGGAATGAGATTCGTTTGTATACTATTCTATCTGAGCCAGCATTGTATTCTCGGATCAAAGATGCTCAGATATCTGATGTTAAGACTCAGCGTTTGGCACGTCTGGCCAATGGAGTTAATACATCTGGATTCCATTTTCAGGCAGATGGTTTATTGTGCCTATCTAATCGAGTGGTTGTACCTAATGTTGCGGAGCTCAGGAATGATATTCTTTCTCAAGCTCACAGGAGTCGATTATCTGTTCATCCTGGAAATATGAAAATGTATAAGGACTTGCGAACTAAATTCTGGTGGAAAGGGATGAAGCGAAGTGTATATCAATTTGTTTCAAGATGTTTGGTTTGTCAACAGGTCAAGGCTGAACACCGACGACCAGGTGGAGTACTGCAGAATCTTGAGATTCCCGAATGGAAGTGGGAGCACGTAACTATGGATTTTGTCACCCACTTGCCTATGACGTCACGTCAGTGTGATGCTATCTGGGTCGTTGTTGACCGTCTGACAAAATCAGCACATTTCATTCCTTACAACCGGGAGTATTCTTATGATCGCATGACACGCTTATATGTCCAGGAGATAGTGCGATTGCATGGAATTTCAGTGAGCATAGTCAGTGATAGAGACCCGCGATTTACCTCACGTTTTTGGGGTAGTTTTCAGCAGGCGTTGGGTACCACTCTGAGTTTGAGAACTGCATATCATCCGGAGACTGACGGACAGTCAGAGCGGACGATTTGTACATTGGAGGATATGCTACGTTCTTCTGTCATGGATTTTGGCTTATCTTGGCAGGATCAGTTACCTTTGATCGAATTTTCCTACAATAACAGTTATCATCGTAGTATTGATATGGCACCTTTCGAGGCATTGTACGGTCGATGGTGTCGTACTCCGTTATTCTGGGATGAAGTCGGGGAACGACAAGTCGAGGGTCCTGAATTGGTGCAGCAGATTGTAGACAAGGTAGATTTGATCAAGCATAGGATCAAAGTTGCTCAAGATAGACAAGCCAGTTATGCTAATATTCATCGCAGGCTACTTCAGTTTGAGCCTGGTGAATATGTGTTTCTGCGAGTATCACCTTTCAGGAAGGTGATGAGATTCGGCGTGAAAGGCAAGTTGTCTCCTCGTTTTATTGGACCTTTCCAGATACTGGAAAAGATCGAAGATGTTGCATATCGTTTGGCTTTACCGCCAAATCTTTCCAGTATACATAATGTTTTTCATGTGTCGTTACTTCGACAGTATATAGCTGATGAATCTAATGTGATTCAGTCTACTGATATTCAGCTAGAGCCAGATCTGTCTTTTGTTGAACGACCAATCCGTATCTTAGACAGAAAGGAGAAAGTTCTTCGAAACAAGGTTATACCACTTGTGATGGTGCAATGGCAACGCCGAGGCATTGAAGAAGCAACTTGGGAAACTGAGAGTCGTATGCAAGCAGAATATCCTGAGTTGTTTGCTTTGTATTTTTGATTACCATGTAGTTGTAATTACAGTTGTTGTAATAAAACATGGTTTGATGTTTCATATTGTTATCTTAATTTGTCTTTAGATTTTATTTCGAGGACGAAATATCTAAAGGTGTGGAGAATGTAGTAACCCAGATTCTATTTTAAGATAATAATATGTTAAACATGTTTAAGGCTTAGTAATTAACCAATGTCGGAGTGTAATTGGACTTTAGAAGGAATTCGGTCTTCTGACTTTGGGCCGGATCGGAAGCTCCGATCCCAGATCGAAAGTTCCAATCCCAGCCACTTCGGAAGCCGATCGGAAGCACAGAGATCGGAAGCTCTGATCCAGGAACGGAAGTTCCGATCTCCAGCTGCCAGCAATGCTTGATGACTCAGCCGCGAGTTTTTACAAGTGTCGAATGGAGGGCAGATCGGAAGCTCCGATCGTCGGATCGGAAGTTCCGATCCTGGCGTGTCAAGCATGCACGCAGTGAGCTGGATCGGAAACTCCGATCCCGAAATCGGAAGTTCCGATCCTGACCGGGAATTTTGCCTATAAATAGGGCTTGTCTGATTTCATTTGAATTACGAATTCCGAGTTTCTTTCTTCAGTTATATAGTGTGAGATATACACTTGAGGGCCCTATCGGTTATAATAAAGGTTCTGGAATAACCAAGGAGTTGTTATAGTCATCCGGGACTAGCGACTCCAAAGGGATATGTTGAAGAACCCGACGTTCAGATCAATATTGATTGATACCCGGTGCAGCGAAAGTTTAAAAATTTTGTATGGAACGATTCCATAATGGGTATCAACCTTACGATTAAATTGTGTGTGTAAAAATCAAATAACAATTATAAAATTTTTACCTTCAATCTCGAATCGAGATTTTGGACACCAACAGATTTCTCTGCTCTTGTTGTATATCCCTGGAACTGATGGATGAACTGTTCTTCAATCAGGTCCACGAACAGAGATTTAATCCCTCTGATAGATTGCACTAGAAAATCTATCAGAAGTTTTCTACGAAGAGATTAACGAATTTGATCCGTTAAACCAGACTGTAATTCAAAATCACAGGCTGGATTTTTCTCGAGTAGAGGGAGAGAGGGGAACGGCCACCTTTTTTTAAAAAAAACTAGGGTTTTCGAAAAATCCTTGTGACCTGATGTGTGTAATTTCTGTACTGCAATAACTTATTTATAATGCAGGCCACTAACAGCTTAGGGCCCATTAGTCATAAGTTCAAGCCCGACAAGTAAAGCCCGCATGTTCAAAAATTAATATAAAATTTATCGTGACTCCGATTGATAAACCGATTTCACCAATGTGCACAGAAACCATTTCTGCACCTTTTAAAGTCAAGATAAATTTTTCTGAATCCGAATTCAGTGATTTCCAAAAATGGCCATCCCTATGTCATTTTAGGAAATCTTACTCCTCTACTCTTAAATAAGAAGTCCAACTTCTTCGTTCATTAAATTTAACTCTTTAAATTTAACTATCTCAACGGGGATTAAAAATCCATTACACTGTGTACCCTCAATGGTTCAGGGATACAACTAGCCGTGGGCTCACAACTCCTTGTGACTCGGAACAAAAATTTCCGACTTGCCCATCGAATCATGGTATGAGCGCCTAGCAACATCGCCCCATGATTCCCTAGGTATCACTGATAGTGCCTACAAGAACCAGTAGATTTTGGTTAGCGTACAGTACGGTCCCTTCATCCATATATCCCAATCGAATCAACAACCATTGGTATATCGAGAGTCGCTCGAGATTCGATAACTATGCAATGCATCTTGAAGATCAAATAGTGACATCGCATGTGCTACTAAGAAACCATTTCTTAAATCACATCATGTACTCTGGCCAGAGATTCGTCACACTAATATCTCCTCAGATCGCATAGGATATCCACACTCGCAAGTATGTGGTGAATCCTTGACAACAAAGCATCGACTCCTATATGTGTTGTAACTGTACCCAATCCCGACACCTGATGACCCCAATAGAGTCGGTAAACGAGTCAAAGCACAGTACTAGCATATAGAGTCTCAATGATGTCTCAAGTAGTAAGGACTAATGGTGTACAACCAAAACCGCGGACTATATCCACTCGATAAGTGATAACCACTTGGAAAGTCCGGATAGGGTAGTTCGATCATTCATCATATGAATATCCATTTGCATGCTTCAAACATCTCTATGTTCCTTACCAATGAAACGTGGTACTCTGCATCGCAAATGCTAGTCTCAAACTCGAGCGATCCTTATCCTTATTATCGGACGGCTCAATCGACTAGGAACAGTTTAGAATATACAGTGACTATAAGACGTGTTTCATGATAGACATCTCCATGTTCTACCACATCTTACATACACTATAGTATATTCAAGGTCTTTATCAAAGCAACAATAGTATATCACAATATCACAATATGAAGAAAGACAAAGTCATTGCCATTAATAAAAGTGTAAATTATATTAAACAAAAGATTGTTTATACAAAGAGTCATCAAAGCCCTTAGCCACAAGTTGGCTCACCGGGCACCCACTCTTTCAATCTCCCACTTGCCCTATAGCCAACTAGTCATACTACGTAGACCCATTGCTTCGCGATGTTTGTCAAATAATGGTCCTGGCAAGGGCTTAGTAAGTGGATCAGCGATATTGTCTGCAGAGGCCACTCTTTCGACAGTGATGTCTCCTCTTTCCACAATCTCCCGGATGATGTGGTATTTCCTCAGTATGTGTTTGGATCTTTGATGAGACCTTGGTTCCTTTGCCTGAGCAACGGCACCCGTGTTGTCACAGTACACCGGGACTGGACCAACAACTTCAGGAATGACGCCCAACTCTTGGACGAAATTCCTCATCCAAACGGCCTCTTTAGCAGCAGCTGATGCTGCAATGTATTCAGCTTCAGTGGTGGAATCCGCTGTGGTGTCCTGCTTGGAACTCCTCCAAGAGACAGCACCGCCATTGAGCATGAACACAAATCCAGAGGTTGACTTCGAGTCATCCACGTCACTTTGGAAGCTAGAGTCGGTATAGCCTTCCAATTTTAGTTCTCTTCCTCCATATACCATGAACATATTCTTAGTCCTTCGTAAGTACTTAAGAATGTCCTTCACGGCTTTCCAATGCATTTGACCGGGATTAGCTTGATATCTGCTCGTGACACTCAGAGCAAATGCTACATCCGGTCTGGTAGATATCATCCCATACATGATACTACCTATGGCTGACGCATATGGTACATGTATCATTTTCTCTATCTCTTCATCAGTCTTGGGACACATAGACTTGGATAGAGAAACTCCATGACACATGGGTAGATGTCCTCTCTTGGACCCATCCATTGAAAACCGTTTCAATATGGTGTCGATGTAGGTTGATTGAGTGAGTCCTATCATTCTCTTAGATCTATCTCTATAGATCTGTATCCCAAGAATATAGGATGCCTCACCCAAATCCTTCATCGAGAATCTACCTGATAACCATATCTTTGTTGACTGCAACATCCCTACATCATTCCCAATGAGTAGGATGTCATCAACATAAAGTACTAAGAATGTCACAGCATCCTTAACTACTTTCTTGTACACGCATGGTTCCTCCGGATTCTTGATGAAACCAAAATCTTTTATTGTTTCATCAAATTTTTGGTTCCAACTTCTTGATGCTTGTTTTAGACCATAAATTGATCTCTGAAGCTTGCATACCTTATGCTCTCTTCCCATGGATGTGAACCCCTCAGGCTGCTTCATATAGATCTCTTCCTTAATGTCTCCATTAAGAAAAGCAGTCTTCACATCCATTTGCCATATCTCATAGTCATACCATGCAGCTATGGCAATAAGGATTCTTATGGACTTGAACATTGCAACTGGTGAAAAGGTTTCATCATAGTCAACTCCTTGTCTTTGAGTATAACCTTTCGCCACCAATCGCGCCTTGTAGGTCAATACCTTACCATCAGGCCCAAACTTTCTCTTGTAGATCCATTTACACCCTATTGGAACAATTCCATCTGGAGGATCTACTAAAGACCAAACTTGGTTTGTATGCATCGAATCTATTTTCGACTGCATAGCTTCAAGCCATAAATTTGAATCCGCATCAGAAATTGCTTCCTTGAAGTTTCTTGGATCACATCCAACATCGGGTTCATCTTGATCCCCTTCAAGAAGAAGACCATATCGAATAGGAGGTCTAGAAGTTCTCTCGGATCTTCTAGGTACAGGCGTGTCCAGCAATGGTTCTTGAGGTGTAGGATCGTTATTTTGTGTTTCGGGTTCTTCTCGAATTTCTTCGAGTTCCATCATCTCGCCTTTCTTATCCAATAAGAACTCCTTCTCCAAGAAGGTGGCATTCCTTGAAACAAACACCTTTGTTTCAGCAGGATAATAGAAATAATATCCGATTGAGTTCTTCGGATACCCTACAAAATAACATAAGCTGGATCGACTATCCAACTTATCTCCCACTGTCCGCTTCACGTAAGCAGGACATCCCCAAATCCTCAAGTACGAATACTTAGGAGCTTTGCCATTCCATAACTCGTATGGTGTTTTGTCCACTGCTTTAGTGTGGACGTTGTTCAACAACAATACCGCCGTTTCAAGCGCATAGCCCCAAAACGAAGGTGGAAGCTCAGTGAAGCTCATCATGGATCGAACCATGTCCAACAAAGTTCGATTACGACGCTCCGATACACCATTAAGCTGTGGTGTCATAGGAGGAGTCCACTGAGAGAGAATCCCATTCTCTTTTAGATAGTCCAAAAACTCGGTACTCAAGTATTCTCCACCTCGATCCGATCGAAGTTCTTTAATACTTTTACCTAGCTTGTTTTCTACTTCAGCCTTGAATTCTTTGAACTTTTCAAATGCTTCAGACTTATATTTCATTAAATATAAATACCCATACCTTGAATAATCATCAGTAAAGGTAATGAAGTAGGTGTGGCCATATTGAGTCCCAACTCTAAATGGACCACAAACATCTGTATGGATCAAATCCAACAGATTTTGACTACGTTCAGGTTTCCCCTTAAAAGGAGATTTAGTCATTTTTCCTTTTAGGCAGGATTCACAAGTAGGTAGAGAGTTAATATCAGACATATCAAACATGCCCTTTCCCACTAGCTTGTTCATCCTCCTTGAGGAAATATGACCTAGCCTAGCGTGCCAAAGGTTTGCCGGGTTTTGGCTATCGATTTTACTTTTGTTTGTTGTTGCCGGTTTATCAACATAATTTATTGGAACGTCTTTTAGTTTTAAGTTGTATAGATCGTTTTCAAGTTGTCCATTTCCAATTAAACATTCATTCTTGTAAATATTGCAAATCCCATTCACAAAATTGCAAGAATAACCATCTCTATCAAGCATAGAAACAGAAATAATGTTTTTAATCAAATTCGGAACAAATAAACATCTCTTAAAAGTAACTTAAAACCATTCTGCAAAATTAAATAAACATCCTCCACGGCTTTTGCTTCAACTCTGGAACCATTTTCGAGCCTCAGCTGGGTCTCACCCATCCTAAGCCTGCGACTTCTTGTCATCACCTGCAAATCATTGCAAATGTGAGATCCACATCCGGTATCCAATACCCAAGAAGTAGTATTAAGTGAAACATTTATTTCAATATAGAACATACCCTTCGCAGTTCGCAACTGCTCTAGATATTCCTTGCAGTTACGCTTCCAATGACCGGGCTTCTTACAGTAATGGCAAACATCCTTGGATTTTTCCATGTTTGAAGCCTTTGTCTTGTACTTCTTATCGGGTTTGATTTTCTTGGGTGGGGCAGAACGTTTCTTACCCTTCGTACTTGGCCCCTTCTTAGCAGAAGAAGAGGAGCCCACCAAGAAATCCGGTTTATCCTTCTTTAATGTGGATTCATATGTCACAAGCATATTGACCATCTCTTCAAGGGAGGCCTCTATCTTGTTCATATTGAAATTTACCACAAATCCGTCAAACGAAGAAGGAAGAGACAGAAGTAGTAATTCCACGTTGAGTTCATGCTCCAACACCAAATCAAGGATTACCAACTTCTGTATGAGCCAAGTCACTCGTACCCCATGATCACGGACCGAAGTCCCTTCACGCATGCGACACGTCATTAGCTCCTTTATAGTAGCGAACCTTTCAGCCCTCGATTGAGCCCCAAAAAGTTCCTTGAGTTGAACGTGAATGTCAGCAGCATTCACGGTGTCCTCAAATCGCCTCTGGAGTTCATCAGACATCGAGGCTTGCATATAGCATTTGGTCTTGATATCATGGTCCCACCATGTATCAAGCTTGGCTAACTCCTCCGGACTTACGTCAGCTGGTGCTTCCTTCGGAGGAGATTTCTCTAACACGTAGAGCATCTTCTCCGAAGTCAAGACAATCTTCAACTTACGGAACCATTCCGTATAGTTTGCGCCAGTCAACTTATTTTGTTCGAGGATCGAGAAAAGTGGATTACGCGAATTCATTGTATGAAATACTGAAAAGAAACAGACAAATATCAGTGATTGTTTAAGCAATTTACTAAGACATAAAATAGGCGAAATTTATTTTATGAATCTCACTCCCACTATTTTAACGATTTCACTACCCTCTAGTGAAAACGGGAAACTGTTTTCCTTAGTGAGAACATGGAGTCCAATTGACAAACTATGGTCCCGAATAATATCAGCCAACCATAATTTTCAAAAGGTAGAGCCCAATTGCTTCCAAAGCAACCTCCATGTTTTTACCTCATGTCCAATAAGGGCCCAATAATATGACGCCGTTTATTGTGACATGTCAAGATGACCCATCAATATTAAGTTGTGATGGACGGTCGCCATGTGGATCCCCCAATAATATGAGCCGATCCCATGGGAGTTCCACCCAACTTACAACATGTGTCGATCCAATGTACAGCTTTCCGACGAACGGGCCCCCCAATAATATGAGCCGGACCGTATCCGCGGGTAGCATCTCATACATTGATCGTTGATGGAAGGTAGGAACATTTAAACAAATTTAAATTTCCTTTATTTATCTTGATATCAATTTTAAATCATATTTAAAATGAGGGATTTTTAATTATAAAAATTTGTCTCATCATTTTTAAAATTTTGTATGCTTGTCGGATTCACACAATTATGTCTAAAACATGCATACAACTATAATATCACATATTATATAGGATGATCGATTCTATTTCTAATCGATCCGTGGTTGCCAATCACGAGTCTTAGTCCAATCCTAGGTAATATGCAGTATGCAATGCAATCCTATTACATTTGCTTCCAATTTACATTTCTTCTGTCTTTATTGTCTACTGGGCCCACCTCCATCTTCAAATCTTGATCTCCCACTAAATCTAATGTATTTACAATAAATAACAATGACAAGTAGGGGATACATTTTAAGGGGTGGGAACGGGCCATAAACCAAGCCCACTTTTATTACATATGACATTCATATTGGGCCATAAACCAGACCCATTAATAAAACCAACAACAATAAAACAAATGTAAATTCCTAACATACACCTACAAGATAGGTCATGGCAATCGATCATCCTTATCCAATAACATTTAATTCAAAATTAATTTATTGGATAACATGCAATGGCAATTTAAATTTAAAAAGATAAAATCATATCTCATACATAAAATCTTATTTTACATATAAAATCATATTTTATCTTTTTATCCAATAAAATCATATTTTATCTATAAAATCCAATTTTATACATAAAATCATATTTTACTCAATATATCCATAAGATCATATCTTATCATCAATTGTACCAAAAATTAATTAATTTCAAAATTCAATTAAAGGATAAAATATTAAAATTTTCCAAAAATTCAAATTTATCCAAAAATCAATTTTAAAATTTTCGGACTCGAACAATTCGATCCAACGCCTCGTGGACCAATCAAAACAATTTTCGATCGGACCAAAAATAGAATTTTAACATATTAAAATTTAATTTAAAAAATTAAAATAATTTTTTCCCGCGGGCCGCCCGGGACGTTCCCGGGCCGGGCAGCGACGATCGCTGCCCATGGGCAGCGCCGTGCGCCGCCCTGTGCAGCGCCGTGCGCTGCCCGGGGCAGCGACCATCGCTGCCCCTCCCGGGCAGCGATCCAATCGCTGCTCGGGTTTTTGCCCGAAAAAAATATTTTTATTTTAAAATATTTATTTTGTTTAAAAAACCGAGGCCTAAAAATTTTTGTACAATCGATTAATTTAATCGCTTGATCTGAGCAACCTGGCTCTGATACCACTGTTGAAGAACCCGGCGTTCAGATCAATTTTGATTGATACCCGGTGCAGCGGAAGTTTAAAAATTTTGTATGGAACGATTCCATAATGGGTATCAATCTTACGATTAAATTGTGTGTGTAAAAATCAAATAACAATTATAAAATTTTTACCTTCAATCTCGAATCGAGATTTTGGACACCAACATATTTCTCTGCTCTTGTTGTATATCCCTGGAACTGATGGACGAACTGTTCTTCAATCAGGTCCACGAATAGAGATTTAATCCCTCTGATAGATTGCACTAAAAAATCTATCAGAAGTTTTCTACGAAGAGATTAACGAATTTGATCCGTTAAACCAGACTGTAATTCAAAATCACAGGCTGGATTTTTCTCGAGTAGAGGGAGAGAGGGGAACGGCCACCTTTTTTAAAAAAAACTAGGGTTTTCGAAAAATCCTTGTGACCTGATGTGTGTACTTTCTGTACTGCAATAACTTATTTATAATGCAGGCCACTAACAGCTTAGGGCCCATTAGTCATAAGTTCAAGCCCGACAAGCAAAGCCCGCATGTTCAGAAATTAATATAAAATTCATCGTGACTCCGATTGATAAACCGATTTCACCAATGTGCACAGAAACCATTTCTGCACCTTTTAAAGTCAAGATAAATTTTTCTGAATCCGAATTCAGTGATTTCCAAAAATGGCCATCCCTATGTCATTTTAGAAAATCTTACTCCTCTACTCTTAAATAAGAAGTCCAACTTTTTCGTTCATTAAATTTAACTCTTTAAATTTAACTATCTCAACGGGGATTAAAAATCCATTACACTGTGTGACCCTCAATGGTTCAGGGATACAGCTAGCCGTGGGCTCACAACTCCTTGTGACTCGGAACAACAATTTCCGACTTGCCCATCGAATCATGGTATGAGCGCCTAGCAACATCGCCCCATGATTCCCTAGGTATCACTGATAGTGCCTACAAGAACCAGTAGATTTTGGTTAGCGTACAGTACGGTCCCTTCATCCATATATCCCGATCGAATCAACAACCATTGGTATATCGAGAGTCGCTCGAGATTCGATAACTATGCAATGCATCTTGAAGATCAAATAGTGACATCGCATGTGCTACTAAGAAACCATTTCTTAAATCACATCATGTACTCTGGCCAGAGATTCGTCACACTAATATCTCCTCAGATCGCATAGGATATCCACACTCGCAAGTATGTGGTGAATCCTTGACAACAAAGCATCGACTCCTATATGTGTTGTAACTGTACCCAATCCCGACACCTGATGACCCCAATAGAGTCGGTAAACGAGTCAAAGCACAGTACTAGCATATAGAGTCTCAATGATGTCTCAAGTAGTAAGGACTAATGGTGTACAACCAAAATCGCGGACTATATCCACTCGATAAGTGATAACCACTTGGAAAGTCCGGATAGGGTAGTTCGATCATTCATCATATGAATATCCATTTGCATGCTTCGAACATCTCTATGTTCCTTACCAATGAAACGTGGTACTCTGCATCGCAAATGCTAGTCTCAAACTCGAGCGATCCTTATCCTTATTATCGGACGGCTCAATCGACTAGGAACAATTTAGAATATACAGTGACTATAAGATGTGTTTCATGATAGACATCTCCATGTTCTACCACATCTTACATACACTATAGTATATTCAAGGTCTTTATCAAAGCAACAATAGTATATCACAATATCACAATATGAAGAAAGACAAAGTCATTGCCATTAATAAAAGTGTAAATTATATTAAACAAAAGATTGTTTATACAAAGAGTCATCAAAGCCCTTAGCCACAAGTTGGCTCACTGGGCACCCACTCTTTCAGGATATCTACGGACGAAGGTATGGTCCGGGAATCTATTTAAGTTTTGGGAGTATTTATTAGCTTAGTTAAGGCTTATAGAACTTGTGTAGTGATACGGTGAACTTCTAAATATAGGCTTGGAACCTAGGATCTTATTATACTTGAACTACCCTAGAGGTACGTACACATTAACTGAGATTGCCAGCGAGTATACATGTTTATATGTTGCATTTATTTGGCATTATTATATGGAATGATATATGATTTATCGCTTTTTATATTCATATGTCATGTGCATATACACGTTGAGCCTATACCTTGTTATACCTGACTATAGAGCCGCTCAGCTCTATACTCGATAGTCTGTCACTGAGAGTACCGCGACGGCAGGGGAATTTATGTCTGTCTACTTTGGTGTACTAGACGAGTGTGGTTGCACCCAGAGGTTGATCCGTGCGGTGGCAGCACTCATGTGGCGCCGGTACTGAGCATGACTTTTCGGATACCCTTTACCAGTCATCATGTTGCATGCATTATATACATATGTTTACTCATGTCTATGTACTGGGCGTTAGCACTCACGTCCTAGTTGTTATCTTGGACACCCTATTCCACGGGGCAGGTTGCAGGATGGACGGAGCTGGTAGTTCAAGGCAGGACTAGGGAGCAGGAGCCTTGAGGAGTTTTTTTTTATGCAGCAGGATTCGATATAGCTGTATAATGTTTACTTTTAAGAATTTCGATATGGTTGTATCACTACAGATTTAAGCCTGGATTTTATTACTAAGCTGATATGTAAATTATGGTTATGTTTCCGCACGTTTTACTCTGTTAAGTTAATTTGCTGTATTAAGTTTAATGCATGCTATTAGTTGCCAGTTAGTAGGTGATACCATGCAGGGTCACTACAATAGCATAATTTTCTTTCGGGCTACTGCGGCAGATTGTTCCAGTGTCAAGGAGTGCCTAAAGACATATGAGCTAGCGTCTGGACAGTTGATTAATTTTGAAAAGTCAGCATTATCTTTCTCCCCAAACACTGAGGCAGTGATGATGGATTTGATTAAAACATCGCTAACGATACCAGTGGTGCAAGAACATGAACTGTATTTGGGACTGCTGACGTTTACCCTTCTAAGTAAAAAACCACAATTTAATTATCTTGTGGGGAAAGTCACACGCAGAATTCAAGGATGGGGCAGTAGGTTTTTTTTTTCAATGGAGGGAAGGAAGTACTAATCAAATCGGTTTTACAAGCTATACCCCCTTATGCTATGTCTTGTTTTCGTATACCGAAATCAATATGTTCATCTATTGAACGGTAATGCGCTAATTTTTGGTGGGGTTTGGAAAACCAAAAAAAGAGGATGCATTGGACAACTTGGGATTTCTTGTGTCGATCCAAATGTGATGGTGGAATGGGATTTAGGAAGCTTGAAATATTTTACAAAGCTTTATTGGCTAAACAAGTGTGGCGTATTATTCGAAAATCGGAGTCATTAGTGGCAAGAGTTTTGAAGGCTAGATATTTCAAGCATACTGATATTATGCAGGAAAAATTTGGGAGTAATCCGTCTTATATCTGGAGGTCTATGTGCTGGAGTCGAGAGGTGTTGGATGAGGGACTCTATTGGAGAATTGGTGATGGAAATGGAGTGAATATTATACGATATAAGTGGATTCCCTCCTTGAATCAAACCTGCAGTCTCATGGGGTTCAAGCGGAAGAGGATGCAACGGTCAGAACATGGATTACCAACCATCAGTGGAGTGAGCACAAGTTCTCTCAAGCCTGCCCCAGTTACATAATCCAAGAGATTTTTAAGATACCTATTCCACATCATACCATGGTAAATATTAGATTCTGAAAGTTTGATTCTAAAGGGCATTATTCAGTTAAAAGTGGATATAGGATTGGTATGGGACTTCATAATCCGCCTGAGAATCAATCGGGGTCGATTGTCATTCAGAAATGGTGGAGCCTTCTATGGTCATTGTCAATCCCACCAAAAATTAGGGTGTTCTGGTGGCGTGTGTTTCATAACTTCATTCCTACCATGATAAATCTAAGGAAGCATCACGTACCAGTACGTGAGTTTTGCCCACTATGCCATAATAATGAAGATTCTACATGTCATGCATTACTCTACTGCCCAAGGATAAGGGATTTCTGGAAAGGAAATGGGATATGGAATAAAATCAAGTGGAGTTATAGTCAGGATATCCAGGAGATTTGCTTGTGGTTGGTGGATCATTCGGACAGAACTGATATTGAAGAATTCATATCTCATGCTTGGTTAATATGGTGTGAATGTTGCCGAGTTATACATGATAAAGAGAATTGTGAGTTGAAAATTCCATCTCCAAGTGCTTCCTCTCTACTAAATGATTACCGAAAATCTATTAAAGATCTAGCTAGGCCTTGTGATAATGACAACTCAGCTTCCTCGAGTTTATGGTAGAAACCAGTTGGGGACCTCTTTAGGTTGGATGTGGATGCCAGCTTCAATGAACCAAATAATAAATGTGGCCTTGGATGTGTGGCCCATGACAAAGATGGGCATGTGGTGATAGCTTTTGGACATATTACATCAATTCCAGATTTGGTAGTTCTTGGGGAATTATTGGCTATAAAAGAGGGCCTCAATGTTGTTCGAGCTAAGGGAATTTCTCGTGTTTGTGTTTTTTCAGATTCATTGTTGGCAGTGCAAGCAGTCACGATGCCTTCAAATGACTTGAGTTACGTTGGATCTTGTGCGCAATAAATTATTTCATTGGCATCTCATTTTCAAGATATTTCCGTTTTTCATGCTAAGAGATCTGCCAATCAAGTGGCCCACTCCTTGGCTAAATTTGCTATTTCTTCTCCTGCATCTTTTTCTTGGGTGTCCGAGAATATCCCACTTTGGGTTGATCGACTTGTAATTCGAGACATATCTATTCAGTAATAAATATTACAAGTTCTGTAAAAAAAAAATAAATGTTCAAATGCGCATGATGGAAAAATACAGTGTGGACATTGAAAATGAAATATTTTGCATGGACACTTTGGTGCAGGTTAGTAAAATTTAAATGTTTTACGTTTGATATACTATACACTTGAGTTAGTTTTTCAATTTTCTTGTTCTTTTGTTTGCAGGCAGAATTGTTTGAGCACCTCAAAAAATTTGGGAAAAAAATGAAGGTTCAAAACAATGATTACGACTCCTTTTTTTCGCGACTCTCTTCTGCCTCGAAGTTATTTTTGAAGAAAATGAATGGTGATTTGTTTAAGACATGCAAATACCTCATTTTTCCAATCAATAGTAGAGTGCATTGGTTTCTGCTAGTGTTTCACGCAAAGGAAGGGATATTCAAAATGTGGAATTCACTTCCCGATTCGTTCAGCCTAAGGGCATGTAGAACTTTGGTGAGTCTTCATTGTGTCATGTTATGTGAATTGTATATATGTATTTTGATAATATTTATCTTTGAAGGCACGTTTTTTGATTGGTTGGGTTCTTCATCATTCAAATTTCATCATACCCGACTCTGATGTGTTGAGGGAGCGTATGCGTCATCAAGACGGAACACTTGAATGTGGTGTTTATGCTTGTATGTGGGTAGAGTGTCTAGCCCGTGACTCAGATGAAATGTGCACATATTAAAAGACTGTGAAGATGGACACCTACCGTGCAAGAGTAGCTGCAAGTATTTTATGTCACGAAAGGGGAATGCTGAAAAATAACTTTGATTAACATGTATAATATTTCTATGCTTTTATGGTTTATGGAGATACAATGCGTAAGTATGTTTAAATTATTTTGTAAAACTCTATTTGGGATGAAACAAGTTCTGTTAAACTCATATTTTGTACAATTTAATTTAGGATGAAAGTATCATAGATTTAGAAAAATTAAGAACGAATGGTAAATAACTCAGAATCATGTACTTTAATACCATTAATCATATAGAATATGGTTAGTGAGTTCGGGCACAACTAGTACTCGGTAATAGGACACATTAGATTTAATCGAGCACGACTTGTCCCAAATTTGAGGACTATCATATGTGAAACAACCCTAACCTCTAAACTTAATTAAATAATAAAGAAAAATACGGTATATAAAAATTTTGCCATGACTTGTTTGAAAGTAAACAAACCATCCTGTCTCACGAAGCAGTTCTAACATAAAGGAGTAAAAGTGATAAAAGAAATCCAAGCTGCGATAATCATAAACTTTGAAAAATAAAGGCAACCCCACAAGGTCGCAATAATAGCAATAACAAACATCAAATCATAAAAATCAAGCACAGGGAAACCACATCCTGGCTAATACTGAAAGTACTCATAGTAAAATTCTTTATTTCAAAACATAGTCTTATGCGGAACTTAAAATAGAAACAGCGATGGTCATAGGGTCTTGCACCGCCAACAACCTCAACCTCGAGGATCCTGCCCCTCGGTCCCTAGGTACTCCTCCTCACCTGGCAAACAAACAAGCATAGTGAGTCTAATGACCCAACAAGTATAAACAGTGTAATAACAAGGGTTTAAAATAACTGCGGTAATACTCAAAAACTGTACATAAAATACTTGAAACTTAAACTATAAGAATTTGCATGCTACAAGAGAATGAGACAACATGTAAACAATGAACACACGCCAACTCACACTATGAAACTCTTGAACTTTCTTATCTTAACTGAAACTCATGCATGACTGAAAATTGAATGCATTAAGACGAGTCAAACTGATACTGAAACTGAAACTGTAAAATTAGATCCTTGAATCGTGACCCTCTGTTTTGATCGATCAATGGCTGCAGTGCACTATGCCGACAAGACACCGAGATTCCTCCCGACGCGACTTACCCCTTTAACTGTCATTTGGTAGGGATCTTGAGATTTCTCCCGATCTCACACTACCAGTCTATTTTGGTAGGGATCCCGGGATGTCTCCCGATCTCGATCTACCCGTCTATGGCAAGTGAGTGAGGCAACCCCTACCCATCAATACCCTGTCTCGTCACAATCAAATCACTTCGTTAAAAAAAAAAATGTTTTTTTTCCTTCTTTGACTCGGCTCAAAATACTTAGCATGCATGTATAAAAGCGACTTCCTTTGTAACATTTCGCTCGGCTCAAAAACGAGACTCAAGCACACATGTTTGCAACTATGGGAAATGAAACTCACCACAAAAATTGTGGGTGTTAAGTGTGAGAGTGACTGCCCCTAGGTGCTACTACCCAACCTTAACTCTATTTTTTCGCAACCAAGGCATAACCCAAGTAAGCACACTAAAAAGCCCTTAACTCGATGTTACCTTAACCGAATCCGACCCCGCTCAAACCGACACTCTCCAAACACTACTGTAAGGCCCGGGATTAATTAGAAATTAATCCGAATTTAATTTGATTTTAATCCGCGTATATTTAATTTGGGAATATTTAGAGTTTTGATTTAAATTCTAATATTCTTAAATTATTTAGGATTGAAATTGAATTAAAAATAAGGCCGAGGACTGAATTGCAATTTACGAAGTTTTAGGGGCCAAATTGCAATTAGTTGAATACATTTCCGATTATTGTTGGATTTGTCCACATGATTACGTGTTATATGATAGTTCATTCAGAATATTGAATCAGAGAAGCCGAGATCCTTTCGTTTCTTTTGGATTTGCAATCTTCAAAGTCTCGTAACTTTTGAACCGGTTGTCCGATTTCGATTCCGTAAATTGTTCTGGAATCCTTACGACAAGGCTTTGATCTTGTGTAAGTTTTATGTTGTGTTATATGGATTTAGAAATCATTAAAGGGCAGATATCAGATTTTGAATCATTGATCATGTTTTTGAGTTTGTATCGTTTCTATTTTCGAAACCGGATGAAGAGCTTATGTTATTATGTTGAATCTTGATGCTAGCATGTTTTATGATTGTTATGGCTATTTGTGCTGAGGTTTTGAAGATTATATCAGCTGGTTTCTTGATTGAGAGCAAATACACATGGTTTGAATAAAAGAAATGATTTCGGGATTACATCGGTTACCGATTTTGAATCGCTACGCCGTCGATTTGAGTTTTTGGATCGTTTTGATAGCCTATATCTGAGCTGAAGTTGTTATCTTGATGATGTGAATGTTATAGCATTTTTATTCTTCAATTTCAGTAGAGTTTGAAGGCCAACGATTCAAGACGCCGAGTTAAACAGAAGAAGAAAGAGTTGAGGTTTGAAATGAGTTTGATTGACGATCGATTAATGGTTTTGATTCTTTCTGAAATGATAATCTTGAATGAAGTTTGATATGAGTATTTTGGTTGTTATATTTCAGATTGAAGAGTTCAGAACCGAGATAAACGAAGGTATAATGACGACATCGCGAAGTAGGGACTTTGAAACTCAAGAACGACTAATCTTGAGTTGGCCCACAAAAACCACATACTTGTTTATGTTTTTGATTTGATTGTGATGTTGTCGATCCATCACAGGTAGTGGATCTTTATATTCGAGTTGATATGATGCTATATTGAATTGATTCTATGCCAAGGTTGCTGTTAACCTTATTTGCGAGTCTGTTACGAACTCGTTAGATGGATATCCATGTCAAGATCTGTTATGAATCTTGATGGCTTTGAAGTTATGTGAATCAATTCATATGTAAAGCGTTTACGTACTCTATTTGTTGAGTCTAGTTTAAATAGAGTCAAGATGATTTATTTAACGCTTTCTATATGTTGGTTATACTGAGAATGTTTTCTCACCGGAGTTTATCCGGCTGTTGTCTTGTTTTGTATGTGTGCATGACAACAGATGGGGCAGGAGCTAGTCATCGACGTCATTGACAGCTTGGAGAGAGTCTAGCACGTGAGGACTCGGGTTGTAGATGAGGTCTTGAACCTTAGAAGCATTAAACCTTAGTTATGTTGGTTTGGAATACATGTATGAAACTTGATATAGTTGTTGTCGTTTATGGTCTTTAGCGACTTGTTTGATGTAATAAAATGCATGTATAGATGTTTGAGACCTTGTTTATGTATATATGCAAGTTTTGGAACTTTTAAACCATGCCTCATGTTGTTCTTGATGACAAGAAGTGATAGTGTTCAGTTTTGACAGCAAAAATAATCATGCAGTTTTTATGGAATTTGGAGGCAGCTCGATCCGCAGAAGTTGACGGATCGAGCGAGCCCTGTATTTTGCAAACAAAGGATTTGAGTTTTTGGCTCGCTCGATCCGCAGAAGTTGACGGATCGAGTGAGGCCAAATTATATTTCCATCCGAGAGCTGAGCAATTGTGCTCGCTCGATCGGGTGTTTTTCACCGATCGAGCGAGACATTGATTTTTAAATTTTTTTTTTTACTTAGCTCTTGGTTTATTCAATTGATGTTTAATGAATGTATAATTGTTCATTAATTGCCCTAAGATGAGATTAGCAACCCGAGGTCCCCACAACAGGTGGTATCAGAGCATAAGTTTCTTGGACTGAGATCAGATGAGCGGGGTAGATCGAGTCTTCTATTCTGATTTATTTATTTCTTTCATAATTGTATGGTATATGATTGATTGATTACAGATATTAAATTGTCACATGATGCTGTGATAATTTGCGAAGAATATGCTATACAATGGTTTGAATTACATGCTATCTGGTTATTTGATTGAAGTACTAGCATGTATTATGAGGATGAATCGAAACTCGATCTTTTATGAAGGCAATGTGGACTGCAACAGACTTGTTGCAATTGAGATTGAACTGTACACTAATCTGTTTGATTATCAGATATACCTCCCCGACCAGCACCGAGAGTTAGACAGACGTTGGCTACGAATCAGCCTGAACAGATGAATGCTGCACAGGTCTCAGTGACAGTTTCTGAACATGGATAGGGTAGTACTTCTACTGATGAGTTCAGTGATGCTAATCTGATGGAGAAACTTCTGAAACGATTCCAGTCATTCCAACCACCGAAGTTGCAAGGAACTGAGAATGCTGGTGAATGTGAGAATTGGCTGGAAGATATTGAGCAGTTATTCGAGTCTATTGATTATTCAGATGATCGTTGTGTGAGATTGATTATTCATCAACTGCATGCCCTTGCCAAGAGTTGGTGGATAGCGACGAAGAAAGCATTGGAAAACCAAGGCACTGTTATTACCTGGTCTGTATTTCGAACTGATTTCTATCAGCGTTTCTTTCCTGTGTCTTATCGTAAGGACAAAGGAGCAGAGTTTGCAAGTCTACAACAGGGACAGTTAAATATCGAAGAATATGTTGCAAAATTCACTAGCCTGTTGAAGTTTGCTCCACATATCGCTGTTAATGATGAAGCTCAAGCCGATCAATTCATCAATGTCTTGAACCCTGATGTGTTTACACTTGTGAATTTGGGAAGACCCAATACCTTTGTTGATGCTCTGAATCGAGCAAAGGGTGCAGAAGCAGAGATACTGAAACAACGAGGAGCACAGTTTGTGCCACAGCCAGTGAGACAGTCCCAAGAGCAGCCACAAATTCCATCGCCACCTCGATTTGAAGCTGGAGGTAGTAGTAGTGGAAAGAAAAGTTTTTTCAAGGGCAAGAGCAAACAATTCAAGAGATCTGGTGGTAGTAGATCTTCGAGTTCAGGTAGCTCCCGACAGTCTAGAGCTGGACAGAAGTCTGAGATATATTGCACCAAGTGTGGTGGACGTCATACCAATGAACAATGTCGAAGTGTATTTGGAAGCTGCCACATTTGCAACAAGATGGGACACTTTGCGAGGGTGTGTCCACAACGAGGTTTTGAAGGTGCACAGGGTGCGGGATCATCGAGACCGGTAGGTCAATCTACATCTTTTGTTCTCTCTTTTCAACCACAGCCTGCAGCACCGAGTGGAAGAGGAGGAGGTCAGACAGTGAATCAACCTCCCAGGCAACAAGCACGAGTGTTTGCATTGACAGAAGTGCAAGCACAAGAAGCACCGGACGATGTGATTGCAGGTAACTGTTTTCTTTCTGGTTATCCTGCCTGTGTCTTATTCGATACTAGTGCGTCGCATACCTTCATATATGAACAATTTGTTACGTTGTATTCATTGCCTGTTGAGTCATTAACTACTGTAGTGTCTATATCTTCACCGTTGGGAAAAGGTATAGTATCAGTGAAGTCTGTTAGAAACTGTGTACTACAGTACGAAGGTAATGAAGTTGAGCTTGACTGTATCGTTCTTGGTTTATCTGATTTTGATTGAATAATCGGTATCGATATGCTAACCAAGTACAGAGCAACAGTGGACTGTTTTTAGAAGATTGTGAAGTTCAGACCTGATATGACTGATGAGTGGAAATTCTATGGTAAGGGATCACGAGCCAGAATTCCTTTGATATCTGTTCTTTCTATGACTGACTTATTACAGAAAGGGGCGGAAGGATTCCTTATTTATGCAGTCGATATACTGAATACTAGTCCGACATTGATGGATATACCGGTGGTGAGTGAGTTTGCAGATGTATTCCCTGATGAGATTTCAGGATTGCCACCGTACATAGAAGTAGATTTCGGTATTGAATTGATGCCAGGTACACATCCGATATCGAAAGCACCTTACCGTATGACACCAATTGAACTGAAAGAACTGAAAGACCAACTCGAAGATTTTTTTGCTAAGGGATATATCAGACCGAGTGTTTCCCCTTGGGGTGCTCCGGTATTATTTGTTCGAAAGAAAGACGGATCAATGAGATTATGTATAGACTACCGGCAATTGAACAAAGCAACAGTTAAAGAATCGTTATCCTTCACCTCGTATCAATGATTTATTTGATCAATTGCAGGGTTCGTCGGTATATTCGAAGATTGATCTCCGATCCGGATATCATCAGTTGAGGGTTAGAGACGAAGACATTCCTAAGACTGCGTTTAGAACCAGGTATGACCATTATGAATTCATAGTCATGCCTTTTGGTCTAACGAATGCACCGGCAGTTTTTATGGGATTGATGAATAGAGTATTTCAAAGATATTTAGATGACTTCGTGCTTATCTTTATCGATGATATTTTGATATAATCTAAGAACCTGTGTGAACATGCTGATCATCTCCGAACTGTATTGAGAATATTAAGAGAAGAGAAATTGTATGCCAACTTATCTAAATGTGAGTTTTGGTTGCAGCGAGTTGTTTTTCTTGGTCATGTAATTTCAGGAGATGGCATTTCAGTTGATCCAAGTAAGGTTGAAGCTGTGATCAGTTGGCAGAGACCGACATCTGTGCCAGAAATTCGAAGTTTATGGGCTTGGCAGGTTATTACCGTCGATTCATTCGAGATTTTTCCTCGATAGCGAAGCCTATTACACATCTTACACAGAAGAATGCACCATTTATTTGGTCTGAAGCATGTGAAAGAAGTTTTATCGAACTTAAGAAGAGATTGACGACAGCGCCGATTTTAATAATCCCTACAGGTACTGGTGATTTTGTTGTTTATTGTGATGCTTCTCACCAGGGTTTGGGATGTATTTTAATGCAGAAAGGACATGTTGTCACTTATGCTTCTCGATAACTGAAACCACATGAAGTCAGGTATCCGATTCATGATCTTGAATTGGCTGCAATTGTCTTTGCATTGAAGATCTGGAGACATTACTTATATGGCGAGAAGTTTGAAATCTTTTTTGATCACAAAAGTCTGAAGTATCTGTTCTCACAATCTGAATTGAATATGAGACAACGACGATGGCTTGATTTGTTGAAGGATTTTGATTGTGAAATCAAATACTATCCGGGAAAATCTAATGCAGCAGCGGATGCCCTAAATAGAAAGGTATGTGCTTTATCCTTGTCTACGATAGGTGTATCTAATTTGATTGAAGATTGTTGTATTTTGGGGTATGTATTTGAGACAGATAGAAGACCGATGAGAGTTTATGCAATCAGTGCTGAGCCAGAGTTATTGATTCGTATCAAAGAAGCACAAAAAGCCGATCAGAATGTGCAGAAATCGATTGAAATGATTCGATCAGGACATCAGTCTGAGTACAAGGTTAGTGACGATGATATCTTGTATGTGAATGACCGAATAGTTATTCCCGATATTGCAAATTTGAAACAGAATATTTTGAAAGAAGCACATTGCAGTCTTTTCAGTGTTCATCCTGGAGGCAGAAAGATGTATAACGACTTGAAGAATCAATATTGGTGAAAAAAAATGAAGTCTGACGTGACTGAATTTGTATCTAAATATTTGAATTTCCAACAGGTGAAAGCTGAAAGAAAGAAACCACGTGGCTTATTACAGAGTTTATCGATTCCTGAATGGAAATGGGACCACATTTCCATGGACTTTGTAACGAAGTTGCCACGATCATCTCGAGGATGCGATGCTGTTTGGGTGATCATTGACAGATTGACGAAATCTGCGTGCTTTATTCCTTACCGAATGACTTATCGTCATGATCAAATGACGGATCTCTATATTCGAGAAGTGGTAAGACTACACGGTGTGCCAAAGTCGATTGTATCTGATCGAGATCCGAGGTTTACTTCGCACTTTTGGCATAGCCTACAGGAAGCTCTAGGTACGCGCTTACATTTGAGTACTACTTACCATCCTCAAACTGACGGTCAATCCGAACGAACTATTCAGACGCTTGAGGATATGCTTAGAGCTGTAGTACTTGATTTTGGAGTTACATGGCAAAATTCTATACCACTCGTGGAATTTTCTTATAACAACAGTTATCATACGAGTATAGAGATGGAACCATTTGAAGCATTATATGGGAAGAAGTGTCGATCGCCTTTGTATTGGGATGATGTTTCTGAGGTACCTGAGTTAGGGCCAGATATGATCAGACAGATGACTGAGAAATTGAAATTGATACAGCAGAGAATGAGAACAGCGCAGCATAGACAGACGAGATATGCAAATGTACGATGATGGTCGTTATCTTTTGATCAGGGAGATAGAGTGTTTCTGAAGATTTCACCGTTCAGGGGCACAGTTCGATTTGGCAAACGAGGAAAATTATCTCCGAGGTATATTGGGCCGTATGAAATTTTTGAGAAGATAGACAATCTTGCTTATCGACTCGCTGTTCCTATGTCTTTATCTGAGATACATGATGTCTTTCATGTATCGATGTTGAGGAAGTATATATCTGATGCGTCTCATGTGATTCGATCTGATGAAGCTGAGTTGGATAATACTCTTTGCTACTTCGAGCGAACTATTCAGATTCTTGATAGGAATACGAAGCAACTCCGAACGAAGACCATTTCATTGGTGAAGATTCAATGGAGTAGACACGGAGTTGAAGAAGCAACGTGGGAAGTCGAAGAAGATATGAAGCAACGATTTCCTTATCTATTCCACTGATGTGAGTTCTTATTCAGTTTTTAGTTATTCTTTATTCTTATGAGCATGCAGTCTGTATATCTATACTGTTTATGAATTCGAGGACGAACTCATGTCTTAGTGGGGGAGAAATGTAAGGCCCGGGATTAATTAGAAATTAATCCGAATTTAATTTGATTTTAATCCGCGTATATTTAATTTGGGAATATTTAGAGTTTTGATTTAAATTCTAATATTCTTAAATTATTTAGGATTGAAATTGAATTAAAAATAAGGCTGAGGATTGAATTGCAATTTACGAAGTTTTAGGGGCCAAATTGCAATTAGTTGAATACATATCCGATTATTGTTGGATTTGTCCACATGATTACGTGTTATATGATAGTTCATTCAGAATATTGAATCAGAGAAGCCGAGATCCTTTCGTTTCTTTTGGATTTGCAATCTTCAAAGTCTCGTAACTTTTGAACCGGTTGTCCGATTTTGATTCCGTAAATTGTTCTGGAATCCTTACAACGAGGGCTTCGATCTTGTGTAAGTTTTATGTTGTGTTATATGGATTTCGAAATCATTAAAGGGCAGATATCAGATTTTGAATCATTGATCATGTTTTTGAGTTTGTATCGTTTCTATTTTCGAAACCGGATGAAGAGCTTATGTTATTATGTTGAATCTTGATGCTAGCATGTTTTATGATAATTATGGCTGTTTGTGCTGAGGTTTTGAAGATTATATCAGCTGGTTTTCTTGATTGAGAGCAAGTACACATGGTTTGAATAAAAGAAATGATTTCGGGATTACATCGGTTACCGATTTTGAATCGCTACGCCGTCGATTTGAGTTTTTGGATCGTTTTGATAGCCTATATCTGAGCTGAAGTTGTTATCTTGATGATGTGAATGTTATAGAATTTTTATTCTTCAATTTCAGTCGAGTTTGAAGGCCAACGATTCAAGACGCCGAGTTAAACAGAAAAAGAAAGAGTTGAGGTTTGAAATGAGTTTGATTGACGATAGATTAATGGTTTTGATTCGTTTCTGAAATGATAATCTTGAATGAAGTTTGATATGAGTATTTTGGTTGTTATATTTCAGATTGAAGAGTTCAGAACCGAGATAAACGAAGGTATAATGACGACATCGCGAAGTAGGGACCTTGAAACTCAAGAACGACTAATCTTGAGTTGGCCCGCAAAAACCACATGCTTGTTTATATTTTTGATTTGATTGTGATGTTGTCGATCCATCACAGGTAGTGGATCTTTATATTCGAGTTGATATGATGCTATATTGAATTGATTCTATGCCAAGGTTGTTGTTAACCTTATTTGCGAGTCGGTTACGAACTCGTTAGATGGATATCCATGTCAAGATCAGTTATGAATCTTGATGGCTTTGAAGTTATGTGAATCAATTCGTATGTAAAGCGTTTACATACTCTATTTGTTGAGTCGAGTTTAAATAGAGTCAAGATGATTTATTTAACGCTTTCTATATGTTGGTTATACTGAGAATGTTTTCTCACCGGAGTTTATCCGGCTGTTGTCTTGTTTTGTATGTGTGCATGACAACAGATGGGGCAGGAGCTAGTCATCAATGTCATTGACAGCTTGGAGAGAGTCTAGCACGTGAGAACTCGGGTTGTAGATGAGGTCTTGAACCTTAGAAGCATTAAACCTTAGTTATGTTGGTTTTGGAATACATGTATGAAACTTGATATAGTTGTTGTCGTTTACGATCTTTAGCGACTTGTTTGATGTAATAAAATGCATGTATAGATGTTTGAGACCTTGTTTATGTATATATGCAAGTTTTGGAACTTTTAAACCATGCCTCATGTTGTTCTTGATGACAAGAAGTGATAGTGTTCGATTTTGACAGCAAAAATAATCATGCAGTTTTTCTGGAATTTGGAGGCCGCTCGATCCGCAGAAGTTGACGGATCGAGCGAGCCCTGTATTTTGCAAACAGAGGATTTGAGTTTTTGGCTCGCTCGATCCGCAGAAGTTGACGGATCGAGCGAGGCCAAATTATATTTCCATCCGAGAGCTGAGCAATTGTGCTTGCTCGATCGGGTGTTTTTCACCGATCGAGCGAGACATTGATTTTTAAATTTTTTTTTTTTACTTAACTCTTGGTTTATTCAATTGATGTTTAATGAATGTTTAATTGTTCATTAATTGCCCTAAGATGAGATTAGCAACCCGAGATCCCCACAACAACAAACTAAACATAGTTCTAGTCTATTACCTCATTTGACAGCCCAAACAATACAAGCACAAACCAACTCCGGACAGCCCAAACAATACAGCCCGTATCCAGAATTAACGATTTACAAGTAATTAATAACCCGATCATGTTTTGACGTAATAAAACATGATTAAGGGAGTCCCAGATGGATTAACAGAGTTCGGAAATGGATTCGGAACGCTCGATAATGGTTAGAGGGTCGTCGGGTTTGGAGGCTTCGTTGGTGAGTTCGGACGGTCCGAAGGCAGGGTTCGGACGATCCGAAGAGTGGTTCGGATGCTCCGAACGTGCTGCCAACAGTCGTCATGGATGATGTCATTATGTTGACGTAAGCAGTGACGTAATATTGGGTTCGAACGATCCGAAGTCCAGTTCGGACGATCCGAACATGTTCGAACGATCCGAAGTCCAGTTCGGACGATTCGAACTCCGTCTATAAATAGGGGGTGCCGAGCTCACATTTGAATGCACCAATTTCTCTCTTCTCTCTCGATTCCTTAGTCTTCCAGTTCATATCTAGGGAATTCTAGGCGTCTCGTTGGAAATCCAGAAGTGGCATAGCAGTCCAGGCGTTGTAACGAAGCTGTGGCCTAGTTTTGAGGCATTCGACAGTAAAGGGCTAACAACGGACGAAGGTATAGCTTTTGCTTCCTAAAAATATTTAGGAGTATGATTTAGCTTAGTTAAGGCTTTTAGAGCGCTATAATGATAGTAGTATCATCTGGCAGTGTAGCGCGGATTATAGGCGTGGACCTAGGGCTGATAGCACTTGCCTAGTATTTGAGGTACGAAAGTACTGTTCGAGATATCCTGACTGAGTATGCATGTATTATGTGACTGCATGATTTATATGTCATTGATTTATGCTGCATTCATTTGCATATTGAGCTATCTCGTTCGAGATGTCTGTTAGTAGGATTTTTCCCTATCCTGTTCGTGGATGGACTTCCATCGATTTGGGTCCGGCATATCCACTGGTATTTTGGTATGGGAGCCACCTCCTGAAGCGACGGCACATCGTGCTACATACCAGGGCCCGGTCTGTCTTTGTTCTCTGATCCTTGACCTCGAGTTTATAGGGAGTTCACTTTGCATGCATGTATACTCATACTCTCGTGCTGAGAGTTTTATGCTCACGTCTCATACTCTGTGTTTCTGGACACCCTATTCCGTGGGGCAGGTTTGCGATTGGACGAGGCGGGTGGATCCAAGAGAGGCTAGGCAGTGGTTGATCAGCTGCAGCTTCGTTTAGGTTTTTATTCTGTTGTTTTGGGGTTTATACAGCTATTCTATTTGGTTGTATATTATTTTGGATAATTACAGATTCCTTTTCTTGGGATTGTATAAATGTTATGGTTTCCGCAGTTGTATTCTGATTACTATTTTGATTAAGTTAATTGCATGCCTAAGTTCTGTTTAGTAGGTGACCTCGGTAAGGGTCACTACATTTATGGTATCAGAGCCTGCATAGTTTTCTTGGGAATTTAGATTCTGCATAAGGTAACCGTGAGGTACTTTTGTAGATGGCGAACTACGATGACCAGAGTAGCCATGGTAGTGGAGGTGGACGCTGGGGAGATGACGATCGTGAGCGTCGTCAGGACCGTCATCATCGTCGTCGTGATGAGGAACGTTTTAGCATGCGCCGGTTCTTACAGATGGCATTGAAGCCCTTGGTTGGAGGTGAGTCTCCGGAGGATACGGAGAACTGGTTAGACCGCATGAAGACGGCTTTTCAGACTTTCCATTGCACCGAGGAGCAGAAGATAGAGACCCTTTGCTATCTTCTGGATGAGCGAGCTCATAGGTGGTGGAGGTTTACTTCTGCACCCTTTGTTACGGCGAGAGAAGTGGCCACTTGGGCCAAGTTCCGCACAGCTTTTCAGATGCTGTATTTTCCTCCTGCACTCCGACAGTCGAAGGCGGGAGAGCTACTGAGTCTGCGACAGGGAGCCATGTCTATTGAAGAGTATCAGCAGAAGTTCTTTGATCTGCTATCCTATTGCCCCGAGATTGCTGACA
Organism: Henckelia pumila; assembly: GCF_033568475.1. Lineage (NCBI taxonomy): Eukaryota > Viridiplantae > Streptophyta > Magnoliopsida > Lamiales > Gesneriaceae > Henckelia > Henckelia pumila. The sequence goes on along the minus strand of NC_133120.1, from coordinate 113,455,632 downwards.
GCTCTGGGATGAAGTATAATCTATTCCTTCAGGGCCTTAACCCTGAGATCCATGACCGTGTGGAGGTTGGCGATGACATGTCCTACGAGGGTTTGGTGAGCCGTTGTCACCAGGCAGAGGACAGCATTCGGCGGAACAGGTCTTTCTCTCAGTTGAGGCCTGCTAGTTCTTTGGGTCCCCGTGCCCAATCATTCAAGAAGTCTGGATCTACTTCTTCTTCTGGTTCTGGAGGTGTTGTTCGCTTTGGGAAGAAGGACAAGTGCGACCATTGCGGGAATAACCATCCGTCAGACAAGTGACGTAGAGCTTCTGGAGCTTGTTTTCGATGTGGAGAGGTTGGTCATATCCGGAGGAATTGTCCACTATCTGGGGGAGGCGGTTTTGGTTCAGGATCAGGTTCTCAGGCCACCGTTCAGCAGAGGTCGTAGGGAGAGTCTGCTGGGAGTTCTCATTTGAGACCGCGGACTTCTGGTCAGGTGTTTGCCTTGAGGCATGATCAGGCTGTGGAGGAGAATGAGAAGGTCATCGCTGGTACATTTCTACTTTATGGTATACCTGCTATCGTACTTATTGACACTGGTGCATCTCATTCCTTCATTTCTGCACGTTTTGTTAAGAGGCATAAGTTACCATGCATTGCACTAGACGTAGTAGTTTCTGTTTCTACTCCGACGGGTCAATCTGCTTTGGCCAAGCGTCTAGTGATGGGTTGCCCTTTAGAGTTCGAATGGAACATTTTGTTGGCGAATCTCATGGTCCTTGCGATGGACGATTTTGATTGTATTTTGGGGATAGACATGTTGACTACCTACCGAGCTTCAGTGGACTGCTATCAGAGATTAGTACGCTTTCATCCAGATGGAAGTGATAGCTGGTTTTTTTATGGTAAGGGAGCGCGACCCCCGATGCCTTTGGTATCAGCTTTGAGAGCCTGTCGAGCTCTAGAGTCTGGCGGGGAAGGCTACCTTATCTATGCAGTTGATTTGTCCGCTGAGAGTATTGGGATAGAGAGTATTCCTGTTGTGGATGAATTCCCAGATGTATTTCCAGATGAGATTTCGGGTTTTCCTCCTGCTAGGGAAGTCGAGTTTGGCATAGAGTTAATGCCAGGTACTTTGCCTATTTCTCGAGCACCGTATCATCTGGCTCCATCAGAGATGCGTGAGTTGAAGAATCAGTTACAGGATCTATTGGACAAGGGATACATTTGTCCTAGTGTATCTCCTTGGGGAGCTCCTGTTCTCTTTGTGAAGAAGAAGAACGGGTCTATGCGGTTGTGCATTGACTATCGGCAGCTGAATCGAGTTACTATGAAGAACAAATATACTTTGCCTAGCATTGATGACTTGTTTGATCAGCTGCAGGGTACTTCGGTTTACTCCAATATTGATTTGAGATCTGGGTATCATCAGTTGAGAGTCCGAGATCAGGACATAGCCAAGACTGCATTCCGCACTCGCTATGGGCATTATGAGTTCCTAGTGATGTCATTTGGTTTGACTAATACACCGGCTATATTTATGGATCTGATGAACCTTGTTTTCAGGGTATTTAAACAAGTTTGTCGTGGTCTTCATTGATGACATCTTGGTGTATTTCTCACTTGCGAGTGGTACTACAGACTCTTCGGGACGAGCAGTTGTACGCCAAACTGAACAAGTGTGAGTTCTGGATGGATCGAGTGGTCTTTCTTGGCCATATCATATCCAGAGAGGGGATTTCTGTTGATCCGAGCAAGATTGAGGCTGTGCTGAATTGGTCGCGTCCAACGACGGTTGCTGAGATCTGTAGTTTTCTGGGTCTGGCAGGATATTATCGGCGCTTCATTCTAAATTTCTCTCAGCTAGCTCGATCGTTGACGCAGCTTACCCGCAAGGGTATGGATTTCGAGTGGTCCTCCGAGTGTGAGGAAAATTTTTGTGAGCTTCGACGGCGGTTGACTTCTGCGCCGGTGTTGGCATTACCATCAGGATCTGGAGGGTATGTGGTATACACTGATGCTTCTCTTCAGGGGTTAGGTTGTGTCCTGACTCAGAATGGGCATGTGATTGCATATGCTTCTAGACAGCTGAAGCTTCACGAGGACAATTATCCAGTCCATGATTTGGAATTGGCAGCCATTGTGTTCGCTTTGAAGATCTGGCGTCATTATCTGTATTGCGAGAAATTTGAGATCTTCACCGACCACAAGAGTCTCAAGTATTTGTTCACTCAGGCGGAGTTGAACATGAGGCAGAGACGTTGGATGGACTTGCTTAAGGACTATGATTGCGAGATTAAGTACCATCCGGGAGCTGCTAATCTCACCGCTGATGCTTTGAGTCGCAAGATGCGACTATCCGCACTGCAGACTTGTTCGATGTCTAGTGCGATCAGTGACTGTTGTACTTCAGGGTATACTTTCAAGCATAAGAAAGGTATGTAGAGTATCCAGATGTTTGCGATATTATCTGAGCCAGCTTTGTATTCGAGGATTCGGGATGATCAGATCTCTGATTCGAAGACCCAGCGTTTAGCTCGCCTAGCTAACGAGGGTAGCTCGTCTGGATTTCACTATCAGTCAGATGGTTTTCTGTGTTTTTCTGGTAGACTTGTGATTCCGCAGGATGAAGAGTTGCGAGAGGAGATCTTGTCTCAGGCACATCACACCAAGTTGAGTATTCATCCGGGAAATAACAAGATGTACAAAGATCTACGTACTCGGTTTTGGTGGAAGGGGATGAAACTCAGCGTATATTAGTATGTCTCGAGATGTTTGGTGTGTCAGCAGGTCAAGGCAGAACACCAACGACCTGGAGGTTTGCTTCACAGTCTGCCTATTCCTGAGTGGAAATGGGAGTTTATCACGATAGATTTTGTGACCCATTTGCCAATGTCCTCGAGGAATTGTGATGCTATCTGGGTTGTGGTGGACCGACTCACCAAGTCAGCGCATTTCATCGCCTATAGTCGAGAGTACTCTGTGGATCGCATGGCACGTCTGTATGTTCAGGAGATCGTTTGACTTCATGGAGTGTCTGTGAGCATTGTCAGCGATCGAGACCCCAGGTTCACTTCTAGGTTTTGGGGGAGTGTTCAGTGTGCGATGGATACTACTCTCAGTTTGAGTACTGCCTATCATCCAGAGACAGATGGCCAGTCAGAGCGCACTATCCGTACTTTGGAGGATATGCTTCGAGCTTGCACTATGGATTTTGGTTCAACCTAGCAGGATTATTTGTCATTGATCGAGTTCGCGTACAACAACAGCTATCATACTAGCATTGGGATGGCACCTTTTGAGGCGTTGTACGGGCAACGTTGTCGTACTCCACTTTTCTGGGAAGAAGTGGGGGAGAGACAGACCGAGGGACCGAAGTTTATCCAGCAGGTAGTAGATATTGTTGATCAGATCAAGAAACGGATTAAGACTGCACAGGATCGTCAGGACAGCTATGCTAACACTAAGAGTAGGCCTTTGCAGTTTGATGTCGGGGAGAAAGTATTTCTGAGAGTGTCATCTTTCCGCAAGATTCTCAGATTTGGCCTTAAGGGCAAGTTGTCTCCCAGATTTATCGGTCCGTTTAAGATATTGGAGAACATTAGCGATTTGGCTTATCGTTTGGCTTTGCCATCATATCTGTCCAGTATTCACAACGTGTTCCACGTATCTCTGTTGCGACGGTATGTGGCAGATCCGTCTCATATTCTGCAGCGGTCTGAAGTTCAAGTAGATAAGGATTTGACCTATGTTGAAAGACCTATTCGTATCCTGGATCATAAGGATAAGGTCTTGCGGAACAAGTTCATTCCTTTGATTTTAGTACAGTGGCAACGCCGAGGCGCTGAGGAAGCTACTTGGGAGCTCGAAAACAGGATGCGTAAAGAACATCATGAGTTGTTTTGATTTCATTTTGAGTTGTAATCAGTTGAGAACTCTGTAATCGTTTAGTTGAATGAAAAATGTTTTGGATTTTTGTTTTACATTCGGTACTTAAGATCGGATTTCGAGGACGAAATATCTTAAGTGGGGGAGAATGTAGTAACCCGTATCCAGAATTAACGATTTACAAGTAATTAATAACCCGATCATGTTTTGACGTAATAAAGCATAATTAAGGGAGTCCCAGATGGATTAACAGAGTTCGGAAATGGATTCGGAATGCTCAATAATGGTTAGAGGGTCGTTGGGTTCGGAGGCTCCGTTGGTGAGTTTGGACGGTCCGAAGGCAAGGTTTAGACGATCCAAAGAGTGGTTCGGACGCTCCGAACGTGCTGCCGACAGTTGTCATGGATGATGTCATTATGCTGACGTAAGCAGTGACGTAATATTGGGTTCGAACGATCCGAAGTCCAGTTCGGACGATCCGAACATGTTCGGATGATCCGAAGTCCAGTTCGGACGATCCGAACTCCGTTTATAAATAGGGGTTCCGAGCTCACATTTTAATGCACCAATTCCTCTCTTCTCTCTCGATTCCTTAGTCTCCAACTCAGATCTAGGGAATTCTAGGCGTCCCGTTGGAAATCCGGAAGTGGCATAGCAGTCCAGGCGTTGTAGCGAAGCTGTGGCCTAGTTTTGAGGCATTCGACAGCAAAGGGCTAATGACGGACGAAGGTATGGCTTTTGCTTCCTAAAAATATTTAGGAGTATGCTTTAGCTTAGTTAAGGCTTTTAGAGCGCTATAATGATAGTAGTATCATCTGGCAGTGTAGCGCGGATTATAGGCATGGACCTAGGGCTGATAGCACTTGCCTAGTATTTGAGGTACGAAAGTACTGTTCGAGATATCCTGACTGAGTATGCATGTATTATGTGACTGCATGATTTATATGTCATTGATTTATGCTGCATTCATTTGCATATTGAGCTATCTCGTTCGAGATGTCTGTTAGTAGGGTTTTTCCCTATCTTGTTTGTGGATGGACTTCCGTCGATTTGGGTCCGGCATATCCACAGGTATTTTGGTATGGGAGCCACCTCCTGAAGCGATGGCACAGCGTGCTACATATCAGGGCTTGGTCTGTCTTTGTTCTCTGATCCTTGAACTCGAGTTTATAGGGAGTTCACTTTGCATGCATGTATACTCATACTCTCGTGCTGAGCGTTTTATGCTCACGTCTCGTACTATGTATTTCTGGACACCCTATTCCATGGGGCAGGTTTGCGATTGGACGAGGCGGGTGGATCCAAGAGAGGCTAGGCAGTGGTTGATCAGCTGGAGCTTCGTTTAGGTTTTTATTCTGTTGTTTTGGGGTTTATACAGCTATTCGATTTGGTTGTATATTATTTTGGATAATTACAGATTCCTTTTCTTGGGATTGTATAAATGTTATGGTTTCTGCAGTTGTATTCTGATTACTGTTTTGATTAAGTTAATTGCATGCCTAAGTTCTGTTTAGTAGGTGACCTCGGTAAGGGTCACTACACGCCCAGACCTCGTTCAGTTCCTCCCCTGCCCCGAAACCAGACTCCCCTGCCCATGGAGATCAACACCTTACAACCATTCTACTTGGAGAAAACCATCCCAAGCCCTTTTCCCTTGCCTCAACCTCCCTCCAAACCACCAAACACACATATAGACATGTCTTAGGACTTTCAACAAACACTTAGGCATCCCTCAAACACACTCCAACACCACATTTCGAAAATCACATGATCATGCACCAAAATGCATCAAACTCATGAACAATCAATCAAGCCCAATGCAAATCATTAAAATGCTTCAAAATCACTTCAATTTTAGCCCTTACACATGCAAACTTTCGAATTTAAGGGCATACAACTTCTGGAATTTTCAAAATACAACAAGCATTCAAAACACCTCAACTTTCCAATCACAATCACCATGTAACCCCTTAAACTTAATGCATACATCAATTTTCGAAAATAACATATTAACATGCTGAAAAATAGGTAAAAATCGAACCTAACATGCTGGAATTTCTAGGAATTTTGAAAATTAATGGAACCATAAACACAAGAACATAGCTAGCTTGATTGAGAGCCCAAGGAAAGCTTATACTTGCCTCAATCTTCAAAAACTCAAGAAAGAAGATGGAGAAGGAGCTGGAAAATGTGAACATCAGCTGCTAAACCTTCCCAAGGTTGAGCTCCGGTCGGCAAGGAGGAGGGTCGGCGGATGCACGGCGGGTTTCCGGCGAGGAGGGAAGAAGCCGATGGGTTAGCCTTGAAGAAGAAGGAGAAGAAGGAGGCGTGTTGTGTGATAATTTGGGGACTAGGGTTTGCTTCTATTATTTGTTTTGGGATATAATAGTGTGTATGTATATGTGTATGTAAGTATAGGTGGGTGTGTGAGTGAGATTTAAAAGTTCTACTCACACTAACAAAATTGCTACTCTTTTAATACAACTTTAACACTACTAAACTTTGCACCTTTAAAATTTCCTAAGTTTCAAAATCCCAAAATTAAAAATATATAAAAATTGAATTTCACTAGTCTGGGCTTGAAAGTGCTAATCTTTCGAAAAAGTTTAAAAATAAACTCAATGATGCGATAAAAGCGATTTTTGACACCCGAAAAAATCTAAAATCAACATTTCATCTATTTTCCTCAATTCTCACAAATATTAACTCTTGAAATATTATTTAAGAATTTACCGCCAAAATCCACCGTCACCTCATGCCGAAACCGAAAGCCACTGAAATCGAGAATCTCAAGAATAATTAACTGAATAATTAAACAAATAAACATCTGAAGGAATTTAAACTAACTTAGAAATTAAAATAAACACTTTAAATATTTTGATGTCACAACAATAAGTGAAATATTTAAATAATAAACAAAGCGATTAAAATTATTTAAACAAACTAGATGAACATTTGAAATCAATTTAAATAAATACACAAGCGGTATAAAAATATTTAAAATGACTTGGACAGTTAAAAGCATTTAAAATAAATAAGCTAGACATTTAAAATAATTTAAAATAACTAACCGCTAAACTTAAGTTATTTAAAATAAATAAGTTGGGCAATCAAAAGTATTTAAATAAATAAGCTAAACAGTTAAAATCATTTAAATGAATAAACTAAACAATTAAAATTATTAATTAAATAGTTAGTAAAATAAAATCATTTGAATAAATATTAAAAATATTTATTAACACATAATTCACATAAAGAATTTAAACCAATTAAACTTAAAAAATAATAATCCCAATATTTATTAAATTAATTCGTGCGATTTAGTAGATTGGATTTTAGGCATCGCAATTTGGGTCATCGAGATCAGTCTCTTTTAGTGAAATTGATATCGGGTCTAAATGTCAGATATTTGGAACAACCCAAGAAATATTAAGAATAATTTGTTTGATTTAAGGCTCAATATGACATTTCATTGGAACAATGTGTTACAATTGATAGAACAAACATTGTGGACCATATGAATCACACTCTCCTAATAAAAGTGGCTTTGGATCAAAATTTCATTTATTAGGAACAATCTCAGAATTATGAAGAATAATCATTTCGATATGGGGAACAATAAGACATGTACATGTTAACATGAACAAAATCATATAATACACTGCATGACACAAGTGGAGAGGAGTTTTCAATCCTTAGAGATTGATAAGAACCAATGTGTTCCAAGTGTTTGTCTAGTAATGTATTGTGCTCTATATTGTCTAAGGTGTAGGAGAAAGACATTGATCATGACCCAATGAGAGCACCATTTGGGGATGTCCATTGTCATCCAATGCATGTACATAGTAGGGGTATATTGCCCAAAATCCAAACTCATAACTTGTTAATATGATGTTTCCTTGTCTTTAAGGACTATCATTTACTCTAATTCCTCTCATATTTAAGAACAAGTCAATGAGAGATCGAGAAAAACTAGTACGCAGGGATGAGATAAATATTATTAAATCACGAACAATGTGTTCCAATTGTAGAACAAACATTGTGGGCCATGTGGATCACAATCTCCTAGTAAAAGTGGCTTTGGATCAAAATTTCATTTACTAGGAACAATCTCAGAATTATGAAGAATAATCATTTCGATATGGGGAACAATAAGGCATGTCTATGTTAACATGAACCAAAATCATATAATACACTGCATGACACAAGTGGAGAGGAGTTTTCAATACTTAGGGATTGATAGGAACCAATGTGTTCCAAGTGTTTGTCTAGTAATGTATTATGCTCTACATTGTCTAAGGTGTTGGAGAAATACATTGATCATGACCCAATGAGAGCACCATTTGGGGATGTCCATTACCATCCAATGCATGTACATAGTAGGGGTATATTGTCCGAAATCCAAACTCATAACTTGTTTAATATGATGTTTCCTTGTCTTTAAAGACTATCATTTACTCTAATTCCTCTCATCTTTAAGAACAAGTCAATGAGAGATCGAGAACAACTAGTACGCATGGATGTGATAAATATTATTAAATCATGAACAATGTCTTCCAATTGTAGGACAAACATTATGGGCCATGTGGATCACACTCTCCTAGTAAATGTGGCTTTGAATCAAAATTTTATTTATTAGGAATAATCTTAGAATTATGAAGAATGATCTTTTCGATATGGGGAACAATAATGCATGTCCATGTTAACATGAACCAAAATCATATAATACACTGCATGACACAAGTGGAGAGGAGTTTTCAATCCTTAGAGATTGATAGGAACCAATGTGTTCCAAGTGTTTGTCTAGTAATGTATTGTGCTCTACATTTTCTAAGGTGTAGGAGAAAGACATTGATTATAACCCAATGAGAGCACCATTTGGGGATGTCCATTGCCATCCAATGTACATAGTAGGGGTATATTGTCCAAAATCCAAACTCATAACTTGTTTAATATGATGTTTCCTTGTCTTTAAGGACTATCATTTACTCTAATTCCTCTCATCTTTAAGAACAAGTCAATGAAAGATCGAGAACAACTAGTACGCAGGGATGGGATAAATATTATTAAATCATGAACAATGTGTTCTAATTGTAGGATAAACATTGTGGGCAATGTGGATCACACTCTCCTAGTAAAATTGGATTTGGATCAAAATTTCATTTATTAGGAACAATCTTGGCCTTATAAAGAATAATCTTTTCGATTTGAGGAACACAAAGGCATGCAACAAAATCATATAATACACTGCAAATATTTGGAATAACCCAAGACATATTCAGAATAATTTGTTCGATTTAAGGCACAAGATGACATGTCATTGTGAACTTGATATTTATCGTTTGCAAATGCACCAAGATAACTAAGGTGTATCGGCTCAAAATGTCACATATATGAAACAATCCTTAAATTATGCAGAATTATCTGTTTGATTTACGGAACAAGATGACATGTCACATGTATTGAAATTACTCTTTTGACCCTCACAATAAAACAAAAATAATAAAAATAGACTTTAACTCTCATCTTCCCCTCATTATTAAGCTCTGTTGGTACACTTCACTTCTTCTTTCTCGTTTGGTTAAGGTTTTGCTTTTCAAAATAAAATTTCATTCTTCAAGATCGAGCACAATTGAAATGAAGATTGCACCACAATGTTTATGTGGTTTCGGAGAAATGATTTTACGAAGAGCGGGACCACGTTCGACCCGCCCGGGAGAATTGTATTATATTTGTCCTCGTGAGCTGCAACATAAAAAGCGATTTTTTTTGCACGATGATTATCACGGTGAATCTCTTCAAAAATCATCAAATTTCAAACCAGACCCAAGTAAGCAAGGTAGAGAGAGCTGCGCATATTCAATGAATCAACAATCTGCATCATCGTCCATCCATGATTCAACAGAATAGTTCAATTACAAGAAGAAGGAGCATTCGTCCTCTGATTTTCTAGACAACCAGTCTACTAGAACACCCGTGTCCGACCATATCGTATAAATATGTTGTTGTTTTGGTTGCACGTGTTTTGTTCTTGTGCTAATTTTACTTATAGCTCTGTTTATTGTAATAATCAGACAATAAGTTCCAAATTTATTCAGTTTTATTCCAAATTAAATACAAATTGTATGAACTACATAGCAATTAGTACCTTCCATTTGAAAATTTAAAAAGAACGACTAATTTGATTAGTTCGTAACTGGGGAAACATCTTTCACTGAAACATCCATGAAAAAAAGCATTTCTCAAATTCAAACATTACATAGTAGTCAAATGTGTGGCATAATTGTTTACCACAAAAGAAGTTGGTTTCGGAAGAACATAAGACAACACAAAATGCCTAGAGTACACTACAACCACATATCAAGTTCAAATATCACAACTGTTGGTTCCACAAATGCCTCAAATCAAGTTCAATCAATCAATGCTTCCGCTCAAACGTGTATGTCATCTCGAGGGCAATTCCATGCTCGAACCCCCTTCCAATAATCGCTTTCTCCTGAATATGTGTAGCGCAAAATAGATTAATTTTTTAATAAATCTGTTACAAAATTTTACTAATAACAAAAAAATGTAAACACAAATTTTTGAAGCAATTACAACTACTATATAGGTTCTTTGCAACTGCGTTTGTTGTGTCCTCTCGTATGACAACGACCACATGTTGATACACGTATATTAACTTGCGATGGTATCCTCTTTGTCTTCCTACTCCCGTGCTGACTACGCACACAAGGAGCTTGGATTATATCGGATTCATCAACACATGCCTCACTCGTGTCAAATGTTGGGATTGGGTTAATAATTCCTTTGTAAGCCGCGCGATACATCTCGATTTTGAAATACCTGCCACAAAAATCATATAATGACAGCGATTTCGACTCAATGGCAGAGCAGGCGTGCTTGCATGGAAGCTTATTGATCTGTCAAGCTCTACATGAACAAGTTTTATCCGCTAAATCCACGGCAAATGAATTTTCACCATCAACAACCTCAAACTTCCAATTACACGAACGATGCACTCTTAATGTTCTTGATTCGATATATACGCTTGCAACAGACTTTTCTTTTCTTGGACTTAATTCTTTATTCATGGATAAAGTTGATTCACGTTGTTGGTGCATCATGCTCATTATCTGCACGCGTATGTGATCCACCATACCAACAATAGGCAGATGACGAGCTGGCCTAACCCAACTATTCCAACACTTGGCAATATTATTATTTATAACACCCCATCTGTTACCAACAAACAACGCATTTGCTCAACTCTGTGGATCAGAATTTAGAATAAACCCTCTATCAAGTGGCATTGACTCGAATATACTATTTATATGTTGTTCATATTCTTGGAAGGACGGAGCATACACAGTTTTCTTGAATACCGAAGACCAATGTTTTTTGTTATGTCTGGGATAACTTTTCAACACCTAAAATGAAGAAAAACAATTTACATTCAGCTTAAAATAATAAAATAGTATGAAAATTTTACAGTACAATTGGTCAAGGATACGTGATTTAGAATTTACCTGTTTCACAAAATTATCCACTAAATGTCTCAAACAATAAGCATTGCCACTCCCAGGAAATAGTTGATTCACTGCCTTGATAATACTAGGATGTATATCCGAAAAAAATGTGAACTCGTTGAATGGAATGCATTGATGGGAAAGGAGCACACTTCTCAAATGATAACAAAACCAATCTCAGTTCACATCATTCTCAGCATCTACTACGTCATAGGCAATTGTGAAAAGATCATCGTTTGAATCTTTTGACACAACAACTAAGATACATTATTTATACTTATTTTTTATATGAGTACCATCCAAAAAAATCAATGACCTACAACCACTAACAAAACCAACAGCACATGCATGAAAAAAAATGAACAACCTTTTGAATTTTTTGGTCAAAGGATCAATCTCACACTCAACAATACTACCGAGATTAGTCTTTTTAACAGCACTACAATATCATCGTAATCTATTATAGCATCCTTCATCTGTGCCATGAATATCATGCATCACCAACTCTTTACCCTTCCAAACTTTGTGATATTCTAACTCTACCCCAAATTCTCTTTTCAAGTCCTGCTGCATTGTACAAAGACAATAAGAGGGCTCTCCTCTCAATTTTTCTTTCACAACATTCGCTATCCAATACGCATCAGCTCTAGGATGCCCTCTACTATGTAGATTGTTCCCACCACAACTATGCTTCAACATATATTTTCTGATGCCAAAAATATTGTCTGATTTATGTTTCGAACCATAAATTCTCCATTCACAGCTCTTCTCAGTACACATGACAATAACCTTCTCACTGTCATTTTTAACATACACAAATGAACGTCTGGTAGCAACAGAATAGTTTTTCAAATATTTCTTAAATTCAGCAGCACCCTCGAATGTTTGTCCTAGACCACAAATGCAATTAACCCAGGCATTTATGGTATTGGAGCAAGGGACCTTTTCAACCTCATTTTCCCTCCTCGACTGCGTGTCTTCCTCATCAACCCTTACCAGTTTAATATATAATTAATAATATGAAAAAGAACAATAACTACAAGAAAAAATATAAAATATCTGCCAGATTTGTATTTGTTTAAAATAAATAACAAATTGATAATGTGTAAGAACCAATCTACAATATTTAACCTTTCGTTTTTAATTTCTTAAACATGGTACTAAAATATAATCAAAACAGAAGTACGAAATTGTGTTTAATAATAAATAAATGTAATATTTTACCTCCCATCATTCAAGTTGCCGAGGTGTTCGGTTTTTTTCTCTGCCCTCAATTCAATTGTCGTAAGCTTTACACACATAAGAAGATGAATCATATTAAGGACATCATCATCATCGTTCAAAGACACAAGCATCTTATGCAATGGAGCTACGTAGTGAAGAATCATGGATTCCAGAGATATTTCTGCACATTTTTTGCCTAGACTCATAAAAATATCCATCAAGCTACAACCACTGAAGATTGAGATGATAAACAATTGATTCTTGTATTTGCAGCAACCCAAAAACGAAAGATTGCAAGGACCACTTCCAGATTTCATTTTCAAACTACAAAAACCAGGCACACAATAACAAATTCAATAACAATTACAGTAGGATTTAAAAATAAAACCATTATATTAGGAATTAAAACATTACAATAAAGAACAATGAGAAATACCAGCTAATCTATCACAAAATTCCATAAAATGATCTGCATTCCCAGTAACAGATATATAAAATGGATATTGTAAGCAAATTTGTAAAATTATCTCAATGCCCCAAATTAAACGCAACCTCTAAAATCATGACAAAATCTCAAACAATTCCATAAATAATGGATTTAGGAAATATTTCTGCACATTTTTTGCCCAGACTCACAAAAACATCCATCAAGCTACAACCTCTAAAGATTTAGATGACAAATTTCTTTTTTTATTTACAGCAACCCAAAAACGTAACATTGCTTTAATCACATTCATATTCCATTCTCAAACTACATAAACACAGGCTCAAAAATCAAAACATGATACACTCATTCATAACACATTACACACAAACAAATACTACACGATAACAACTTCAAGAACAATTACAGTACGCTTTAAAACTAAAACCATTATATTAAGAATTAAAACATTATAATCGAGAACAATAACAAATACCAGCTAATCTATCAAAAAATTCCACAAAATAAACTGCATTCCCAGTAACAGACGTGTAAAATATATATTGTAAACAAATCTGTAAAATTATCGCGATGCCACAAATTAAACGCAACCTCTAAAATCATAACAAAATCTCAAACAATTTCATCGATTCAGCATTTTAAACACGAACACAATACACCAATTTGGGACAATCTAATGTTCGCCCACGGTTTATAACATTTCAAATCGAAATTAAAACCTTCAAATCTAGGAAAAATTGACTATGAGCACTGAGCCCAAAGATTGACGATTTTCTTCAGTCAACGCAGATCTACAAAGAAACCCAAGGCGATGGAAGGAAAGTACAGATCGTTCATTAATCCAATCTACAAAGAAAAAGGAGGGAAATTATCGATCGTACTTACTCTGATCGTTCTTCTTTACCTTTCTGTTTCTTTTTTTTCTTTTATTTTCAAATAAGAGTAGAGGGTATTGTGGGGTTATCAAAGAAATTGGGGGTAGTTTGGTCAATTTGTCACAAATAGGAAGCTCAAACATATTGCAAGCATTTGTCAGAGAGCTAGAACACATAAACTCTTACACAGGGACTGAGGAATCATTTAAGTTTGCTCATGGGGATTTATCGAGACTTTCCCTCTGTTATAATTGTGTTTCTTTACAAGACAAACACAACAAGATTATAGCGTGGTCCAATTAAATATATAGGCATGGTCTTGTTTTAAATTCAGTAGAAGGTATTTTTGAATTTTTAATTCAATCAAAAGGTCTTAATTTTGTTTAAAATTCAATAGAAGCGACTCTTGACTTTTTAATTCAGTTAAAATGTCTCAATTTAAAGGTAGTTTGGTATTTTTAAAATGAATACTTTTTTTTTTTGAAAAAATAAAAACAATCATCTCCCAATATGGGCCAATATGAGCCAATTATGCCATTATAATATTATATTTGACATGTGATGCCCTCGTCTACTGCCCGCTAGTGAAGAAGAGCTTGCTGGAAAGATAGCGTGGCCTGTAAGATGCTAAATCCGTTGATAGAAGTATGATACATTAGGGCACTGTTTGGTCTTCTTTATAACGCAATGATAAGTGTATTTATCCAACATTATCCGTCGTTTGGTGTAATTTTAATGAAAATAAAATTATCTCAAGGGCCCGTGATACTTTGCAATTCATTATTGATATGTCAACCCTTCATTGACCAAGGATTGAAAATCCGTATCTACATAGTGATATAGATGTCAGATGGCAAATGACGCTGCTGCCCTCCCACTTGCCTTTTTCTTGAAACCCTAACACAAATTTCGGAGCTTATATTACATTTCCCTCCACTTTTTCCCAGCCGAAGCAGAGAGTCCACCAAAAGCATTCCTCCAGTCTTTGCAGGTATGAATTGTAAAATATTTGCTTACCAAACCTGTAACCAGGTGAGATGGCAAATAAATTTTGTAGCTTTTGTTGAGTAAATGCTTGTTGACAAGGTTTTGAGGTGAAATCGATGGATTGTGAAGCTTTTGTGGTGTATCTATATGCCTTCAAAAATGTATATATAAAAATACATGTCCTCTTCAACTAATGACGATGTTGACGACATTGTTGACGTGCATACACCCATTTTTTTGCTTTACTTATCTTTATATATATATTTTTTAAAATTTTCGAGTATGTTTGAAGAAGTGGGACTTGTCCTATTATTCATAAACACGATGTGTTTGCAAAACTTAGTTACCCAATTTTTTCCCTTTTTTTTTAAAAAAATAGAATCGGTCATTACTTAGGTGGGTTGAGAAATACAGGGTTTACAATATAGTACACGGTGCCATTGAAATACGATGCCCATGATTTTTTTGCTATATAATTTTAAGTATTTGCTTCCTTGTTTCATTTATTTCATTTCATTTAAAATTTTTGAATGTGGTGGCAGTAGTATCATAATGGCTAATGAAGATCGCGACGTTTGTGTGTTCATAGTTCTACACCAACTGTTGATGCGGTCCTTTGTGTTTTTCACTATATTATCACGGCTTTATGCCAAGTTCTTATTATTTCAAAACCGTAGAGCTCAAGGAATACATTCCATTTCCTACAACATCACAGGAAGAATTCACTCACAAATACACCACCTACATAGAATCATTGACATAGGAGATACACAATGTATTGTAAATTTGAGGATGTGTCGTAATGCATTTGCTAGACTATGTTACTTGCTCACAAATGTAGGAGGGCTTAGCGAGTCTAAATATATTAGGGTTGAGGAGAAAGTCGCAATGTTCTTGTCGATATTAGCACATCACAAAAAAAATAGAATCATAAGCCATGAATACATGCATAGCGGTTACACCGTCAGTACTCATTTTCAAGAGGTTTTGAAATCTGTATTGATATTACATCCCATACTTCCCGTAAAGCCTGTTCCAGTTGAGGAAGATTGCACTAATGAGACGTGGAAGTGGTTTAAGGTATGTATTACCATACTTATAGACACATTTACCTAACCAAATTATATTTGTGGAGCTTTTAAGGGAGGAATATATGTACAAATTGAATGACATTCATATACCGTATAGGGATGTCTTGGGGCGTTGGATGGTACCTATATAAGTGTTCATGTATCCAATAGCAATAAGGAAAAATATAGGACACGAAAAGGTACAAAATCACTAAATATTTTGGGAGTGTGTGATCGGGATATGAAATTCATATATGCATTATGTGGATGGGAAGGATCGGCCGCGGATGCAAGGGTTCTTCGAGATGCAATTAACCGTTCTGATGGGTTAAAGGTTCCCCGGGGTAAGCTGTATTAACAAATTTAATTTTAAATTTCAAAATACAATTACATTGTGTACAATTAAAGCATTTGAGATGAAATTTATTCCAGCATTAATAAACTTTGATAGAAATAAGGTACATTTGCATGTTTTGTCCTTATTTACTCATTTATGACTGATTATTGTAATTTTTTGATTGCCACTTGCAGGTAATTATTATTTATGCGACAATGGGTATGCTAATGTAGAGGGATTTTTAACACCATATAGAAGAATACGATATCATAGAGATGTTTGGAGTAGTGGTGCAAATGGCCCCCAAAATTATAAGGAGTTTTATAACTTGAAACACTGTTCTGCCTGAAATGTAATTGAAAGGGCTTTTGGTTTGTTGAAACGTCGATGGGCCATCCTCCGTAGTCCCTCTTTTTACCCAATAAAAGTTCAAAATCGAATTGTCATGGCTTGCATTTTTCTACATAACTTCGTTCGCACTGAAATGCCTGAAGATGTCCTGGCAGAAGTGGAAGATGTGGACATTGGATCCACTAATATCGGTGATAATGATTTCATAGACAAAATCGGTTCTTCTCCGGCTTGGGATATGTGGCGAGAGAATTTAGCGATGTCAATGTATCATGACAATGCAAGCACATAGGAAAAATTATGTATTATTGTTGACGTTATTTAAAAAGTGTTGGTGTTTCTATGTTGTACTGATTTCATTATGTAATCCTTCTAGTTTTATGGATATATTGTTGTGTTTGTTGGAAATCATTCTTCTTGTCTTTGTTATAACCATACATTATGAAAATGTCTGTAATTTTTTTTTCAAGTAAAATTATTTGTATAAACTAAATTTTATTTTCATTGTAGGTGTTGAAGTTTGAACACCTTACAAAATGGAAATCGGAGCTGCTAAAAAGAAAACATATGTCAGCGGAAAGAAGACCAAGAAATCTCGACGTGTTTGGACCATACGTGAGGAAGAAGTACTGTTGCAAGCAATGAAAGATGCTATTACTCGTGGATGGAAAAGCGAAAATGGATTTCGATGTGGTTACTTGGGTTTTCTGGAGGAGCAAATGAGAAAAATCTTTCCGAATACGAACTTGAAGGCCAATCCACATATCAACTCTAAAATACATGTGTGGAAGAAAACACATGGTGCACTGATGACGATCCTAAGTAAAAGTGGAATTGGCTGGAATGAGACCGAAAAAACGATTGACGCTGACAATGAATCCTGGGATGCTGTTGTGAAGGTACCATATATATTCTAGTGGTGCATCAATATTCTCCATCCTTAACAATTATAATACAATTTAATAATCATATTTATTTTTCTTGAGTTGCAGTTAGCTTGTATTTACTTTGCATACAAATATAACTATTGTGATATAACTCAGATGGTCTGACATAATGACACTTGTTTATCCTATTGTATCCCAGGCAGACAACACTCTTCGGAACATGCGCTATAAGCCATGGCCATACTATCATGATTGGTGAGAGATCTTTGGGAATGATCGTGCAACTGGTGAACATGTGGAAAGCTTCACATCTGCCGTTCAAGAGGTCCTTAATCTGAACAACAACAATTCGAAGGTGGACATTGAAATTGAAATGGATGCGTTACTGGGCAAAATTGACGACTGTGGTGAGTCGATGTCTATCAACACACCGTTACCATCTAATGCATCAGACAGTAAACAATCCAAAGGTGTTAAGCGCAAGAAACAGGTGCAACTTGAAGACCTTTTCATTGATGCCATGAAAAACTTCACAAACATGACTAGGGAAACAATGGCTGAGCTAAAAAAACAACTTGGTTATGATCGTGAGATGTTAAAAGCAACAAAAGAAGTGTTTGATGCACTACTGCAAATCACCGTTCTGAACCTGAGAGAAAGAGTTGGTGTTGCTCAAATCCTAGTTGAGAAACCTAAGACAATGGCTCTTTTCTTTAGTCTGCCTGAGGATGCTAGGGTGGAATTGGTTATGGATCTTCTGAATGGGCATTAAAGTTCTTCTGAGAATGCCAATGTTTTTGGGGATGTGAAACATCATCTATTTTGCATGCAGTAGTAGTATATAGTGTTATGTTTCTACTGTATGAAGAATCAATGTTTTGGTGGATGTACTGGTGGTATCCATTAGGTATGAACCTTATATTTTGTAACTTATTTTGTCGCAGACTACTGTTAATGCATAGCTCGTGCGAGGCTACAATATTTCAGATATGTGAAATAGTATGAAATGGTGTTGGCATTAAATTTCTTATGTTACATGTGTATGAATATTTGGATAATACTAGTAACGGTACCTTAATTCATGATTTATGTGTAGGATCATCTGAATTATGTTTTTAGTGACAATATTTGTGAGTTGGTAACTCATTCTTTAGTTTCTTTAATAAAAAATACATATAACGATAAAAGCCTCATTATTATGTGAATATCATAATTAATTGTTTCGTTTACGGACTCAGTAATATAGATAATAGCACAAATATAATTATAAACAAAATATCTCCACCCTCAATAATAAAACATATATGGTTCATATAGAACATTTTGTGGATTTTCATACATCAAGGATCTTCAATGAGCATAATAGCTCACCACCAAACAAAACACGTCTACCATCCATAACTTAGTTAATATCACTACAAGCATCATGTAGGCAAAACATATGAATCTTGAAAACAAAAAGTGAGAACCCACAAGATAATACCATATCATTAGCGACTGGGTTTGTTTGTGGAGCAAGGAGATGCATTTGTTCCAGGCACAACTTTACTCATGTCTCCCATGTTGGTGAGTGGATGCTTCACCTTTGGAACACTGTAGTAAAGTTTAATGCATTTTTTGGAATTTTCAGTTGGGGGTAAGCAATATTTTTTCTTTTCATCCTTTGATGTCCCAGAGGTCCCGTACATCTTGACCTCTAGCTTTTCATTCCCATTTGCGTACTTTTCCCCAAGGTTTATGAATACTGGAGCCATCTTGTGAGTGGTGCGCACATTCGGGGGTGTCTTGATTTTCTTGCTCATTTCGTCGTCAGAAACTATTATTATCCCATTATCTTCATCATCGTCACTGATTATAATATCTGGTACATTGAAATCCCCACATTTGAAGTTGCTATTGACAGACTCTTCAGAGAAACCAACACTGTTGGACATTTTGGTAGCAAGAAATTCTATCGAAGAAATATTTAGATATGTTTTGGAGCAAGTGCTATTGTCCAATGATGGAGACCAACTTATATAGAAGGTAAATTTTAATGAGCAATTAAATAATGTGAAGTAAATTTTTACTAACCTCCAACTACCAAATTTATGGCACAGTCACTTCATACAGATACTCAATTATGGTCGTCTGAATTTGGTGGATATTGTGATCATTTCATTGATTTAAATTTCTGGTTCCATATAATATGTACATGCATATTTGAAGTGGGAATTGGGGGAAGTGAGCATGATTAAAACAAATCAAAGTTACAAATTTAAATTGTGCAAGAAACACAAAATTGAGAAGTCTTAATATGAAAAAGCAAAGCTTCTAATTTTAGAACAATAGACATAAATTGATAACCATCATTCTTACACCAGCATACTTCTTTCTCAAATTCATCCAAAATAAAACAACATCAATACAGAAGGGGAAACCTGAATACTTGGTCTTTGTGCTCACAAGAATTCACTTTGACACAAAAACACATAATATTATGAAGAGGATCACACAAAAAAATAAACAAACACAACCAAAACAACAACATATTTGTTCACCATGCTTCATTCGGGTATCATTGACAGATGAGGAGTTGTTTGAGTTAGCTGGGGAGATGCTGTCAAAGTTGGATGCGCAAGCATGTGGCCTAAATAATATCGGATATGTTTGTTTGCTAGGCATCACTCCGTTCATCGTAATGTTGTTCTGTGCAGTGCCACAACTTGAATGGCTTTTGCTTTCTGAAGTTGTTTGCATAGTAGCGGCGCCATGCTTTATGTGGTAATCCTCATGCCAAAAAAATCTGTTTTGATGCTTTAAGTTAGTCGGGCAGATATAGTAAGATGCTCCTGGACGACTAGAAAACTCCCCAGCCTTGCGTAAAAGCATTAGCCCATTACCACATTGACATTGCAGTCGATTCTTGAATTCCATAACACCTGCGAAATTAATAAATTCATATAAGTAAAATTAAGGAAGAGTTAATTTAATTCGCATTCTACGGTGGCCAATAAAATATTAGAAAAATCATATCAAATTATTTCTGAACTTTCTAACCATTTTACCTTAATAAATTTCCAGATTTAGGAGAACTCAATCTACGTAGCCTTTAATTTTCACCAAATTGGGTGCCAAAAATTTCACAACAAAATGGCGCTTAAATGTTAAAACACTAACAAAAACAAAATTGATGTGGCTGGAATTTTGGTCACTTGGCCCAGAATGACGAAATGAAAGAAAAAATTATAGGTTCACATAAAAAAAAATTTCAATTGTACAGAGCTTAGATTTTATAGTGAAATATATGGTGGCTTACCAATAATCGCATTCACTCTTTACAAGAATCTTCCACAAGTGTTGATTTCCTCAATGAAAGTGAAGATGGGAGGCGAGAAAACCCATTCTTTGTTTTGGAGAAGAAGGTTATCGATTTTTGGGTGAAGAAGAAAGATTAATTCGTGGATGAGAAAACAGACGTTGAATAATTAAAAAAAAATGTGTACATAGGGGCATTATGGGGATAACATACAAACTTTTGAATTTAATCAATCAAATATAAATCACACCAAACACAATATATCTTATCATATCGAATCATATCTAAATAATCAACTATACCAAATACAATATATTTTATCATATCCTATTAATTATCTATATATTTCATTTTCTTATCATTCTTTTAAACTATCCACCAATTATCACATCACACAAACCAAACGGTACCTAGGAGTATGAAGAACTTATTTGCAAAGCATGGATGGTTTGGGATGCGAGATGCTGTGCGGTCCATGAAGACAAAAAAGGAGCTATTCCCACCACTCGATCGCGTGCTACAATTCCTGGAAGAACATAGACAAGCTGCAAGAGTGGGCTCAACAACTCATGGCTCATCTCGGCTGGAATCATCCAGTTGGACATCTCCACCAAGAACATGGATGTTAGCATTTAATATTCAAGTAGAGTAGAGTATGCGGAATTGGAGGAGTTATTCGCGACCGTGAAGGGCACATGTATGAGGAGGCCCAGACCTGAGGGGAGGCCCAAGAGGCTTCTGCCTCAGGCCCATGTAATTAGGACGGCAAAAAATAAAAATACTAAATATTAAGCATAGGTCCAAAAAATAGTTTTAATTTAAGGAATCCAACTGTATTGATTGACCCAATAAGTTATTTCGGGTTTCTGCAATATTCAAGGCTTAAAAACGATATTAGGTGAAAAAAAAAACTTTAATTTTATGTTATTTGATTATTTTACATACATTTTGAATATTATATGTTATTTGGTATTTATATTATAGTTTACATTTTTAGGTGTTTATTTTAGAGAAACATCTCATTAACTAAACTACATTGTATTATTTGAGGGCCCATTTTCTAAAACTCGTCTCAGGCCTAAAAAATATCAGATCCGGCCCTGTGTATATGTAACCTTTGGAAGCCTCTGCCAAAACCTACATCATTGACTCATGGGAGTTATTACTTATTAGTAGTTTGGGAAGGCCTCAAAGTGATTTAAAAAAAAAAAAAACACCCCGACTTCCACCAAGTTCATATCATATCTGATTAATTGTATATACATATAACAGCAAATTTGTGATAAATCCCTACTAGTAAACATAAATTCCTCCTCAGTCCCCAAGTCAGCAATTATTTGTTCTAAATCCCTGACATAAGACTGCTATTTGTTACAACTCCCTATTTGGGTCAGTTTACAAAAATGCCCCTAAAATTTATTTAAACACCCAACACTATCCCTCACTTTATTTTTCAAATAAACAAAAAACAAGAAAACAGAGACGATCGGTAGTTTCCCTCCCTCACCCAACCGATTCTTCCCGCAGGAAAGCAGTGATCTTTTGCGACAAGTTTTTGAGATCAGAAAATGGCACCGTTGACTAGACGAAGCAGACACTCAAAAGATAAGTCAGTTGAAGGAGCTTCTAGAGTCCAGAAGGAAAAGAAATCTAGCACGGTGAAGAAGTCGAAAAAATAAAAAATTGGTGAACCATGTTTTAAATTTGTTAAATTGGCCGCTATATATGATTAGTCTCTCGAGTAACTGAGAAAAATTGTTCGTTTAGAGGAATAATTTGGTCCTCATTGTAAGAATCTTTAATATTTATGTGTTTCCATTATTTTTAGGGTTTCATGGCTCAATTGTCTTAGTACCGTTCTTGTTTGCATATATTTGTCGAAACATTCGCATCATTATTCCTAAATTTTGTATTTAATTTTGACAGTTCCTCAGTTTAAATTATTTATCCCCAATTTTTAGGGTTTTGTTCTTGAAATTGTTTTTGAAGTATATCTTCGTAAATGAATTCTATATTGTTATGTTGTTGTGATGTTTGTGATTTATTGAATATATATTCAATAATGTTATATTGTTGAAGACAATTGATAAATTTATGTATAAAAGTATCCAATTGTTCCCAAATTTGAAGTTTTTGTTCTTTTCCATGCAATATTCCATTATGTTATTTTTATAATGTAAAATTTTTGTAATGATTTTTAAATATTAGAAATGGCTGATGAAGAGGAAATATGTGATGAATTTGAGTCGATCAAAAGTGGCAAGGTTATATTTACTCGATGTTCTCCCGCCTATTGTAAAAAAATAATAGAGGAGTTGAAGGTGGTCATAGGGAATGAACAAATGAGCAAAATAAAAGAAACTCCATTTGGTAAATGGATAAACATGCCTGTTCTACCTGTGAGTAGTGGCAAAATTGACTATCTGTTTAAAAGATTTGATAGTCCTTCATGCTCGTTCGTTGTTGGTGGCGATATTTCCATTCCTTTCACATCAAGAGACTTCTCAATCGTGCTTGGTTTGCATCAAAGAGGTCAACAAGTTGATCTGGACCTCAAGCTTGAATCAAGCTTTCTGTCTCGGCATTTCGGAGGGAAAATAAGCAACACTCATAGGATCGTTATAAAAAAGAAGCTTGTTTTCCTTGCGAGTAGTAATGTCGAAGCTGACATTGATGACTTTGTTCGAATGTTCATTTTGTTCATATTTAATTCTGTAATATTCTCGACTAGTAATTACATTACTCCTGCTTTTATCTTTCCCTATATTGATGAACTGAGCACTTTTTTTGAG
The DNA here is from genome assembly GCF_033568475.1 of Henckelia pumila. Lineage (NCBI taxonomy): Eukaryota > Viridiplantae > Streptophyta > Magnoliopsida > Lamiales > Gesneriaceae > Henckelia > Henckelia pumila. The sequence goes on along the minus strand of NC_133120.1, from coordinate 113,431,972 downwards.
TTTGGATGGGGAGATGCTGCGTTTAGGTTTTTATACCGAGAATTGGACAATCAAGCGAGTAAATTGTATTTGGATGGTTGCACGGCTGGTTTGATGGTTAGTATATAATTATCTGAGTTATTGTGCTATTAATTTGTTGAATTTGTTTACTTATATGATTTTTTGCTTAGGCTTGGTTCTATGAAAAAGTGCCGTCATTAGCCGTCCCTCGTGGTGTTCATATCTGCCCCCGCCTGTTTCGTTTGGAAAAAAACAAGATCAAGTTGGATGCTGTGAAAGCTGAAGTGGCTTTTGATGCCATATCGTCAACCAAGTTATCTTCTTTTTTACTAATCATATTTCGAATGCTGGAGGTTTGCATGATATATATTTGTTTTTGGATCAGGTTTTGTCGATTCATCCCTTTCCTGAAGAGGAAATGTTGTTGGAGAACAAGGTAATTTGAGTAGCATCCTTCATTTCACATTTTAAAAATAAAAAATATTCTTCATTAACTTCTTTGTTGTTGTAGTTGTTGCTGCCGGTTTCAAAGGAACAAGGAGGCATCAGAGATAATTGTGAACTAGAAAAAATTGTGAATAAACAAATTGCTGAGATTAAAATGTTGAAAAGAACTTGTGCGCAGCTGAAACATGAGAGAGTTGGCGCTAAGATGAAGCTGTTTGATTTGAAAGAAAATCTGGATTTGGAGAAAGAATTTGCTCGAAATCGCAAAGGCAAGGACATTGTAGTTGATAATGATCTGAGTGTTGATGATGCTGCTGATGGAATGAATGAAACCGATGAGCAAGAGGAGTTGAGTGCGAGTCATGACCTATGAGGTAATTTAAATGATTTTGTTGATGTGCCTGTCAACAATTGTGTTGATTTATCTGAAAATTTGAATGCAGAAGGTGAGGTTGTTCAGAAATTGGTTGAGAAAAAATTTCAGATATTGGTGAATTGAAGAAGGGTGAAGATGTATGTGCTGACGGATTGGGTAAGGGAAAGGGTGTGGCTGGTATCGAGTTTGAGATGAAAGAAAGTATAGGTGTTGATGACTTGGGGGATGGAAAATGTGTTGTTGGTGCTGAGCTTGGGAGGGATAAAAATGAAGAAAGTGGTGACATGGGAATGAAAAAAAGCAAAGCTGATGGAGAGAATTCTCTTAACGGATCATGTGACGGTAGTAGTGAAGATCTGAATGAGATTGATAAGTTGTTGGATAATATTGTAACAAAAGTGGTTAAAGAGAATAATGTTTCTGCGGGTGATATTTCAACCAACGTGGTTGAAAGTCGTATTGATGAGGATACTTTTGACAAAAGTGGTGGGGTGGACGAGACTGACGATAATTCTGAGAAGGTTGAGGAAATCATTAATTTTCAATCTTCTGTTGTCGATAATGTCAGAACGAGGGGTGATCGGGTAAAGAAAAGAAAATCGTCAATGTTTGTGACTCCACCCAGTACCACGCCAAAGTGGAAGGGAAGAAAAAAGGTTTAACTTTGATAGAAACCTTCCTTTAACCTTGATTATTTGATATTGAAGTCCTATATTTTAATTCGTGGAAATCTTTATTGTTTTTTACCATCTTTGTGTATTCTGACGTAGGCAAATAAAGTAATTGATGTTGAGGAGCTACCTCATAACGACTTGAGTAAGGCTTGGACTGGTGAATATCAAGGTAGAACAGATTTCTGTGGACATGAAGAAGCCACTGACGAAGAGAAAAAATTGTTGAAAGAATATCTTTTGAGTGATGACATAGCGTATGACTTTCTATCTGAAAGATCGTGTATTAATTTTAATCTTTTTTTGGGATCTTTTTTTAATACAAAATAATTCGTATTTTCTTGTAGTGTTGATGTTTGGCTAGACGGAATTGTCCATTTACCAGGGTCCATTTTCTGTGATTTCTTGTTTGGTAAGCTTGTTAGTCATGAGATTATAAATGTTCAAATGCGGATGATGGAAAAATTCAGTGTGGATAATGGAAATGAAATATTTTGCATGGACACTTTGGTGCAGGTTAGTAAAATTTTAATATTTTATGTTTGATATACTATACACTTGAGTTAGTTTTTCATTTTTCTTGTTCTTTCATTTGCAGGCAGAATTGTTTGAGCACCTCAAAAAATTTGGGAAAAAAATGAAGGTTCAAAATAATGATTACGACTCCTTTTTTTCGCGACTCTCTTCTGCCTCAAAGTTATTTTTGCAGAAAATGAATGGTGATTTGTTTAAGAGATGCAAATACCTCATTTTTCCAATCAATAGCAGAGCGCATTGGTTTCTGCTAGTGTTTCACGCAAAGAAAGGGGTGTTCAAAATGTGGAATTCACTTCCCGATTCGTTCAGCCTAGGGGCATGTAGAACGTTGGTGAGTTTTCGTTGTGTCATATTTTGTGAATTTTATAAATGTGTTTTTATAATATTTATCTTTGAAGGCATGTTTTTTGGTTGGTTGGGTTCGTCATCATTCAAATTTCATCATACCCGACTCCGCTGTGTTGAGGGAACGTATGCGTCATCAAGGTGAAACACTTGACTGTGGTGTTTATGCATGCATGTGGGTAGAGTGTCTAGCCCGTGACTCAGATGAAATGTGGACATATCAAAATACTGTGAAGATGGACACCTATCGTGCAAGACTGGCTGCAAGTATTTTATGTCACGAAAGGGGAATGCTGAAAAACAACTTTGATTAACATGTATAGTCTTTGTATGCTTTTATGGTTTATGAAGATACAGTATGTAAGTATGTTTAAAAATTGTTCCCCACTTTGTCTATGGTGTAGGAGGAATACATTGATAATTCACCATTTGTGGATGTCCACTAACAACCAATGTATACTATTGTGGTATATTTTCCGAATTTCATACCTGAGAGTTGCTTGATGTGATTTATTCTAGTCTAAGACACCAATTTGTGGACTTCCACTTGGTATAATTTCACTCTTCTATAATAACACGAGACTCTGAGATCGAGCACAACTAGTAAACAATAATGGGATAATTGTCACTTAATAGAGAACAATTCGTTCTGATTGTAGGACATACATTGTGTGACATGAGGATCTCACTCTCCTATTGGGAGTGTCTTTGGATCAAAATGTCAGTTATGTAGAACAATTACATATAAATTGAGAATAATCCTCCCGAAATACGGCACAATATGATTTGTCCTTGTGAACATGCTCCAATAATTACATATAAATTGATTGTGGTGTTTTTGCATGCATGTGGGTAGAGTGTCTAGCCCGTGACTCGGCTGAGATGTGGGAATATCAGAATACAGTGAAGATGGACACATATCGTGCTCGACTGGCTGCAAGTATTTTATCACACTCCCCTAGTGGAAGAATCTTAGGATCAAAATGTCAGTTATGTAGAACAATCCAATATGAATTTGGAACCATCACCCAAGTGTTCCACTCCAATATGGTACAATACGGTGCATGACACAAGTGGAAAGGAGTGTTCAATCCTTAGAGATTGGTGGAACCATCACCCAAGTGTTCCAATTATAAAACAAACACTTGTTTAATATGATTTTTTCTCGTCTTTAAGGACAATCATTTACTCTAATTTCACTCATCTTTAAAAATAAGTCAGTGAGAGATCGAGCACAACTAGTACGCATGGATGGGATAAATATTATTTAATCAAAAACAATTCGTTCTGATTGTAGGACATACATTGTGGGCCATGAGGATTACACTTTCCTACTGAAAGTGTCTTTGGATCAAAATGTCATGTATTAGAAACAATCTTTGAATTATGAAGAATAATCTTTTCCATATGAGGAACAATAAGGCATGTCCATGTTAACATGCACCAAAATTATATAATACACTGCATGACACAAGTGGAGAGGTGTGTTCAATCCTTAGAGATTGGTGGAACCATCACCCAAGTGTTTGTCTAGTAATGTATTGTGCTCTACATTGTCTAAGGTGTAGGAGAGAGACATTGATCATGACCCAATGAGAGCACCATTTGTGGATGTCCATTGCCACCCAATGTATATAATATGGCTATATTGTCCAAAATCCAAACTATTACTTGTTTAATATGATGTTTTCTCGTCTTTAAGGACTATCATTTACTCTAATTTCACTCATCTTTAAAAACAAGTCAGTGAGAGATCGAGCACAACTAGTACGCATGGATGGGATAAATATTATTTAATCGAGAACAATTCGTTCTGATTGTAGGACATACATTGTGGGCCATGAGGATTACACTTTCCTAGTGAAAGTGTCTTTGGATCAAAATGTCAGTTATGTAGAACAATTACATATAAATTGAGAATAATCCTCCCGAAATACGGCACAATATGATTTGTCCTTGTGAACCTGCTCCAAGATTGTACAATACGCTGCATGACACAAGTGAAGAGGATATTTCAATCTATAGAGATTGGTGGAACCATCACCCAAGTGTTTGTCTTGTAATGGCTTGTGCCCCACTTTGTCTATGGTGTAGGAGGAATACATTGATAATTCACCATTTGTGGATGTCCACTAACAACCAATGTATACTATTGTGGTATATTTTTCGAATTCCAAACTTGAGAGTTGTTTGATGTGATTGTTTCTCGTCTAATACACCAATTTGTGGACTTCCACTTGGTATAATTCCACTCATCTATAATAACACGAGACTCTGAGATCGAGCACAACCAGTAAACAATAATGGGATAATCGTCACTTAATAGAGAATAATTCGTTCTGATTGTAGGACAACCATTGTGTGACATGAGGATCTCACTCTCCTATTGGAAGTGTTTTTGGATCAAAATGTCAGTTATGTAGAACAATTACATATAAATTGAGAATAATCCTCCCGAAATACGGCACAATATGATTTGTCCTTGTGAACATGCTCCAAGATGGTATAATACGCTGCATGACACAAGTGAAGAGGATATTTCAATCTATAGAGATTGATGGAACCATCACCCAAGTGTTTATCTTGTAATGGCTTGTGCCCCACTTTGTCTATGGTGTAGGAGGAATACATTGATAATTCACCATTTGTGGATGTCCACTAACAACCATTGTATACTATTGTGGTATATTTTTCGAATTCCAAACTTGAAAGTTGTTTGATGTGATTGTTTCTCGTCTAATACAACAATTTGTGGACTTCCACTTGGTATAATTTCACTCATCTATAATAACACGATACTCTGAGATCGAGCACAACTAGTAAACAATAATGGGATAATCATAACTTAATCGAGAACAATTCGTTCTGATTGTAGGACAACCATTGTGTGACATGAGGATCACACTCCCCTATTGGAAGTGTCTTTGGATCAAAATGTCTATTATGTAGAACAATTACATATAAATTGAGAATAATCCTCCCGAAATACGGCACAAGTGAAGATGATATTTCAATCTATAGAGATTGATGGAACCATCACCCAAGTGTTTGTCTTGTAATGGCTTGTGCCCCACTTTGTCTATGGTGTAGGAGGAATACATTGATAATTCACCATTTGTGGATGTCCACTAACAACCATTGTATACTATTTTGGTATATTTTTCGAATTCCAAACTTGAGAGTTGTTTGATGTGATTGTTTCTCGTCTAATACACCAATTTATGGACTTCCACTTGGTATAATTTCACTCATCTATAATAACACGATACTCTGAGATCGAGCACAACTAGTAAACAATAATGGGATAATCATAACTTAATCGAGAACAATTCGTTCTGATTGTAGGACAACCATTGTGTGACATGAGGATCACACTCCCCTATTGGAAGTGTCTTTGGATCAAAATGTCTATTATGTAGAACAATTACATATAAATTGAGAATAATCCTCCCGAAATACGGCACAATATGATTTGTTCTTGTGAACATGCTTCAAGATGGTACAATACGCTGCATGACACACATTGTGGGCCACGAGCAACACACTACCTTAGTGGACATTGACCAATCAAATACTTTGACCACCACCTACACCCTCATTATTAAGCTTTGTCGGTACACTTCGTCTCTTTCATTAGCTTCTTGGTTTCAGTTTGGTTAGGGTTTTGCTTTTCGAAATAAAATTTCAATTCTCAAGATCTAGCACAATGGAAATGAAGATTGCACCACAATGTATATGTGGTTTTGGAGAAATGATATTACGAAGAGTCGGACCACGTTCGACCCGCCCTGGGGAGTTGTATTACCTCTGTCCTCGTGAGCTGCAACATCAAAATCGCTTTTTCTGGTACGATGATTATCACGATGAATCTCTTCAGAAATCGTCAAAGTTGAAACCAAACACAAGTAAGCAAGGTAAAGAGAGTTGCGTGTATTCAATGCCTCAACATTCTGCCTCCTCCTCCGTCCATGATTCAACGGAACAGTTGAATTACAAGCTTAACGAGCATTCGTCCTTTGAGGCGCTACACAACCAGCCTACTAGTGCATCAGTACACGACCATATTATAGGAATATGTTGTTGCTTTGGTTGCACATGTTTCGTTCTTGTGCTAATATTACTTGTAGCGCTGTGTATTGTAATAATCCGACATTAAGTTCCAATTTTATGCAGCTTTATTCCATATTAAATACAAGTTGTACGAAATACATATCACTTAGCACTTGCCATTTCAAAATGTAAAGCAACGACTTATTTGATTAGTTAACTGAGAAGGCATCGTCCACTGAAAAGTAATGACAATTATCATTTCTCAAATTCAAACATTACATATTTGTTTACCACAAACAGAGAGTTGGTTTCAGAAGAACTTAAGACAACACAATACACTTAACTACACTATGACCCCAGCTCAAGTTAAAATGTGACAGCAGATGGTTCCACAAAAGCCTCAAACCAAGCGCAATCCAGCAATGCTTCCACTCGAACGTGTGTGCCTTTTCGAGGGCAATTTCATGCTCGAACCAGCTTCCAGTAATCGCTAGCCCCTGCATATTTTTTGAACAGTCAAGATTAAGTTTTGAATAAATTCTGTTAAAAAGTTATCTAGCTTAAAATTATCAGATAATATGAGAAATTTAAAGTAAAATTGCTCAAGGATTCGTAATTTGTAATTTACCTGCTTAACGAAATTATCCACTAAATGTCTCAAACAATAAGCATGGTGACTCCCAACAAATACTTGATTCACTGCCTTGATGATACTGGGATGTCTGTCCGACAAAAATATGAACTCGTCGAATGGAATGCATTGATAGTAAAGGAGCACACGACTCAAATGATAACAAAACCAATCCCAGTTCGCATCATTCTCCGAATCTACTATGGCATAAGCAATTGTGAAAAGATCATCGTTCGCATCTTTCGATACAGCAACTAAGATGCATCCTTTATACTTATTCTTTATATGAGTACCATCCAAAAATATCAATGGCCTACAACCACTAACAAAACCGACGACACATGCATGAAAACAAATGAACAACCGTCTGAATTTTTTAATCAAAGGTTCAATCTCACACTCTACAACACTATCAGGATTAGTATTTTTAACAGCATCACAATACCATCTTAATCTATCATAGCATCCTTTATCTATGCCATGAATATCATGCATCGCCAACTCTTTACCCTTTCACACTTTGCGGTATTCTAACTCTACCCCGAAATCTCTTTGCAAGTCCATCTGCATTGTACACGGACGATAAGAGGGCTCCCCTCTCAATTTTTCTTTCACAACATTCGCTATCCAATAGGCATCGGCTCTAGGATGCCCTCTGCTACGTAGATTATTCTCACCACAATTATGTTGCAGTTTACATTTTCTGATGGAAAATAGATTGTCTCTTTTATGTTTCGAAGCATAAATTCTCCAACCGCAGCTCTTTTCACTACAAATCACAATTACCTTCTCGCTGTCATTTTTTACATACATAAATGAACGTCTTGTGGCAACAGAAAAGTTTTTCAAATAATTCCTAAATTCACCAGCACCCTTGAATGTTTGTCCTACACCATGAATACAATTAATCCAAACATCTATAGTATTGGCGCAAGGGGACTGTTCAACCTCGTTGTCACTCTTCGACTGCGTGTCTTCCTCATAAACCCTTACAGTTTAATTTACATTTAATAAGATAAAAAAGAACAATAACCACAAAAACAAATTGATAATGACTAAAAATAAATCTTGGTTTCAAGCAACTAATTGATAATTTATACAAAGCAATCTACAATATTTTACCTTTAATTTTTTATATTAAACATGTTACTAAACATATCGAAATAGGAGAATGAAAATATACGTTTAATAATAAGTAAATGAATTTTACCTCCCATCATTCAAGTTGTTAAACTGTTCATTTCTTTTCTCTGCCCTCAATTCAATCGTCGTAAGCTTTACACACATATGAAGATGAATAATATTAAGGACATCATCATCATCATTCAAAGACACAAGCATCTTATGCAGTGGAGCTACGTATTGAAGCATAGTGGATTCCGGAGATATTTCTGCACATTTTTTGCTCAGACTAGAAAAAACATCCGTCAAGCTACAACCACTGAAAATTGATATGACAAACAACTGCTTCTTGAATTTACAGCAACCCAAAAATGAAAGATTGCAAGGACCACTTCCAGATTCCATCCTCAAACTACAAAAGGGGCATGCTCTTCAATACAGTAAATCGAAGCAATAATATATTTTTTCATCATATATTACACACAAACAGTACAAAATAACAAATTCAGAATACTAGATTTTAATTCAAATAATTTTTCACAATATAAATGTAATAGTACTGAACTAAAACCCCAAAATTAAGAATTAAAACATTATAATCGAGAATAATACGAAATATATGCTTATATATCACAAATGCTCATGAAATGAACTGCATTCCCAGCAACAGACGTAAAAATTGATATTGGTAAGCTAGTCTGTAAAACTTCATTCTCAAACTACAAAAGGGGAATGCTTTTCAATACAATAAATCGAAGTAATAATATATTCTTTCATCATATATTACACATAAACAGTACAAAATTTCAAATTCAGAATACTAGATTTTAAGTCTACTAAATTAAATCACAGTATAAATGTAATAGTATAGAACTAAAACCCCAAAATTAAGAATTAAAACATTATAATCGAGAACAATACGAAATATAAGCTAATCTATCACAAAAACTCGTGAAATGAACTGCATTCCCAGCAACAAACGTGAAAATTGATATTAGTAAGCTAATCTGTAAAACAAACGCGATGCCCGAAAATTCAACACCACCTCTATAATCATAAAAAATCTCAAACAATTCCATCAATTCAACATTTTAAATTTGTAAGTCATACATCAAGCCGTGACAATAATTTATTCACTCCAAATTTATAAGATTTCTAATCTAAAAACTAACCTGCAAATATGTGAAAATTTCCGTTTCAGCACAAAGATGGGAAATTCCCTCAACCCACGTCAATGTAGATCTTCAACATTACCCGAGTAAACACAGATCTGCGACTTTGGTTGATGGATTAAACGTTTAAGATTGAGAGAAGAAAAGATTCGGGAGAGGAGAATCAAGAAGAAGAAACAGAGGGAAAATAACGATTACAGTGGAACAATCCTGTTTTTTTTTTCATAAATCATTTTAGGGGCATTTTTGTAAACTTACCCAAATAGAAAGTTCAAACAAAGAGCAGGATTTTGTCAGGGATTAAGAACAAATAATGTCTGAAACGGGGACTGAGGATGAATTCGAGTTTGCTATGAGGGATTTATCACAAATTCTCCCTACATATAAAACATATTATATTAAATATATATAGTGCAATTATGCAATACTTATTATATATATTACAAATATATACCGTATATATATATATATACATAACATATCATAAATAATAATTAATTTAAATTTTTTAAAACTAAATGTTAGCGGGTCGGTGGGTTTAACTCGGGTTGGATCCGCCAGGTTTTGAGGCGGGAGGGGTCCAGGTTCGATTTTTTCCTAGCAGGCGGATCCTAATTTCTACGAAGTCCGCTCCGAAACCGTCCTATTGTCATCTCTATTTATGTTTTGCGGCACATAATTCAACTGTTGAATTATGATTAATGACTCGTTTTATGAGTTAGCAATTATTGATTTTACTCATGCTAGGAGGACGACGAATATTGTAGCTTATTTCCTAGAAAAGTTTGATTTTTTCTTCTCCTACGTTTTTTTGTTGGGTGTCCGATAATTTTATTATATCGAGTGACCTTTTAAAAAATAAAATAAATGCTACTTGTTCCAAGTAAAAAAAAAAAAAACACGATGGTTAAACTTAGGAGATCGTATACGGTGGGATGTTTTTTTTTTTTTTGAAATAGTATACGGTGGATGATCTTACTTTGAGGTAATATAAAATTTTCGTATTAAATATAATATTTTAATCTTTTTTTTGAAAGGCATAATATTTTAATCTTCAATGGGTGTGGAAATTATATTATGTTATTATTATAAATGGGCTAAAGGGTTTCAGAATTAATGGGCCTCACACTCAGAATTGGGCTGGAATGGTTATGCTGTTTTGGACTTCCCGTCAAAAGTCCAAACCGTCTTCGTCGCTACATGAACGGCACTCCGACAGCACGAGAAAGAAAATATTGCCAAGAAATTGCGCCGAAAGAAAACTGACCAATCGTAAACCGCAACTTCACCTTGTGCTCATCTTAGAACTGCTTATCACGGTTGTTTTAACAGGTAATCCTTTTCTTGTTTGATTTTTTGGGTTTTTTGTTTGAGTGGATTTTATGTTGAAATTTCAGAAAAAGATGACATTTTGTGGTGAATGAGGATTTTTTTTTGGGGGTGGAATATTGTTCTGTTGTTTTTCTTTTTGTGTTGAAAATTTCGTGAAGCCCTAACCGGTTAGTACCTATTTTGGCTTTGTGCAGGTGCTATTCGGAGAAGGTTCTTGAAGGGTTTATTTAATAAAGAAGAGTGCGTTTTTGAGTGGGAGAAGTACAGAGAATGCTTTATCTGTATGATAAGTTTTTGTTAATTGGATGTTGAATTAAAATTTTATTTATCTTGGGAATTCTGGTAAGAAAAGTATTGATCGTTTTATTCTTTGGGAGTTTGACAGCAACATTTGGATGATAAGCATCTAAGTCGATCCTCGGAAGCCGATGGCATTGTGGATTTAAACAGTCGAGCTGAATTTAAAGGCCATACTGGTGTTTTCTTGTGATCTTTTGCCAAAGATTAATCCTAGAAATTGATGTAATTTTTTTAGTAGTCACATTTTACTATTTTGTAAGATCGCTTGTTTCATTTGGTTATGAAGTGGTTGAAATTTTGAAATACTTGTTATTTTTAAAGTTTTGTTCTGTATTTATATGTAGAATTTTATGGACTTTGGTTGGTTATATTGATCCTCTGTTTGAGTGCCAGTGTAGCAGAAGAATTGATCTAGGGAAGGACTAGCATCAGATCCTTATCGATGATATAGTTAATGCTCACATTATAGTTTCTCTATTAAGATACGTGCTTAGATTATTAATGTGTGAACCGAAGCCATTTAGAGTGGGTCATCCTGGATTTTGGTGTTTAAAGGGTCAGACAAGTTATATCTCAGAGTGGCTCCATAAGAAATTCTGGATTGGCTTGTAAGATCAAAAGACTGCGTAGAATGTTTATTTTTGGATTTTGGTTCTCTTTTTTATGGCGTAAAACAAATTCTCATGGAATTGATGTAGTTTAATTGGTGTTTCAACTGGCATTTGATTGGTAATTAATCCTCGTGATCTCTTTATACTTTTGAACCACTAAACCTAGGCATCAGTTTTAGGGGGACATTCTTTATTTATTTTGATTACTCTTAGGGAAGATTCTAAAAGGTTTGACGTGGTCTTCACTCTAAGTGGCACATTATGGAAGTTTCTTTACTGTACAAAGTAAAATTCTTTGAAATTGCTGGGTAGACAAGTTTCATAGTCTTGACTTTTTACAAGTCATCATCCATTATGGACCAACTTTTCTACTCTTGACATCAGTTGGATTTTTTTTTTTTTTTTTTTGTGATGTGGGAACCCGCAGCCGCTATCTTCGGTGCGACACCAGTTGGAACTTGGTTACACGAATACCTACCCTTATTATTACTTTTTTCTGCCATATCGTGTGTTATTTGTCTGCTCTGATTATATGCTTTCCTAGACATTGTTTTCCTTTTGGAAGTGGAATAGCAGCCTACGTGGTTATCTGTCGGGAATTTGTGATAATAATGAAATGATGTACAATCCCAGTAAATGACTAGAAGTTTGTTCCCGCTGAGACAAATTTAGCAAGTTGTGTATATGGTACATTGGAACTTAGTAAAAGTTCTCAAGTTCTTATCGCTGGCGTTTCTTGAGTGTCTCTCCTCTCTTTCATGTTTCTAGAGAAAGCTCATTTGACATTGTAACTACATCGAACTACATAGCTGATAAGTGCATTTTGTGCACTTAATTTGTATATGGTTTTACTTGACTTTTGGAATTTATTGGTAGATATTGCGTGAAATTGTTGTTGTTTTTGTGTTTGTAGGAAGTTATGGGCTTCGATGTGTTCAAGTGGAAATAAGCTTAAAAGATGGAAGTTTACAAGGAAATTCAAGAGTTGGAAAAGAGAAGAAAAAGGCTGAGTTCGAGCTGGAGGGGCGCCCGCCCTATCCCTAGGCGCGCCCGCGCTGTTACTGAAGAATTCAAGAAGAAAAGTCGAGCTGAGGGCGCGCCCGCGCTATCCCTAGGCGCGTCCGCGCCGTTGAAAAATGTTCAAAAGTTTGTGTTGCGAATTGAGAGCGCGCCCGCGCCGTCGTCTGTTTGGAATATTAGAGTCCGACTGTTTATAGAAACTTTGGGGGATATCTTTGGTATTTTTTTGGACGATTGTTAGGTCATATTTAGGGGATTTTTCTGAGTCAAAAAACTATCTATCAGCCGCCAATACACACAATATTCGAGAGAGCACTTCTGTGAGTTTTTGGAGTTGAAGAATTGAAGATTGCTTGGAACGAAGACGAAGACTTTTCGACCGGACACGAAAGAAAGACTACGGCTTTGTTTCTTCTTTTTATTTTCTTTTGATTATTGAATTATGTTTGAGATATTAAACATTATTTGGTTTTTATTGAATTCGAGCATGAACTAAACTTTTCTAGTCTAGAGGTTGACTTAGCTTGGTTGAGACATATTCATGAATCTTTGATTTTAATAAATTGAATTTCTATAGATTAATTGTGTTTCTAGAATTGAATGTCTTCTTAATTTACTGGCCATAAATTGAGTTGTTATATTTACTTAGAATCGTTGCTCGGGAGAGGGGATTTTGAGTAGGATCAATAGGAACTACATTGTTAATTGTTTATATAGCTCGGTAGAGTATATAGCTTTAATAGAACCTTTAAGGAATATCATTTTACACATATCGCTACATCTAGATGGAATAGAATAATCTAAGTGTTCTTGGTTATTAATCGAAGGAAATTCATAAAATAGATTAATTAGGATTGAATATTGTCGAGACCAAGTAAAATCAAAACCTCTGGACTATTTTTCTCTGATTGATAATTCCTCGAAATTTGTGTATGTGTGAGCTTGATAATCTCTCTTTATTTATTTTATTTATTCTGCAAAATTCTCGAAGTTTGATTTTCTAGATAAAATTAAGACTATTTTAATTACAAGTATTGAATATTTTCATTTTACTCCCTGTGGGATCGACACTCTCTCTTTCATTATACTAAAACTTGACACTCGTACGCTAGCGAGGAAATTTCACAACAAGTTTTTGGCGCCGTTGCCGGGGAGTAATTTTGATTATTTTTTAGTCTTGTTACCAATTAGTCGAAGTTTTAATTTAGAGTTTTCTTTATTTTGATTTAAGTACTAATAAATTGCTACTGTTCTTAATTGCAGTTTATGCGAAGATCTCAAAGTGCGAATTCTTTGCTCTTTGATCCAGAGATTGAACGAACTGCAAGAGCTTTGAGAAAAGCTAGGAGAGAAGAACAATTAAACATGGCTGAAGAAGATGTCAATGAATTGCCTTTGGTGCCAATTAGAGATCATTTTAGGCCAACGATCCAGGCTCACTATTCTGGAATCGCTAGAGGGACAATAAATGCCAACAACTTTGAGTTGAAGCCGGCCTTAATCAACATGGTCAGAACCAATTCAATGGAACTGCCACAGCTGATCCTCACTTACACTTGCGCACTTTTCTAGAGATTACTGATACTGTTAAAATAAGTGGTGTTTCTGAGGATACAATACGCTTACGTTTGTTTCCTTTTTCTCTCAGGGACAAGGCACGGAGTTGGCTGCAGTCATTGCCACTAGGACGCATAACAACTTGGGAGGGCATGGCTGTGAAATTCTTAGAGAAATTCTGTAAGGCCCGAGATTATTTAATTTTAATTCGAGAATATTTAATTTGAGAATTTTTGGAGTTTAGATTTAAATTCTAATATTCTTAAATTATTTAGGATTGAAATTGAATTAAATAAAAGTTTCAAGGGCCAATTTGCAAATAGTGAAGAAATGAGGGGTCAAAGTGCAATTTTTATAGCTAGTGGAGGACACTTGTCTACACATGAATCTGAACGTATATTGTAAGCATTTTGAATCAGAATTATCAATTCCTTCAGCCCAAAATCGAGAACATCATCTTCTACCTTGGAATTTTGTCTTCCAAGTTAAATATTTCAAGATCCGTCCGATCGAATTAAATTCCGGGCATAGTTCTGCGATCCTTGAAAGACGAGCTTCGATTTGGTGTAAGTATCTTTATGATTCAGCATATTTCGAAATTGAGATGATAAGGAACTCAGAATTTGAGTATGAATATGTGTTCTTGAGATTCTATGTGTTGTATTATCGCAATCGGGTCGAAGATTGGATGACGTTTCTATTTCTTATGAATTTTTCAGCATGTATTTCGAAATGGTAGCTGCCGATATGCTGGTATATTAATGTATTTTGGCTGGTATATCATGTATTTGAAGTAGATATGAATGATAGATTGGTTGGATTTCAGTTTCGGCTACCGATTCCGTACCGTTATGCCGTCGGTTTGAAAAATGATTAAGTTTGAGTCTAGATTGTTTGAGCTGAGTATGATGTGAGTTCTTGCTGATGTTATTAGACATGTTTGATGTATTTTCATATTGAAAACAGGGGACTTCAAGTTAAGAATCACGACTTCGAAACCAATCGACGGAAGAACAAGGTTTGTGACTTGTTAGCCTTGAAGATTGAGAAGAGAATGAGCAGATTTTGATTGTGTTCTTGTTGTGCAGCTATATCAGATTTGAAGAGCTTTGAAACCAAGTTTGAAAGGTATAAGACAACCTTAGAATAAGGGCTTGTACATTCAAGAGACTTTGCTTGAATGCCCTTCCAAAACCACATACTATGTGTTTATATATCTTGTATTTGCACATTTACTTGCTTGTTTGACTTAGCTTGTTATTAGTTGGCTTTTACTCTTATGCTTCTAGATTTTGATGCATTCATCTTGAGCCAACAACCCTTTGAGATTTGAAATGAAAGATTCGCCAAAAGAATATGGACGTTTGGATATATATCAAGGACTTTAGGAGATAGATCAACTCCTATTGTTAGAAACTTGATATAGTATGCTAAAGTCCGGGAAAAGAGCTCAACGCCACCCCGAAAGAGAGAGTAGGTGGGAGATTTGTTGTGTTCTTATTCCCCGGGATCCCAAGAACTGATATAGAACTTGATAGCAGATTTTTTTAAAATCATGCATTGCAATAGATTGGTTTAATGCTTGTTGAGAGGTTTATATGAGTATTTCTTTGAACTATATGTTATGCATGATCTAGTTGTTTTATACTGGGATTCAATTCTCACCGGAGATATCCGGCTATTTCTATGTTTGTATGTGTGCATGGGAATAGATGGGGCGAGCACAGGACAAAGAAGATTGTAAGAAGAACGAGAGCAAGAGTAGCATGTGGTGAACTCGGGTTTATGCAGTAGAGTTGATGTCAACCTTTGTATTTAGATCTTGTCTATGTTTTTTTATAAACACTTGCATATAAAGACTTGTATGAATGGCAAGAATAAGAACATTTGAGCATATAGATATGTATGTTGTCAAGAACAAGAGTATGTAAGATTTTATGGTTGTATGTCAAGTTCCTTGTTTAGTTACTTGGTTAGTTCATGGATTTGCATGTTTTCATCTAGATTTTGATGTTAAATTCATGCTATATATATGGTTGTCAATGTTTGAGGATCAAAACAGGGACAAAGACATCATTTTTCAGCTGTTTGAAAGGCAAATCAGAGGGCCAGGCGCGCCCGCCCAGCCCAGAGGCCCGGCCGCGCCTAACCAAGGCACCTTGGGTGCCTTGGACCGAGCCCTATGCGCGCCCGTGCCACATGAGGCGCGCCCGCGCGTCAAGGTCTACTAAAAAAAAAAAAAAAAATTTGTTGATCTTTTGCGACGTGTTTTTGCGTCGCCAAATGTCCTGTATTATTTATTTTATTTTTAAGCATATTAATATTCTGATTGAATATTTCTTGTTATTAATCGTCCTATAAGATGAGATTAGCACCCAAGGTCCCCACAACAGGTGATATCAGAGAGTAAGTTCTGGACTGATTAGAGAGAAGCGAGCAGGGTAGATCGAGTCCTCTTGATTGATTGATTTTGCTTGCATGATTTAATGTTTTAGATTAAATTGATCACATGATTATGTGTATTGATTTTATAAGCATGATTTATTGCTTTATCAAGTATGTATTATTTGAGAATGAATTAGAACCGGTTTTGGATCAGAACTTGATCTCTAGAGAAGGCATGAAAATGCTAATCAGAGGGGGGCTGAAACAGAATGGGTGAGTCTGATATATTGATACTTTTGTGTGCTAATCCTTTTGAATATCAGATATGCCTCCTCGTCAAGCGCCGGTTACTAGACAGACATTGGTCGTTCCTCTGCCAGAACAGGCAGATGTACCACAAGCCGCAGAAGCTCCTAGACCAGAACAGGGCAGTACATCCAATGATCCAATGGATGTTACAGCAACACCTATGGAGACTTTACTGAAAAGGTTTCAATCCTTCAAGCCGCCTATTTTGAAAGGAACCGAGAACTCAGTTGAATGTGAAGGCTGGTTAGAGGATATGGAAATGTTGTTTGATTCCCTAGATTATGCAGATGACAGAAGAGTCAGACTGATTGGGCACCAACTACACAAGGTTGCCAAGAGTTGGTGGATAACAACCAAGAGAGCTCTTGAAAATCGAGGTACACCTATCACTTGGAAAGTATTTACAAAAGAATTTTATCAACGTTTCTTTCCAGTGTCGTACAGAAAGGACAAGGGTGCAGAGTTTGCAAATCTGAAATAGGGGAATCTGAATATAGAAGAGTACGTTGCCAAGTTTTCTACATTACTAAAGTTTGCTCCACATGTAGCTGGAAGTGAGGAGGCCAAAGCTGATCAGTTCATCAATGGACTGAATCCAGATGTCTTTACCCTTGTGAACTCTGGGAGGCCGAATAACTTTGCTGATGCACTTGATAGAGCAAAGGGAGCGGAGGCTGGTTTGATTAAACAGCGAGGAGCATCGTTTGTTGCACAGTCTCAACGACAACCACAACCCCCAGCTCAGTTTCAACAATCATCTCCTAGATTTGAGGGAGGTAGCAGCAGCGGTGGTAAGAAAGATTATCTGAAAGCAAAAGGAAAGCAGTTTAAGAAGTCAGGCAGTGGTTCATCCAGCTCTAGTGGGCCAAGACAGAGCAGTGCTGGACAAGGTTCAGGCTATACAGGAATGTATTGCAACAAATGTGGAGGAAGACATCCTAGTGATCAGTGCAGAGGTGTGTCTGGGAATTGCAACATATGCCATCAGCCAGGACATTTTGCCAAGGTGTGTCCACAGCGTGGTTCAGTGAGGTCTCAAGGTGCGGGGTCATCACGATCAGTGGCTCAGCCTGAAAGGCAAGCATCTACTGTACACTCCTTCCAGCCACAGCCTCAGCAACATAATAGAGCAGGAGGTAGCCAAACAACGAATCAACCTCCAAGACAACAAGATCGAGTCTTTGCCTTGACTGAAGAACAGGCTCAGGCAGCACCTGACGACGTTATAGCAGGTAACTGTACTCTTTGTGGTTATCCTGCTTATGTGCTCATAGATACAGGTGCATCCCATACGTTTACATCTGAACAATTTGCTATATTACATGCATTGCCTGTTGAGTCATTATCTGCAGTAGTATCTATATCTTCACCTTTGGGGAGCGGTATACTATCAGTGAAATCTGTCAGAAATTGTATACTACAGTTTGAAGATAATGTGATAGAGATAGACTGTATTGTGCTTGGGTTGTCAGACTTTGATTGCATTATCGGAATCGATATGTTAACCAAGTACAGGGCTACCGTAGACTATTTTCAGAAGGTTGTGAGAGTCAGACCAGAAATGGCAGGGGAATGGAAATTTTACGGTAAAGGTTCGAGATCTCGAATACCTTTGATATCAGTTCTATCTATGACTCGTTTATTGCAGAAAGGGGCAGAGGGATTCCTTGTTTATGCAATAGATGTGTTGAAAACTAGCCCAGAATTGGCAGATCTGCCAGTGGTTAGTGAGTTTGCTGATGTCTTTCCAGATGAAATTCCAGGATTACCTCCAGCTCGGGAGATAGACTTCAGTATTGAATTGATGCCAGGTACGTTACCGATTTCTAAAGCACCTTACAGAATGGCACCAATAGAGTTGAAAGAATTAAAAGAACAACTTAAAGATCTTTTAGCAAAAGGGTACATTAGACCGAGTGTTTCACCCTGGGGCGCTCCGGTTCTATTTGTACGAAAGAAAGACGGTTCAATGAGACTTTGTATTGACTACCGGCAATTGAACAAGGCGACGGTAAAGAATAAATATCCATTGCCTAGAATAGATGATTTGTTTGACCAGTTGCAGGGTTCCTCAGTGTATTCCAAGATTGATTTAAGGTCCGGATATCATCAGTTAAGAGTTCGGGATGAAGATATATCGAAGACCGCATTCAGAACGAGGTATGGTCATTTTGAGTTTATTGTTATGCCGTTTGGTCTGACGAATGCTCCAGCAGTATTTATGGGTCTTATGAATAGAGTATTTCAGAAATATCTCGATGACTTTGTTATTATTTTTATTGACGATATTCTGATTTATTCTAAGAATCTGTGTGATCATGCCGAGCATCTCAGAATTATTTTAAAGACTTTGAGAACAGAAAATTTGTATGCCAAACTGTCAAAGTGTGAATTCTGGTTGAAGAAAGTGGTCTTCCTTGGGCATATTATATCCGGAGATGGAATTTCTGTTGATCCTAGCAAGGTTGAAGCTGTGATCAATTGGCCTAGACCGACATCTGTACCAGAGATACGGAGTTTTATGGGCTTAGCAGGTTATTATCGCAGATTTATTAAAGATTTCTCCAGTATTGCCAAGCCTATTACTCAGTTGACTCAGAAAAATGCACCGTATGTCTGGACTGAAGCATGTGAAGCCAGTTTCCTTGAGTTGAAGAAGAGATTGACGAGTGCACCAGTTTTGACTATTCCTTCAGGTACTGGTGATTTTACTGTATATTGTGATGCTTCTCACAGGGGATTAGGTTGTGTGCTTATGCAGCGAGGACATGTCATTGCTTATGCCTCGAGACAGCTGAAGCCACACGAAACCAGATATCCTATCCATGATCTGGAACTTTCAGCCATCGTATTTGCATTGAAGATATGGCGACATTATCTATACGGTGAGAAATTTGAGATTTATTCTGACCATAAAAGTTTGAAATATCTATTTTCACAGTCTGAGCTGAATATGAGGCAACGAAGATGGCTAGATTTATTGAAAGATTTTGATTGTGAGATTAAATACTATCCGGGAAAGTCCAATGCAGCTGCAGATGCCTTGAGTAGAAAGGTATGTGCCTTATCCTTATCTACGATAGGTATCACTAAATTGGTAGAAGATTGCTGTGTTTCTGGATTGATATTTGAAACAGATATGAAGTTTATCAGAATTTGTGCACTTCAAGCTGAGCCAGAATTGTTGGTTAGAATCAAAAAAGCACAGAGAAATGATCAGAGTATTCAAAAGTCCGTTGACATGGTCAGATCAGGGCATCAGTCTGAATACAAGGTTAGTGTAGATGGTGTTTTATATGTGAATAACAGACTTGTTGTTCCAGATATTTCAGATTTGAAACAGCAGATATTAAAGAGGCTCATTGTAGCAGATACAGTGTTCATCCTGGTGGCAGAAAAATGTACAATGATTTGAAAACTCAGTATTGGTGGAAACAGATGAAATCTGATGTTACAGAGTTTGTATCTCGTTGTCTGAATTGCCAGTAGGTAAAGGCTGAAAGAAAGAAACCAGGTGGTTTATTGCATAGCTTACCTATTCCAGAATGGAAGTGGGATCATATTTCTATGGATTTTGTAACGAAGCTACCGCGTTCATCTAGAGGTTGTGATGCTGTTTGGGTAGTTATCGACAGATTGACGAAATCAGCCTGTTTTATTCCGTACAGAATGACATACAGACACGATCATATGGCAGAGATTTATGTCAGAGAAGTGGTAAGATTACATGGTGTGCCTAAATCTATCGTTTCAGATCGAGACCCTAGATTTACATCGCACTTTTGGCACAGCTTGCAACAAGCTCTTGGTACTCGATTGCATTTGAGTACTGCATATCATCCTCAGACTGACGGACAGGCAGAGCGAACTATCCAGACACTCGAGGATATGCTTAGAGCTGTAGTGCTAGATTTTGGCACTAGTTGGCAAGATTCATTACCACTTGTGGAGTTCTCGTACAATAACAGCTACCAGACTAGTATTGAGATGGCTCCATTTGAAGCATTGTACGGAAAGAAATGCAGATCTCCTCTTTATTGGGATGATATTTCAGAGACACCTGATATTGGGCCAGATATGATCCGAGAGATGACCGAGAAAGTAAGACTGATTCAGAAAAGAATGAAAACAGCACAAGATCGACAAGCCAAATATGCAAATGTCAGACGCAGGCCTTTGTGTTTTGAACAGGGGGACAGAGTGTTCTTGAAGATCTCACCTTTCAGAGGCACTGTCAGATTCGGCAAGAGAGGGAAGTTATCTCCACGATTTATCGGTCCATACGAAATTCTCGAGAAGATAGGCAATCTTGCCTATAGACTTGCTCTTCCTCCAGCTCTTTCTGGAATACATGATGTCTTTCATGTTTCTATGCTGCGGAAGTATCAGCCTGATATTTCTCATGTTCTCCAGCCAAATGAAGCAGAATTAGATGAGACTCTGAGTTACTTTGAGAAGCCGATACAGATACTTGATCAGAAAGAAAAACAACTCAGAAACAAGACTATTTTCCTCTCGTGAAAGTTCAGTGGAGTAGACATGGATTTGAAGAAGGAACTTGGGAAGTCGAATCAGATATGAAACAACGCTTTCCAAACCTATTTCACTGATGTGAGTCTTATTCAGTATTTCTGTTATTTCCTTATCTTATATGCGTATAGACTGCATGCGATTTCGAGGACGAAATCATATCTTAGAGGGGGAGAATTGCAAGGCCCGAGATTATTTAATTTTAATTCGAGAATATTTAATTTGAGAATTTTTGGATTTTAGATTTAAATTCTAATATTCTTAAATTATTTAGGATTGAAATTGAATTAAATAGAAGTTTCAAGGGCCAATTTGCAAATAGTGAAGAAATGAGGGGTCAAAGTGCAATTTTTATAGCTAGTGGAGGACACTTGTCTACACATGAATCTGAACGTGTATTGTAAGCATTTTGAATCAGAATTATCAATTCCTTCAGCCCAAAATCGAGAACATCATCTTCTACCTTGGAATTTTGTCTTCCAAGTTAAATATTTCAAGATCCGTCCGATCGAATTAAATTCCGGGCATAGTTCTGCGATCCTTGAAAGACGAGCTTCGATTTGGTGTAAGTATCTTTATGATTCAGCATATTTCGAAATTGAGATGATAAGGAACTCAGAATTTGAGTATGAATATGTGTTCTTGAGATTCTATGTGTTGTATTATCGCAATCGGGTCGAAGATTGGATGACGTTTCTATTTCTTATGAATTTTTCAGCATGTATTTCGAAATGGTAGCTGCCGATATGCTGGTATATTGATGTATTTTGGCTGGTATATCATGTATTTGAAGTAGATATGAATGATAGATTGGTTGGATTTCAGTTTCGGCTACCGATTCCGTACCGTTATGCCGTCGGTTTGAAAAATGATTAAGTTTGAGTCTAGATTGTTTGAGCTGAGTATGATGTGAGTTCTTGCTGATGTTCTTAGACATGTTTGATGTATTTTCAGATTGAAAACAGGGGACTTCAAGTTAAGAATCACGACTTCGAAACCAATCGACGGAAGAACAAGGTTTGTGACTTGTTAGCCTTGAAGATTGAGAAGAGAATGAGCAGATTTTGATTGTGTTCTTGTTGTGCAACTATATCAGATTTGAAGAGCTTTGAAACCAAGTTTGAAAGGTATAAGACAACCATAGAATAAGGGCTTGTACATTCAAGAGACTTTGCTTGAATGCCCTTCCAAAACCACATACTATGTGTTTATATATCTTGTATTTGCACATTTACTTGCTTGTTTGACTTAGCTTGTTATTAGTTGGCTTTTACTCTTATGCTTCTAGATTTTGATGCATTCATCTTGAGCCAACAACCCTTTGAGATTTGAAATGGAAGATTCGCCAAAAAAATATGGACGTTTGGATATATATCAAGGACTTTAGGAGATAGATCAACTCCTATTGTTAGAAACTTGATATAGTATGCTAAAGTCCGGGAAAAGAGCTCAACGCCACCCCGAAAGGGAGAGTAGGTGGGAGATTTGTTGTGTTCTTATTCCCCGGGATCCCAAGAACTGATATATAACTTGATAGCAGATTTTTTTAAAATCATGCATTGCAATAGATTGGTTTAATGCTTGTTGAGAGGTTTATATGAGTATTTCTTTGAACTATATGTTATGCATGATCTAGTTGTTTTCTACTGGGATTCAATTCTCACCGGAGATATCCGGCTATTTCTATGTTTGTATGTGTGCATGGGAATAGATGGGGCAAGAACAGGACAAAGAAGATTGTAAGAAGAACGAGAGCAAGAGTAGCATGTGGTGAACTCGGGTTTATGCAGTAGAGTTGATGTCAACCTTTGCATTTAGATCTTGTCTATGTTTTGTTATAAACACTTGCATATAAAGACTTGTATGAATGGCAATAATAAGAGCATTTGAGCATATAGATATGTATGTTGTCAAGAACAAGAGTATGTAAGATCTTATGGTTGTATGTCAAGTTCCTTGTTTAGTTACTTGGTTAGTTCATGGATTTGCATGTTTTCATCTAGATTTTGATGTTAAATTCATGCTATATATATGGTTGTCAATGTTTGAGGATCAAAACAGGGACAAAGACATCATTTTTCAGCTGTTTGGAAGGCAAATCAGAGGGCCAGGTGCGCCCGCCCAGCCCAGAGGCGCGGCTACGCCTAACCAAGGCACCTTGGGTGCCTTGGACCGAGCCCTATGTGCGCCCGCGCCACATGAGGCGCGCCCGCGCGTCAAGGTCTACTAAAATAAAAAAAAAAAAATTTGTTGATCTTTTGCGACGTGTTTTTGCGTCGCCAAATGTATGGTTTTGCGTCGTCAAATGTCCTGTATTATTTATTTGATTTTTAAGCAGATTAATATTCTGATTGAATATTTCTTGTTATTAATCGCCCTATAAGATGAGATTAGCACCCGAGGTCCCCACAAATTCTTTCCACCATCCAAGGCAACCCAGCTGAAGATTGAGATCAGTACCTTTCAACAGCATGATTCAAAACAGCTATACGAGGCATGGGAAAGGTACAAAGATTTGTTAAGGCGTTGTCCTAATCATAATTTTGCAGATTGGGAAGAAATAGAGTTTTCTACAATGGACTGAATGCGCCTACAAGAATGTTTGTGGACTCTGCTGCTGGAGGTACCATATTTGCCAAGGACCCCATTCAGGCTTATGATATGCTGGAACATATGACTATCAATAGTTATCAATGGCCATCTGAACGTATGAGAGTCAAGAAAGGAGTGTACAGTGTGGATCCTCTTACATCCATTACTGCACAGCTATCTGCATTGAGTACACAAGTGGCTTCTCTGAACAAGGTGAATATCGCAGAACCTGTAGGTGTGTCGGTTGCCATAGATGAATCTCATCCACCTGAGGAAGCTCAGTATATAAATCCCAGAGGCTATGGAAACTATCGAGGTAACCCTCCTCCTAATACTTATCATCCTGGTTTACGTAACCATGAAAACTTTTCTTATGCCAACAACAAGAATGTGTTGAAACCCCCTCCGGGATTCAATACAAATCAAGGGGAAGGTAAAGCATCGTTGGAGGATATGGTGTCTACATTTGTTACTGAATCTAACAAGCGGATGTCGAGGATTGAAACTCGAATGGACAACATGGAGACACACATGTGTAGTTTGGGAGCTATGATGAAATCCATGGAGACACAGATTGGACAGCTTGCAAATGCTTTGAAGGATCAAAATAGAGGACAGTTTCCCAGCAATACTGAAGTGAATCCAAAAGAGCAGTGCAAATCAGTTGAGTTGAGAAGTGGGAAGAAGTTAGAAGAAAAAGAGCAGAGCAAAGCCAAAGAAAGTGAAGAACCAGTGACTGAAGAAATTATGGTTGAAGAGCCCAAGAAGGAAGCTGAATCTAAACTGATGTACAAGCCACAACTTCCTTATCCACAGCGGTTTAAGAAGAAGGCACTTGATGAACAGTTTTCCAAGTTTCTAGATATCTTCAAGAAGATACACATCAATATTCCATTTGCAGATGCCTTGGAACAAATTCCTAATTATGCAAAATTCATCAAAGATGTAATGTCTAAGAATAGGAGATTGCAGGACAACGAAGTGGTGAATTTGACAGAAGAATGTAGCGCAATCCTGCAGAAAAAGTTACCACAAAAGCTGAAGGATCCAGGGAGTTTTACTATCCCTTGTTTTATTGGTGGTTCTAAGATAAATAGAGCTTTATGTGATTTAGGAGCCAGTATAAATTTAATGCCTTTTTCTGTTTACAGGACTTTGGAGCTTGGAGAAGTCAGGGCGACCACCATCACATTACAGCTGGCTGATCGGAGTATCACATACCCACGGGGTATTGTGGAGGATGTTTTGGTAAAGGTCGATAAGTTCATATTTCCAGCAGATTTCGTGATTTTGGACATGGATGAAGATGAAGAAACTCCCTTGATTTTTGGGAGAACTTTTCTAGCTACTGCACGCGCATTGATCGATGTACACAAGGAAGAACTTACACTTCGAGTTGGTGGTGAAGCGGTGATTTTTAATATTTATCACACCATGAGGGGCCCAAATGAGGTTAGTACATGTAAGAGCATTGAAATTATTGATTCTCATAACTCTTTTTCATGTGCAGGAAGTACGGATCCGCTCGAACGATGTTTGGTGGCAGACGAGGTGGTTGAGAAGGAAGAGGATTGGGAGTTACATGAACAAAAAGTATTCCTAGACAGCGCTCCAAAAGAAAAAAAATGGTGAGTTCTAAGGAATCTGAAAATTTGGAAAATAGCGCACCAGAGGTATCCCCTGAAACTCATGATCTGAAAGCATTGCCTGCGCACCTATGTTATGAATTTCTTGGTGAAAATTCTACTTGTCCTGTTATTATATCTGCTCATTTGTCTGCTATAGAAAAAAATAAGTTGTTGAGAGTTCTGAGAAATTTTAAAACCGCTCTAGGATGGTCAATTTCTGACATTAAGGGTATTAGTCCAACAATTTGCATGCATAAAATTTTGATGGAAGAGTCGTATACTCCTTATGTTGATCATCAAAGACGGTTGAATCCCGCCATGAAAGAGGTAGTTAAGAAAGAAGTTTTAAAGCTGTTGAATGCGGGAGTGATTTATGCTATTTCTGACAGTAGTTGGGTATCTCCTGTTCAAGTAGTGCCTAAGAAGGGTGGGATTACTGTGGTTAAGAACGAGAATAATGAGTTAATCTCCACACGTACAGTAACTGGCTGGCGAGTTTGTATAGATTATAGGAAGTTGAATAAAGCTACTCGTAAAGATCATTTTACACTTCCTTTCATTGATCAAATGCTTGATAGACTTGCTGGTTATTGCTATTACTGTTTCTTAGATGGTTATTCAGGCTATAATCAAATTGCTATAGCACCGGAAGATCAGGATAAGACTACTTTTACGTGTCCCTATGGAACGTTTCCTTTCAGGAGGATGCCGTTTGGACTGTGTAATGCACCTGCAACTTTTTAGCGGTGTATGGATGACTTTTCAGTATTTGGTTCCTCTTTTGATCATTGCTTGCATAATCTGTCTCTTGTTTTGCAGAGGTGCCAAGAAAAGAATTTAGTTCTTAACTGGGAAAAATGTCACTTTATGGTTCAAGAGGGCATTGTCCTTGGACATAAAGTGTCATCCAATGGATTAGAGGTGGATCGAGCCAAAGTGGTTGCAATTGAGAAGCTTCCACCTCCGAAGAATATCAAGGGCATCAGAAGTTTTTTAGGCCATGCAGGGTTTTATCGGCGTTTCATCAAGGATTTTTCTAAAATCACAAAACCCCTGTGTAATTTACTTGAAAAAGATTCTACATTCATTTTTTATTATGATTGTTTGCAGGCCTTTGAAAAGATCAAGACGGCATTGACCACAACACCCATCATGATTGTGCCGGATTGGAAGGAGCCCTTTGAGCTTATGTGCGATGCTAGTGACTATGCAGTGGGCGCGGTATTAGGCCAAAGGAGAGATAAGATTTTCAGAGCTATATATTACGCCAGTCGTACCATGGATGCCGCACAGCAAAACTACACTACCACCGAAAAAGAGATGCTTGCAGTAGTTTTTGCTTTTGATAAATTTCGTCAATATTTAATTGGTACTAAAGTAGTTGTTTATACTGACCATGCAGCAATTCGCTACTTGTTTGCCAAAAAGGATGCCAAGCCACACTTGATAAGGTGGATTCTACTTTTACAAGAGTTTGATTTTGAAATCAAGGACAAAAAGGATAGCGAAAATCAAGTTGCTGATCACTTGTCAAGATTGGAGCTAGAAGACGTGAAGGAGGAGGAGAGCATAAAGGAATTGTTTCCGGATGAACAAATCTTTGAGGTAAGTTCCTTTATTCCATGGTTTGCTGATATTGCGAATTTCTTGTCTTGTGGTGCTATGCCTCCAAAGTTGAATAGACATCAAAAAAAGAAGTTTTTCCATGACGTTAAGTTCTACTTGTGGGATGATCCCTATGTTTTCAAACGTTGTGTCGATCAAGTGATTCGGAGATGTGTGGCGGGGCAAGAGGCAAATGAAATTTTGTAATAATGCCATTCCTCCCCCTATGGAAGACATTTTGGAGCCACCCGAACTGCTGCTAAGGTACTACAATCTGGTTTTTATTGGCCTACGTTGTTTAAAGATAGTTATACCTTGGTGAAATCATGTGATAAGTGTCAAAAAACGGGAAATATTTCAAGAAGGTATGAATTACCCCTCACAAATATTTTAGAAGTAGAATTATTTGATGTGTGGGGTATTGATTTTATGGGTCCCTTTCCCCCTTCTTTTGGGTACACTTATATTTTATTAGCAGTTGATTACGTTTCGAAATGGGTGGAAGCCATTGCCACCTCGACTAATGACGCTCGTGTTGTATTTAAATTTTTGCAAAAGAATATCGTCACGCGGTTTGGAACTCCACGAGCAATAATCAGTGATGAAGATACGCATTTCTGCAATAAGATTTTTAATACCTTGCTCACTAAGTATGGTGTCAGGCATAATGTGGCGTGTGCATACCATCCTCAAACCAATGGCCAGGCGGAGATCTCTAACCGGGAAATCAAACAAATCTTGGAGAAAATGGTTAAGACAAATCGGAAAGATTGGGCAATCAAGCTAGATGACGCCATTTGGGCCTACCGCACTGCATTCAAAACACCCATTGGGATGTCTCCCTACAGGTTGGTTTTTGGTAAGGCATGTCATTTACCGTTGGAATTGGAGCACAAGGCATTTTGGGCTATCAAGAAGCTAAACATGGATCTCGAAGCATCCGGAGAGTTGCGGAAACTACAGTTGAATAATTGGATGAATTCCGAAGTGAAGCATATGAGAATGCCAAGATCTACAAAGAGCAAACAAAGAAGTGGCATGATAAAGTCATTGTGCATAGGGAATTCGAAAAGGGTCAGAGAGTTTTGCTATTTAACTCTAGGTTGAAATTATTTCCAGGGAAGTTGAAATCGCGATGGTCAGGACCGTTTCTCATAGAGACAGTTTATCCACATGGTGCCATTGAATTGCGGTGTACAGATGGAAGAACTTTCAAGGTTAATGGGCAGAGAATCAAGCACTACTTTGGCAACAAAGTACTACCCGCATCCAGTGCATTGCTTGATGATCCCAACTAAAGACTGGTGCGCGTTGGGCTGATGACTTTAAACCAAGCGCTTTTTGGAAGGCAACCCAAATTTTTTTAGTTTTTGTCTTTGCTTTCTCATTTTAATTTTGTTTTTTCGTTTTTACTTTTAATTTGTTGTTTTGGAAGTAATTTGGTTTTTTCTATGATTTTTGCAGGATTTTGGATACCAATCTCGAACCAAAGGGGCGCCCGCTCTATTAATTGCGCCGCTCTAGCATTAAAATGGTGAATTTTTTCGAGCTCAAGGCGTGCCCGCCCCTCCTTCGGCGCGCCCGCGCCGTCCCTGTACCAAATTTGTGCCAAATTTTTCGAGATGAAGGCGCGCCCGCCCCGCCCCTGCTATTCCAAAACTCACAAATCGAATCGAAGGCGCGCCCGCCCTTACCATACGCGCGCCCGCCCCGTCACCGATTTCTTCCATATAACCTACTCTTTTATTTCCTTTCTCCCAAAACTTTTTCCTAATTTCTTGTCCACTTTCTTCCTCACGATTTCTTCCCCTCTTCTATTGTTATAATCGGCTCGTGTACCTCTTTATCTCCACCCCCCACAATCTAATTTCTTTTATCATCTATTTGACGCGGGACGGTCGAACCACTTTTATCCAGGGCACGCCTCATTTAATTTTTGGAGGATTGTACATTGGGGAAGCTTTTGATTATCTACTCTTCTCGGACTCATATGGAGTAAGTCGTTCTTTTGGTACTTCTAAAAGTGTTTTGGGTGGTGAGTATTTCGAAATTCTACTCGTGCGATTCGTGGGTCGTGAAGTCTTAATTGATTAATTGATCTTTGAAGTTTGATTTCTATTGAATTGTTGCGGACGCGGTTGTTGTTGGGTGTGGATTGTGAATTAGATTTAAGTTTGGGGAAGTTATGATTGTGATAAATTGGTTAATTGTTGTGTGACTTGTGGTGCATACTAAGTGTTTGATTCATGGCACCAAAGAAGAAGCAAAAATCTGTTGCATCCTCTTCTCATGCTAATCCGGAGCCTGAGCCGCAGCATTTTTGGAATGAGAGTGCCGAACAGCATTATCAAAATTGTCTAGGCAAAATGATATTACCGGAGCGTGGGTTTGATACAACATTGGGATTTGGGAACGATGAGTTTTTGCATACAATTGGTAGGGCTGTGAATGGGCGTCAATGGTTAAATTTTTTTAAGCCACCTCAGGATGCAGTCGTCCCAGTCGTTCGTGAATTTTATGCGAACTTGAAAGTAAAGCACATGCAGTTGAAAGTTCTTGTCCGAGGCCAGCTGGTGCCTTTTGATGCTCACACTATTAACACCCTGTACAACCTTCCGCCAGTATTTCACGATGAGTATGCGGAGTACCGAGCGAATGAAGTGGATTACGCGGCGATTCTGAGCCGTATTTGTGTTCCGGGCGCGGAATGGCGCATGGGCCATGATCATCAGCCTTCTAAGTTGAAGAAGACCGAGCTAATTCCTGATGCTAAGCTGTGGTATAACTTTGTGTGTGCTCGTCTTAAATCGACTTACCACGAGCATGAGGTGACACAAAAACGAGCGATTCTTGTTTATTGTATTTTGGAGGGCAAAGCAATCGACTTGGGACAGATTTGTCAAGCAACTATTCAGGGTGTGGCGGCAGGTAAGACGACTGGCGGGTTTGCATTGCCCGCACTTATCACTGATCTTTGTGAAGCGTCTGGAGTTAAGTGGGGCCAAAATGAAGAATTGTTGAAAGCTACTGCTCCTATTGCTTGTCATACTCCTTTTCGCATGATACCGGCTTCTGAGCACCGAACTCGCGCTGAGAGGCGAGATTTTAATGAGCGAGCAGCTGCACGAAGCGGCTCTGCACCCCGACCTCAAGCACCCCCTGTTGCGCCCGATCATGTTGCTATTCTGGAGGATGAATTGAGAGCGAATCGTCAAGAGTTTCGGATATTTCAGCAGACTACTGGTGTCTTTATGGACTACATGATGGATTTTACAGATTCTTTGAGACATCAGTTTCCACAGGCTGCTAGTTCGACTCATCCATTTCCTCTGTATCCACAGTGGCCGACCACTTTTGGCCCTTCTGGTCCGTCCCATGATGATGCCGCTGATGATGGCGACGACCACTGATGGTCGTCGTTTGTGGTACATGTCCTTTATGCTTTCTTGTTTTAATTCCTTGAGGACAATGAATGTACTAAGTTTGGAGGAGTTGTGTCAGTTTTGATTTTTATTGTTTTTTTTTAGTTGCTTTTGGTTTGTTTTGTTTTTATTTTAGTTGTTTGGTTCTTAGGAGTTGTGTTGTGTTGGTGTGTGGCTGAATTTGAGAAATTTATGTAGTTGTGGTTTTTTGGTGAATGATGTTGAGAAATCATAATGAAATGGATTGATGGTCAATGATGTTAATTTTCGTTTTGTAACTGAAGTCCATGACTACCTGCCTAGCTGACAAAATTTTGAAATAAACGAAACCAAGTGAACAATTGAACTCCTATATATTCTGTGATTTTGCTTGAATCTGAATCTTGAGACAGACAAACATAAAAATGATTGAGGCATTGTTTGGATTTTTTTTGGGCCTTGAATTTTATTGAATCAATTTATCCTTAGTTGCCCATTTGAGCTTACACGCATATTTGTACTTAGAGGTACGAGAATTCTGAAACTACTTGTGAAAATCATCATTTACTGCTGATGATTATTTCTTTCTGCACTGATTGAGATTTGTATGATTTAATTGTGGATTGAGACTTGTCTAGAACTAGTTCGGACACCCCTCGAGGCAAAATACGGGCAAAACTGTGATTAGGAATGATTTAGGCGATTTTTCTAAAGTCGTTTGAGCCTTTCAAGCTACCTATTATATATGTTATCCCTAGTACCTTGTTTGAGCTTTATTGAAAATCGAATGACATGCGTGTAAACGTGTGATGAAACCCCCATTCGTCATTATTTCAAGGTCCTACATTGACTACCTGAATAGCTTATATACTAGTTCCTACCTTTAAGGGAGTAATTTGAATGCTAAATTATTACATGCTCCTAGTTTTTATTTGTGAAAAATGGAATGGTGTGGTGGATGAATGGAAATGAGGAAGGTAGTAGAAAAGAAAAAAAAAAAGAGTTGAAAAAGTTGTGAAAAGAAAAGTTGTGAAAAAATTGAAAAATCAATGAAGTGAAATAAGTGTGAAGTTGTGAATGAAAAGGAGTTGACATTAGAGTTTGAGCATAAATGTGAATTACTTCTTATTTGAATTTTTTTCCTTCATTTGTAGCCATGAGCCAGGCCTTGCATTATAAGCTTATTAAGTCCTATTGACCGAGTCACAGTTGCCCAATATACTAGTGGAGAGGGGTTGCGAGAATTTAGCCTATGGACTATTGATTGAAACTTTAATGATTATGAATTCTTGATCGAAACTTGCACACACTACGTTCTTTGAATTAAACCAATTGAGTGTGGTTGTGATGATATATCCTTGAATTTGATCTTGTTCTACCATGAAAGTCCTCATGATTTGTGAATGTTTGAATTGAGTTAAGAGAAGAGTATTTTGAAACGTGAGTTGCGGAGTTTATGAGTTTATGAGGTTGAATTACTTTTCTGGCTAACTTATTTTTCAAGTGTTAGTAGGGCAGAGATGATTGGATTTAAATTGTTTTGAAATTCCATACTGAGGTCATTAATCCATAGTCATTCTGGATGGTTGTTGTTCTTGCAATTGAGTGGAGTTTGTGTTAGTTTTGCTCGAGACGAACAAAAGTTCAAGTTTGGGGGAATTTGATAAGTGCATTTTGTGCACTTAATTTGTATATGGTTTTACTTGACTTTTGGAATTTATTGGTAGATATTGCGTGAAATTGTTGTTGTTTTTGTGCTTGTAGGAAGTTATGGACTTCGATGTGTTCAAGTGGAAATAAGCTTAAAAGATGGAAGTTTACAAGGAAATTCAAGAGTTGGAAAAGAGAAGAAAAAGGCTGAGTTCGAGCTGGAGGGGCGCCCGCCCTATCCCTAGGCGCGCCCGCGCTGTTACTGAAGAACTCAAGAAGAAAAGTCGAGCTGAGGGCGCGCCCGCGCTATCCCTAGGCGCGCCCGCGCCGTTGAAGATTGTTCAAAAGTTTGTGTTGCGAATTGAGAGCGCGCCCGCGCCGTCGTCTGTTTGGAATATTAGAGTCCGACTGTTTATGGAAACTTTGGAGGATATCTTTGGTATTTTTTTGGACGATTGTTAGGTCATATTTAGGGAATTTTTCTGAGTCAAAAAACTATCTATCAGCCGCCAATACACACAATATTCGAGAGAGCACTTCTGTGAGTTTTTGGAGTTGAAGAATTGAAGATTGCTTGGAACGAAGACGAAAACTTTTCGACCGGACACGGAAGAAAGACTACGGCTTTGTTTCTTCTTTTTATTTTCTTTTGATTGTTGAATTATGTTTGAGATATTAAATATTATTTGGTTTTTATTGAATTCGAGCATGAACTAAACTTTTCTAGTCTAGAGGTTGACGTAGCTTGGTTGAGACATATTCATGAATCTTTGATTTTAATAAATTGAATTTCTATAGATTAATTGTGTTTCTAGAATTGAATGTCTTCTTAATTTACTGACCATAAATTGAGTTGTTATATTTACTTAGAATTGTTGCTCGGGAGAGGGGATTTTGAGTAGGATCAATAGGAACTACACTGTTAATTGTTTATATAGCTCGGGAGAGTATATAGCTTTAATAGAACCTTTAAGGAACATCATTTTACACATATCACTACATCTAGATTTTTAATAGGGATATTGAAATCGAATTGTAGTTGATACACTCTATTTGTTGCTCGGGAGAGGGGAATAGAATAATCTAAGTGTTCTTAGTTATTAATCGAAGGAAATTCATAAAATAGATTAATTAGGATTGAATATTGTCGAGACCAAGTGAAATCAAAACCTCTGGACTATTTTTCTCTGATTGATAATTTCTCGAAATTTGTGTGTGTGTGAGCTTGATAATCTCTTTTTATTTATTTTATTTATTCTGCAAAATTCTCGAAGTTTGATTTTCTAGATAAAATTAAAACTATTTTAATTACAAGTATTGAATATTTTCATTTTACTCCCTGTGGGATCGACACTCTCTCTTTCATTATACTAAAACTTGGCACTCGTACGCTTGCGAGGAAATTTCACAATAATATCCTGAGAGGATTTCACTTGGTTTGTTCTTGACTCGAAATCCGGGAACTTTTGTGTTTTAAGCTACATAATCATACTGATGTTCCAGTAGTAAGAGTCGATCACTCCTGTTATTATTGTTGTTTCCTTTCTTAAGTTGTGACCTATTCACTTATTTTTCTTGAGATGAAAATGTGCAGCCATGCACACTTCCTTTATTGGCACCTACTAGTTCTGCAACTGGAACAACGCAGAAACGAAGGTCAATAGTCTGCCCATTTGACTATTGAATCGTTTGCCGTAAGTGGATCAAGGTAGTGTCTATAAAGTGCTTATGAGCTTTTCTTTCACAAAATTTTGAACTTTTTAGAAGCAATCCTAAGCGCTACCCAAGTCACTACCTGTATAGTGATTCCGGGAAGCTGCATTTTCTGATATCTTGAATCCATGCCTATATAGAGTTATAAATTTTCTCTTTTGACATTTTCTGATATCTTGAATCCATCCCTGTCGTCAATTCAATGGTGTGGTTGACTTACACAATTTATTTGAGAGTGTTTGACTGGACAAACTAATCAACTCCTGCAAGAGGGCCCCTATCCATCTTATAAAGTGTAAAGAAAAGTATTTTAATTTCCTTTTGAACTCTGAATGATTAATTACATTTTGTAGAATATAGATAATTTGAACAAACCATTTAATGCATGATTTCTACTTAAAATATATGTTCCCTTTCATTTTAAGACCATGGAGTAGCAGCCATATTTGAACCTGTCTTCGAAGTTGATTAAAATGCATTCCTATTCTAGAATCATGCATATAGTAAGATCACGATTGTATCTTTGAACTTGGGGAAACTTGATTCAAATGCTTGAAAGTTTGAATATTCGTGATTCACCATCGGTAGTTTTACACCTTCGAGTGTAACATAGTTTTATATAATCATAAGCTTGTGCCAAGTCCATCACTAGGCAATATATGGTGATAATCTGGGAAGGAACAGTCGCGCGCCTACTAAAATCATCGATTCCCTTCTCTCAAACTGCGTGTACCTGTTGGCAACAGGTGCCTGAACCCGTTCGCTCATGCAAGAAATCAAGACTATAATGAGGGGTTTTTGTTAGTACTTGGATTTAATTCATATCCACTTTCCAAAAATGGTTTATTCAAACAATTGAACGGATTCATTCGTTGTACAATAGCATGAGAAGTACTGAAGAAAACAACCTTATACATGTACACTACATGTCTTCTCTTACATGAGCTGAAAGGCCTTAGTCCTAGAATTACTGTGAAATAGTAGGAATACCCTGACTTTCAAAGACCTAGCTAGATATCCAGAATCATGACCTAAAAGAAATCTGAACCGTTGACTCTACTTCTTGGAGAAGCATACAAAGTTACATGGTAGAGAAGAGAGTAAATTTATGAAATTCTCATGCTGAAAACTCAGAGGTAAGGGCCTTGGTGGTTATGGATCCCCTCGTATGTTGTTACAACGTAATGTGGATCATCTTTGTCTCTTTCGACTCTTTTCTTCACCGGGCACCCTTCGACTGAGCACTTGAAGTAGTTCCTGTTGATTACATGATATCGTTACTCCAAGAAAACAAGCAGATCGATCTTCATTACTTCTTTATATGAATTGTAGACAAAGTTACATGTTTTTGAAACTAGAAAGACCATGCTTGGAGATGTTATTTTTTACCTTGGATTTGGGCTATTTTTCACCATCTTTTTCCCATACTTCCTCCACTTGAATCCATCATCCAGTATCTCAATCTGTGACTTGGTTCGAAAAGCAACTTTGTCTCTGATTTCTTTCTTCTCCTTCCCACTTCCTCTGTCTCCTGATAATCACCAGAATGAACTTTGTATTAACCATACAATAATAACTCAAGAAATGACATATTTTTAACGCTTTAGAGTAACTTGCTTACCGTTCATAATCCCATCATCATGAAACTCGCCGCTGATCATGCTAATCCCAGTAGAGTTAACCACCGTATAATGATCAGACGCAAAGACTGGATTCTGCAGATGACCATATTCTTCGGCGAACGAGAGAAACGCTGGATCATGAATCCAGTCATTCAACTCGAAGAAATCGGAGACCTCGAGGCTTGTCTCGGGGGACAAACTGCTGCCCGCAGGTGAGCTGTGCGAGGTGGAAAAGGCGCCCGTGGACGCCGCCGGGTAAGTGTTGGCCATGATCGTGTGGCGATGAAGTTGCATTTGTGTGTGTGTGTATATATATGACAAGTGTTGAGAGCTCAGTAGTGGAGGATAATATGGCTTTACTTGTTTCGTTTTCTTGGTAAGCTTCCTATTCTGTAGGAAGAAGCTTCATGGTTGCTGCAGGTTATTGCTCTTCAGTGGTGGCTAAGAAACTGGCGCTGGGCCCAAGAAATTGCCTAACATGCCCAGCTCGGTTAAGATTCAAAT
Source organism: Henckelia pumila (assembly GCF_033568475.1). Taxonomy (NCBI): domain Eukaryota; kingdom Viridiplantae; phylum Streptophyta; class Magnoliopsida; order Lamiales; family Gesneriaceae; genus Henckelia; species Henckelia pumila. The sequence goes on along the minus strand of NC_133120.1, from coordinate 113,395,862 downwards.
TTGTTTCTTTTAAAGCGCATGTATTTACATCACCAAACCAATGAAATTTCAATGCGTTTCACTGAAGGGGAATTTGATTGAAAAAATGTGGACTGAGTGTGTGTGGGGCATGTCATGGACGACTTCGACTTGTGGGCAGACTTAGTGATTCTTTCTTTGGGGAGTGAAAGTCTGCTAGCAGTCTCGTGCTTGGACAATATGTTCATCTTTCACTATGGGACAATAGATTGCCTCTGTTCAAGTCAAGTTTCGTTCATTATTTACGAGAGTTTGTTTCGATGGAGTTTCGATTATCAATTTTATCTCAAATTTAAGATATTGATGTCAGATTAGCTATTAGTTAACTCCATATGTACGAATCGAATTTTGTTACCCCGAGAAAATATTTCAACCTGAGCCCGTTTATAATAGGTCTACCAGATATGACCAGGGCTGGTATTTTATGGGCCGACTTGGGCTGGGCCTAATAGGCCGCATGCATCTTTTTCGAGTTCAGGTAGGACTCTAATATATATGAGATAAGCCCGGATCTTTTCAAATATTCACGAGATAGAGATAAGCTTACAAAGGGACCAATGGATGAAGAGTTCTAGTCCAAGACATGTTATAATTCTACTAGGTAACTTATTATTCTTTTCCTATAAATACAGGTATTATTCATTATTACCACTATTCATTATTCATTACTTACTCTTCATTATTCATCACACATTCACTCTCACTTTTACATTCACGCATTCATATCTCTCAGTTTTCGCATTAATCATACCTTCTGCCTTCAAGACACTGACTTAGGCATCGGAGAGGTCACGCCGAAAAAACTTTCGGCGCCCCTTGACCTAGCTGTTGCTTGCGCAGATTTCATTGATACCCGACCCGACCTACTCTATAAAGGAATTGGAGGATCCATTCTACCAGACCGAACCCGAGGTAAAATTCCGACATCATCAAATTTGTAAAGATTTGATGTTGGCACGAGTTTTGTAATTCTTTGAAATTAAAGAAGTCAATTCACGATCATTTTGTGTATGATTGATTATTGTTCAATGTTCATGAGTCGTCACCAAGCCGGAAGTACGTGAATTAATAATATTAATTCTGATAGCGGTCTAGTGCTTGGGCAATGTATCAACCTTTCACAAAGGACAATGGAAACACCGTCTACAAGTCAATGATTTTAATTATGTCATCTGGAACATTGAATTATGCTTTATGTAAAAAAAAAAAATGGAACTTTGATGCTAGTCGATATCAAATTTTTGACAATTTAATGTGTTTGGAATATTATTTTAGAATAAAGGAGGATATTAGTTGGTATGTTTTATATATAGTATGAATTTAGGAAAAACTGTAATTTTGATTATGTATGTTTGTAACTTTGCGATTTTAGTTTTTAATATTTTTATATTTTATTTTTAGTCCCGCATGTTTTTATTTTTGACAATTTTAGTTTTTTTTTTTTCGAAAATGCTTACGTGACATTATTTACGAAAAAAGACTAAAATTGCAAAAAAAACAAAGATAACAGACTAAAACTAAAATCTAAAAATATAGAGGATCTAAATCGCAAAGTGACAAACATATTGAAAAAAAAAACAACTTTTCTTATGAATTTACTTGGGAGAGAATTAAAGTCCACACATTCATTATCATCATTATTGTTAATGTTATCAGTTAAATTGATTGAACTGAAAACGAATGACAAGCTATGGATTGATGAGTTTCTTTGATTTTAAATTTCTTGAACTACATGGATGGAAACAATTCAAGTGAATTTCAAATCCAATTCATATAAAATTATTCAATTTTAACCGTAGCTTACATAAATTTCAAATATTCCGAAGAGAGCAATTTGGAATTAATAATTCAAATTCATTTCAAATCAAATCATCAACTTCAAATCAAATCAGTTCAATCAAAGCGGACATATACTTGACTATTTTATTCAAAATACTTTTGAAATTTTTCAACAAAATTCTACTATACATAATATTTAATCATTCAATAGTTTAGTACAAATTTGTTATATATATATATATATATATATATATATATATATATTAACTTGCTAATTTGTTATAATATAAAACCCGTAAAGCTTATACGTACCTTTCGTGAAAATTACTGGGAAAATGTGAAAATATAGAAAGGTTGTGTCATTATCAGATATCATCACTATTTAAATTATCTTATTCCATCGTACGAAATTCTAGAAATTATATTTACAACTTTATGCTCTAAATATTTTAAATATTTTTGCTAGGAGGGGGGAAATGGTAACATCTACTAAACAATGAGAACATCAACTTTTAATTTGGAATATGTGAAATAATTAAGTTTTTTTTAATCTGGATAAATATTTATGATAATTAAATAATAAATTCAAGATCTCATCCTGAACATGAAAACTTAATATTAAATGAATCATAAACTATCGACAAAAAACTTGAACTTGTAAAGTTGATAACAGATGAATAACGAGTTATCGACATAAAAATAAATAAGTTAGTACTATACAAATAATAATAATATTAAAACTTTGAATGATAAAAACGTTTGACAATAATTTGGTAAAATTGGATCGTTTTCAATATATGATATTAGTTGCAGACACTGAAATTGACCCTGATGGGTAATTTCGTAAATTGCAAGAAGCGGGTTTTATTTGGATATGCGATTTAACAACTCAAATTGAACACGTTTTTACGGTACACTTTGAAAACCTACTGTAATTTCTGATCTTCACTTCTTCCCTCAATTCCGCTACTTAGACTCAGCCATGGCGCGGAGGAAGCCGATTGCTAGCCGGCAAACGCAAAAAACGCCGCAAAATCACGCGGAGCCGGTAAACAAGCGGCGTACCAACGCCGAACGCTCCGCTTACTTCGCGCGGAGAGAAGCCGCAAAGGTATTGCGCAGCACACTCCAGGGTGACGCTAGGCAGCGAGCCGTCGGGTCTATTAAATCTTTAGTTTACAGTCCTTCCATCAGAAACAAGAGAGCTACCTTTGCTCTTGTTTGTGAGACACTGAAGCGTAAGCTAGAAACACTCTTACTGGCTTTTTAGAAGAATATTCTATTCTAAGGGAGGTTCTTGACTCGCTGTGCTTTGTTTTTTGTGTGTGCAGATCTCTCAGTTATCAAGGATGTGTTGGAGGATGCAAATATTCTAAGTGCTAAGTGGAAGGTGATTGAGGAAGAATAATATGTTTTCGGTTATATATTCAGAATGTACTGTATGAAATGAGTCCAATTTTCTGATTGAATTGCTTATGTATTTCTCTGTCGATCATGATAATGTTTTTGGTGCTAGCATTCCATAATGTACAATGCCATACTGATTCTGGTACTTGTTTTACAGAGGCAGAAGGAATTGATATATATAATTACATATGATACTCTTTTTGGTCAGGTAAATTCTTTTTGGCGTTACTTATTAATATAGCATGGTGAGTGCGAGTAGCAAGGTTTCATTTTTTTTTTGTGTTTCTGTATTTGCGCCTTTTGTCCTGTTTTCTTATGTTTTTGGGCATTATTGTTTGACTTGAAAGTAATTTTTTGTAGGAGGGTGCATTAATTGGTGATGCAGAAAGATATGTTATGCTGAAGAAGGATGCATTGCAGTCGGCATTGTCACTAATTTTATCTCGTAATGGAGCAAAAGAAGTAAAAGATTTGGTGGTTCTTGATAAAATTAATGGTACATACCTACTACCGTCTTTCTGTTTGCTTCTTTTAATCCATTTTTTATAACCTTATTCTGAGTGTAGAAATTGGAGTTATGGTCAGCAGATTGAAGGAATTACTCTGTTTTTACCATCTTAAGTTTTTGATTTTTTATTTGATTAAATTTCACTTGTTCTGTCCTTGTTTCGGAAAAATGTGCTTGGTTCTTCTGATGGTCACATAGAGATTAGTCTAGGCCTTAACTGTCTTGAAGCAGTGAAAGCTTGAAAAATTTCTAGCCTTCTAGGTCATACTTGTTTTCTTGTGTGTGATACGCCCTGAGAAGTGTAGTTTAAAGTTGATAAAACTTAAAAGAGGACGTTTACGTAGACAACGTGACATGCATTGCCGTGATAGTTGTTTCAGTGTCATTATCACGCCTTTATATAATTTATACGAGTCTCTGCAGATTTACAAAAGCCACGATTTGTTCGCGTAAATACTCTGAATATGGATACAGAATCAGTTATTGGTGAATTAAGGAAACAATACAAGGTATGTCCTTTGACTTTTATTGGCTTCAAAGTGAATACCTTTTTCTTGCCTGGTATTACATTGTGCTTCCTCAATGGTCTGGCAGAGTGCGGGGTTGTTTGGATGCTCGATGTACTTATATTATATATAGTACGGACTGTTGCTGAATAATAAAATAATACAATATTATAATGACAGGATTCCCGAAAAGTAAGCCTTTGGATCGGTTGGATCGGGTCCAACCAGAAACACTCACAATGTTTGGTTTTGCTTTTAATGTTTTGGAAAAATATTTTTGGAAAAGATTTTGAGAAATGATTTCGGGAGTAAATTAAGATTATGTGCATGTTTAATAATATAAGATTATGTTTGGTAAATTAAATCGTATTTGAATTTTGAAATAAAATTGGCATGAATGATGGATTAGAGTAAGATATTTTTAAAAATTGAACATATAAAATGATGAATATAAGTAATATTATACTTTAATATTATAAATTTTTAGTGGATGGTGATAAAATAAGTTGATGTAATCATTATTTTGGGAAATGTAGAAATTGATAAAAATATGATTTCAGGAAAAAGATTGAAATTAAGGTGATTAATTTATTGTTTTCTGATTAAGTATAAATTCTCGTTTAAGTGACTGATCTTGTTGACAGTTCTTTGACTATAACATATGCCAATCAGGTAAAAAAGGATGACATGATTCCTGATTTGTTAATTCTCCAACCACGTGCTGATTTGCACAATCATCCACTAGTCATGAATGGAAGTGTCTTTTTGCAGGTATTCTGTGGTGAAAATGGAAAGCATCTATGTCTTCTTGCATAATATTTATGCCAAAAGAATATGTAGTATCTTTGATGCGTTTTTTGCTTTTGATTTGTAGGGTAAAGGAAGTTCCATGGTTGCTGTAGCCCTTGGACCTGAACCAGGATGGGAGGTGTGGTACTTATGATGTCCCCACACGTTTTGTTCAATTTCATATTTAGATGTTTCTTGACATAAGTGTACTTTTTAAGGTCATTGATGCTTGTGCAGCTCCGGGGAACAAAACTCTTCACCTTGCCGCTCTTATGAAGGGTCAGGGAAAAATTATAGCTTGTGAGCGTGATGAAAAAAGGGTCAAGCGCCTGAAAGATAATGTGATATTGTCTGGGGCTTCGAGTATCCTTTTTCAAAACAGAATACAGTTGAAAACTTTGCTCAAAATGGTTTTAATTTATTTTAGTTTAACTTCTCAAATATGAAACAGTTGTGAATTCTCTTCGATATTCCAACGTTATGCAACACAAATGATAGCATCCTAACTAATCAGTATCTCTTAACTTGTGTTTAGTAAGTTTACGATGAAAGATGGTAGACTTAACTTGCCTAGATGTGAAAGTTAAGCATGAAGATTTCTTAAACCTCGATCCAAGTGATCCTTCATGTGCCAAGGTATCATGAATGGTTGAATTAAATCTCTTTTCTTGATTTTTTCCTAACAACTAATAGTTGAACGCTCAAAGAAAATGCTATAAGTTGAATTTCTCAAAAACAATTTGTTCATATATTCTTTCTGCAGATTCGTGCTATATTATTAGATCCATCTTGTTCTGGGTCTGGCACTGTTTTAGATAGACTGGACCATTTACTCCCATCACATAGAGCAGGTATTTTTGGGTTTGTGTCTACAGTTGATTCCTGTCATGTGGTTTTGTTAGCACCACCCTGCATTTGGTCTACACGTACAATTTTTGAATAGACAGTCACTTCAAAATCATTTGTTTAATAAAAATCTTTTATATCCGAAGGTGTATTATTCTTTCATCTTTTTATTTTCACGCTCTCCATTGTGTAATTGATATGCTATCATTGTTGATATTTTTAACCAGGTCAATCTGATGATGAAATAAAGCGACTTAGAAAGCTTGCGGGTTTTCAGAAGAGGGTTTTGGAACACGCATTATCCTGTAAGCCTACACACTGATAGATCATTCCTGCTCCAGCATAGTTTTTCGTTTCCTTGGTCGCCGGTATCAAACTGGCCTTGTCCAAACTTTTTCTATGCCCAATGTCATTCAAGATGCTTTTGGGTTAGCTGTGTGATGTTTGTGCATCTTCTTTCACGCTGATTTGTACGATCAGAAACGAAATCACATTAGTCTACATGTTTGGATTTGTTATAGTTCCCGCAGTTGAGAGAATTGTTTACAGCACATGCTCCATCCATCAAATAGAGAATGAAGACATTATCAGCTCGGTTCTACACCTTGCTTCTTCTCATGGTTTTCAACTGGAAACGGTTCTTCCGCAGTGGCCTCGACGGGGTCTCCCAACTTTTGATGGATGTAAGTCTTTTTTATTGTAAAATAATGTGTATAATAGGTTAGAGAATTTTTTAGCTGCCCAACCAATCATGCCCAACTCGTCCCCGACCACTAAAACCCGGTACCATGTTTTAGTGATGCAAAAAAAAAAAAAAAAAAAAAACGAGGTGTGAAAATATTGTTGGGCAGCTGAAAAGTCCTCTAATAGGTTAATATTTAATAATCACTCTAAATTTTGGCTCCCATTTGTCACATTTTAGTCATAAATATGAAGCAGGTACGTTAGATAATTTTTTTTGACATATTTAACATCACGTACTCATGCATGACTATCTTTCTTTCTTTTATCATTTTCCAGCTGAACATTTATTGAGGACAGATTTAGTGGAAGATAAAGAGGGGTTCTTCATCGCTCTGTTTGTGAGGAAGATCGTTCGGCACTCGGAAGACCGCGCCGGTGTACTTGGAAAGAAAGTAAAAGTTGCAAGAAAAGTAAGAAAACCTTCAGACATTTTTGTTGCCAAAATGCTTAAAGTGCCATTTAAACTAAGAAAGAAACTATGAACCCAATTATGCCATTTTTTCATACACGTAATGTCTATTCACTTGGCTTCGAGAAAATTTTTCTCAAAAGTCAAAATGTTTTCCAAGTTGAGCAAATATTAACCTACCATATTGGCCTATTAGGTCGGCATGTTATTAGTGGGCTAGTTGATTAATTGATTCGGCAGAAATTAGTAATGTTTTTAACGCATTGGACTTAGCTTGTATCAATTTGATGTTTAAGCTGTGCTTGTTTTGGGCTCACTTCCACCGCCGATATTGTCTATCCAAAGCCTACTTCCTCGCCGAACAACAGGTGACGGCTACTGGAACTGGAAGGCCCCGCTGATAAGCCTGTATATTATCACTAGGATGTTGACATTGGATCCAAGAGAGCTTTAGGTAGTGTTTGGGAGACCTTCTAGAATATATAATCGAGCTATAAAATAAAACATCTTATTTTTTGTCTTTGGTAGGTAACTACAAAATGGTTTTTGTCAAGTCCATTCGTTATTCAAAACAAAGGGTGTAAAAATCACACACAATTTGACCAAATTACGTTCAATTAATGATAACTCACACACATGCACTAGAATCAAATAACAATCATCTTTTAAGCAGATTCCTGTCTTCCGGCTCGATCATACTTCGCTCTGAATCTGGCAAATGGCCTTACAACTATCCCTTTTGCCCACAACCATTTGTCGATGAACCTCACCGTGTTGCCAACCAGAAGAATCGCCATCACGCCGCACCACACCGTAATAGCAGTCTCAACAACATGATTCTTAGATTCCGCATACCTTTTCGGGGTTATAACAAGAATGGATAAGCCATAAGTTATAGCTATTGATGTCACCGTCAGCCACATTGCAACCATCAAAAGCCACAGAAGAAACCTGTGCTTAAACGGCAGACCACTGATGAGAAATAATATTATGCTCAGAGAGGAGACGAACGCCACAGTGTTCACTCGTATATAGTTCTGGAAAAATTCCGGGTTACTATTTGACATGATAGCTTCTCCTGCGTGGTGAGGATTCGGCACCGGGTTTCCTTGCGAATCTTGGGTCAGTTCATCCTGCCAAAGCCCGCCTGGAGGGCTCAATGCGGCTTGAAAAGCCATTGTTGCTATAAGGATTGCCACCACCATTATCGAGTCTCGTTTTTTGGTTAGCCACTTGACCGGTTGGGTTCGGGTGCCTCTTGATTTGGTGAGAGCCGGTTGGAGGATTTTCTTGATGTCCGAAACTGTGTCGTCTTCATGAGATGTTTCGTCCAATATGTCTTCCACCGTTTGGCCCTGTGAATTCTTTGCATTCAAGTTTATTTTGTTGGTTTCCACCAGGTATTTGATAATCTGCATACATTTTTTGGTTAAGATAATGTATAAACGGAGTACACCATGTCAGCAGATTGTATTATAAGTAGATAGATATATTCGATTCGAATCTAATTTAGGTAGGGTTCGCGGAGCTAATTATAACAAATACTTCTCAGCTTTTCTTTGACAAAATATCAAATTTTATTAGAAAAAGCTGACAAAAATATCAAATTTTATTAGAAAAAGCTGACAAGTTCTTTATAGAAGAGCTCTTCCAAACATTACCTTAGTGAAAGGAGACTGTAGCTAAAGGAACATATACGATACAAGTTCAAATTGTGATTTCAAAATTCAGAAGGTATTGTTTGCAACATTTAAAAATAAATTTATACTCACATTTTTCTCCAAATACAGCAAAAAATTAAAGATGATTAAACAATTATTTGACTTACCATATTAATGGAACACTATTCAAGTAAAGAAGATTAACTGGCAAATCCGAAGAGATAAATATCCACCTTTAAATACATATAGAATAACATGAAATTTTCGAAACGGGAAGTAAACAAATTAGTATATATACTGTTGTTGAGATATGTCTATCAAACCATGCCTTATAGATTTAGTGGGCCTCGGAATGATTCCTTAAATCTTTTGGGCCAACACAAGTTTAAGTCAATGGCCATGACTTAAACATGTTGGGCCCGAGAAGGATAATTAATTATTAGGAAGCCCATCATCGTGCTAGCCGTTGGGATCGGGTGTTTGCCTTATAACTGATTCGGGTCTTTTTTCTTGAGGCACCAAAAAAAAAAAAACACACAGAGAAATCAGATAAGACGATTAATTCACATCAAGTAGCAACTCTCCAGAAACTTGGAAAACCTCAAGGGAATACACAGCTGAATCGTAGAACAGAAGAAATAATTCGAAGGATTAGTGAGCAGCTAGGGATTGAGGATTGAAGCTCTATCCGGGAATCTGTAAATCTGTGTGTCTAATTTTTGTTCTTTGTTGTTCTATAGATGAAGTGTATTGAATCTTGGTTTGGTTTAATAAAAAGTGGCTATCTCCCGTGGATGTAGACTCGTTATAGCCGAACCACGTAAATAGGGTGTTCTTGGTTTTATTGCTTTGATTTTACTGCCTTACCTGTTAAAGTCTTGATTGGGTGTTTGTTGGTATACTGAGACTCCTCTGAGTCGTTCTTGGTGTTGCTTGGATCGGATTGATATATATTAGACAAACATATTAACATATACGATGATATGATCACCTCAATTTGCTTATCCCTTATAGCCATATGCATTATGGTGTTCCCATCATTATCCTTGGCATTCACAACCTCCTCATTCAAGACAGGCACCAAAGTCTCCAAGCACTCCAATCTATCATATTTAACACATAAATGCAACACGTTTCCGCCCCCGTCTACCTTCTCTCGAGCAGCAAGGGGACACACCCGAACCAGCTCCGCCAACACACCGGCATGGCCATTCATGGCTGAAAGATGGAGAGGAATCTTGCCTCCAGAATCACGCGAAAGGCACACGTCCGGTGCAGCCGATAAGAGCGTTTTCGCTATATCTAAGTACCCTTTAGCTGATGCTACATGAAGAGGCGACGAGTGCTGGGAATCCAACACTTGGGCAAGTTGAAGATTTCTCTTCAAGATCCCTTGAACAAATCTCAAGTTCCCTTTCATGGTCGCCACATGCAAGGGAGTCTTGTTGCTACATGTATACGAAATTCTTTCGAGAAGAAAAGGATCCTTCTCGAGCAGTAGGTTCAAAATCGCTGTATTATCTGTCGATGCAGCTTCATAGAGCTTGTTTTCTGCACCCATTATATATATTTTTTTTCACGTGTAATGAATGTGTACACAAGAATTCGTGTATTTATTTGTGTGATTCACTGGACTCAGGCACTTAATTACATGGGGGGAAGACTTCAGCTCGTGCAGTTTCTGGGTTGGTTCGATCAGCATTCGCAACAAATTCAAGAATTAATATTATTTTAGGGTGCTTTATTTATGATCGCTACCATTCCATTCCAAGCGGGGAAGTAATTTTCTCGCCAGTTTCTTACTAAATCAATATACTCATGATTAATTATTGTTTAATCGTTAAATTAAATTAAGAATCATTCTTGAACAAATCTAAGATGCTCATGAAGCATATTTAAATAAAAACAAGTGATGCGTTTTTATTCGATCGTCTCTAAATTCGTTTGTGTATTTGTTATGTCACTATGTGGGGATATCGTGAGACGGTCCTACTGGTCAATTTTGTGACACGAAACTTATATTCGACTAGATCCATAAAAATATTATTTTTAATGCGAAAAGTCTAACTATGCATGCGTCGAATTAAGATCGTCTCACACGAGAATTACTCATTTATTTATTTTCAGGTATGGAGCCAATGAGGTCCGGTGGTTGCACCCACACCCTCAACTTTGTCTCACCTTTAGTATGTTTCCATCCAAATTTACAATAACAGTTTTCTAAATGATTTTCCCACATCGCCCTTCATCCAATATAAAATAATTTTGGACGTCTTAATTGAATTTGTTGGCTTCCATCTCTGTTTATTTTATATATTATTTATTGTAAAATATGTTAAATTAATATCCTTGTGAAAATACCAAACAGGCAAAATGAATCATGTTAGTATAAATAAAAGTCGAATCCCTTTAATTAAAATTATTTAAAGTTGGCCAGAATATTTGCACGAGTTTCTTTTGTTGTGCAAGGAAGCTATTACTTGGGTTGACGCGGTGCTTTGTTTTGGGTCATTCTCTATACTTGTTAAGAAAGAAACCAACCACCAAAAGGATTTGGAAACTCACGTACTGATTTATTTTAATTAAAATGATAAATAAATTTGTTGGGGGAGGTTTATTTATTTATTTATTTTTTATGATTGAGTCCCAACAAGATATCTCCTCTCAAACATAGAACTTTGATACCAAATAAACTACAAGCCTTCAACTAATTATATAATATTTTATTTCTGTTTCTTGTTCTTCGGTAAATTTATTTACTTCCCGACTGATAAACAAGCTAGTGAATAGATTCTAGTGTCCTCCTTATTCAATTTGAATAATTATCTGAACATTATTTTTTTGTTATTTTCATATTTTTTTTATTAGGATTGAAATAATTTTAAGATATAGATAAATATGTGATTGGACTTGAAAAATGGATAAAATTGAATTGAAATATTTAAAAGGAAAAAAAATCTTTTAGGAAAGTTAAAATAAACTTTCATTTATTAAATTGTATAATGATGATATAATTATATTTTTAGATAAAAATTCATCAAATTAAATAGAAATTAATTAATATAGGAGTCTTTACTAATTTACACTCTAAGATTTATTTGATATGAAAGGGCAGCGCCCTAAATATTTTAATCCATAATAAAAATTGACCTTAATGAACTTAATAGTGATTGTTAATTTGGATAATATGTCAAAAGTATATTATAACTAACATGTTAGCAAAGAGAAAAAGTCATTAGTACTGTGATCGTTAGGTACAAATTAATTAATATATATATATTTTAAATATATATATATATATATATTAAGTGCTTAGGTTATGGAAACAAGTAATTAGCAACTAGTGTCGTCCATCGTGTCCCATGAATAATTATATCTCTAATGAGTTTGAGGTTACATAAGAAATTGAAATTAATTGTTGCCAAGTGTAACTTTAATAATTTTGGCCTGACTCGAAAATTTATGGAACCCCACTTTTCTATTCTTCTTTTATATTTTAGTGAGATTAAATATCAAAATTTTTACAAATATAGAAGGGTACCAAATTTTTTTTTTTTTTTTGAGAGAGAAGTGTACCAATTAAATTTTTTACATATCAGTCAATTTAAAAGAACAGTACCAAAAAAAATAAAAAAAATCTAATTATGTGGGTTGCACCAAATTCATGGACTCTCGCGATGAACCAAATCTATAAATAACCAAAACAGAGATTGTTACTTAAAAAGAAAAAGAAAAGAAAATCCGAGATTGTGTTGAGTTATTTATGTTAATTTTTAGCAATTATTTAATTTAGTATGTAGCAACATAAAAAAATTAAATATTCCGTCTCAAGGTGACCCAATGAAGGAGTAGGTGTAATATTTGACCAATATTCAAAAGTTCAATTCTTCTACCAATATTTTTATCAGACGAGTTTGTCACACCAAATAATTTGTTTGATGTGTTTGATGTGGATAGTGTGATTTGCATATTATTATAGCGTTAGTACATATGTTACGTTTTGCCAAGCGTGAACCAAAAAGTAGCTGCGGGTCGCACATTAGTTTGTACTTCTTTTCTCACAGAATTTAGTCAACTTTGACTACCGAAATGCTTATTTGATATCCCACAATCCTACTTTATTAACATGCCTATGAACATCTTAGATTTTATGATTTTTTATTAAATAAAATGTTCTTGCTGCTCTGATTTTTGTTATAGTAGAGCCTAATAGAGCTTGTAGGAAGTATTATTTATTTATTATTTATTTATAAAATTTCAAAATTTTATAGAAATAAAAGTTTAGAAATACTAGTAAAAATTTCTCCAGAACTAAAAAGAGTTAATAACCATGGAAAGATTTTCCAAATATGTTGGAGACTCATTCTGCTATGAAAAATAGGTGTGCAAACGAACTGAATATGTTCGTAAGCTTTACAAACCCGCTCGATAAATATTTGATTTGTATTCGAACTTATCGAACTCGAGCCGAATTCGAATATGTTCATACTTTTTTTGAGCCGAACTCGAGCCGAAGAAATTACTCTGTTCGACAGTTCGTGAACTTTAATATTTAATTAATATAATATAATTATATAATAAATATATATATTTCGAGTTTTTCGAACCATAATATTCTAATAGTTCACGAATATGCTCGAATATTTCGAACCAAACTCAAACTTCATTTCGAGCCGAGCTGGAGCCCAAATATTTGAAATAATCGAACTTCGAATCGAGCTCGAACTCGAATATACTTTTATCGATCCGAATTTAAGCCTTAAAATTTTACCATTATTCAACTCGATTCAGTTCGTTTACACCCCTAATAGAAAAGATCATTCATAAATAAAACATGAAGAAATGAAGTCAAGTACACAATTTGTGGAACTAGGAAGACAATTTATTCAACGGGTGCACTCTAAAAAACAAGCTTTATCAAGCAATATCAACTTGAATAGTCCTAGGCTTCTTGGGTTTCGGCGGCGAAAGCTTCTCCACCGTCACGCGCAGCACCCCGTCCTGGCACACCGCCGTGATCTTGTCGGTAATCGCATTTTCCGGCAGCACGAATTTCCTCATGAGTCTCCCGATCCTCCTCTCCTTCCGCACGTACTTGAACCCCTCCTTCTCATCCTCCGCCTTCCGGTCACCACTGATCACCAACACATTGTCATCTTCCACCTCGACTTTGATGTCACCGGATTTCAGCCCAGGCATGTCTATCTCGAAGACAAAGGAATCCGGTCGCTCTATCACGTCCGCCGGTGTCGCCGCCATGGCTTCCGCATCACGCACGTGAGATCTTTTGTTAGCGTCTGTTGATCTGTTGTTGGGAGATTCCGTCGAAGGATCCAGCAGGTGGTGTAGGGCATGGAGGAGCGGAGTTTCGAGTCCCAGGAATCTCAAATCCATTTTCTTTTTCGATTTTCGATTTCTCAGAGAAGATTGTAGAAATTAAGTTTTCGATTTGGTGTGATGGAAGGCGGGAGTGGTGAATTTATGGTGAAGAAGTGGAAGGATGGAGAAGCTTCAGGTTGAATCCAGAGAGGAGAAGAAATGAGCTTCTGATGAGGAAGCGACTCGGAGTTTCTAGAAGAATCTGGTCTTTCGTTTCCGGAATTGCGTGGGCTGGAGGGCGTTTTCGGAATTTCAATTATCCATCCTTCATTTTTCATTTTCACTATTTTTTTTTTTGGAAAGTTGGAAACATTGCCATTAATGGGAAATCAGGTCGTGAATTACAAATTTCAAAATTTGGTCCGAGTCCAATAATTTGATTTTTTTTTTTTGGGTTTTGATCATTTTTATTGTTTTTTCATTAAAAGTCATTATATCAATTGATTATTATTTATTTCACGTCGATGTTTTTTTTATAAAACTTGTGTGGTTACTAATTAAAATATGAAAAATATTTTCTACGACGTATATTTTCCTATAACATTGTCACGTGTATAATTTTTATTCGTGTGACAATGCTGTGGAGGTTTTATGCTCGTGCATGCCACATATTAGTAACAAAGAAATGAAGCAAAACGTGAGAGTTCATTCTTCTTTGGCTATTGTACAGTTCATTTGTTTTTCAAACAAACAAACACTGTAAGATGACACAAACACAGTCAAGAATCAAATCACTCTTACTTTCGTCGAGTTTCTGAATCTTCCTGATGCCCGTCTAATCGTCCCTCTTCTCTTCAACCATAACGCGATAAGCCGAACCAGATTTCCAACCAGGAGAAACCCCATTACACCACACCACACTGCAATAGCAATCTCAACAACATGGCTAAGAGAATGTCTATATTTTTTCAGAGTTATGGCGAGAATCGCTACACCTTAAGTTACAGCTACCGAAGTCACCGTCAGCAACATTGCAACTATCAAACACCATATAAAAAATATGTGCTTAAACGGCAGGCCACTGATGAGAAACAATATTATGCTGAGAGAGGAGACGAAAGCAATAGTGTTGCCTCGTACAAAGTTCTTGAAGTATCTCGGGTCTCTATAGGACATGACATATTCTACTGCATAGTGAGGATTCAGCACGGAGTTGCCTTGGGAATCTTGGGCCAAATCATCCTGCCAAAGCCCGCCTGGAGGGCTTACCCCCGCTTGGAAAGCCATTGTTGCTATGAGGATCGCCACCACCATTATCGAGTCTCGTTTTTTGTGAGCCACTTGAATGATTCAGTTGGTGCTCTTCTCGATTTGCAGAGAGCCGAGAGGAGGATTTTTCGGATGTCCAAATACGCGCTATCTTTTGACGTTCCATCCAACATGTCTAGGACAGTTTGGCCTTTTGAATTCTCTTCATCCATGTTTATTTTTCCGATTTCCACCATGTATTTTATAATCTGAAAGCAATTGGTTCATATTATATATGGTAATGTTTGGGAGAGGTTCTAGGAAACACTTCTCATCTTTTCTAGTTTAGTAACAAGGAGATAAATATAAAGCAACATGATCAAGTTTAAAGTCCAATTTTCAATCACTCAACAACGTGAATGAATGACAACCATGAAGAAACTATAAATAAAAATGAATCTAAATTAGTTAATACAAGCTAGATTCATTAATTAGTATTACTATATTATAACTACCTCAACTTGCTTATCCTTAAGAGCCATATGCATTATGGTTTCCCCATCATTATCCTTGGCATTCACAATCTCATCATTCAAGAAAGTCACCAAAATCCTCAAGCACTCTAATCTATCATACTTAATGCACAAATGCAACACGCTTTGGCCTCCATCTACCTTTTCTCGAGCAGCAAGTGGCCTCACCCGAATCAGCTCCGCCACAACAAGATCATGGCCATTCAGGGCTGCGAGATGAAGAGGATTCTTGCCACCAAAATCACGCGACAGACACATGTCCGGTGCGGCTGAAACCAATACTTTCGCTATATCTAGGTACCCTTTAGCTGATGCTATATGAAGAGGGGACGATTGTTGGGAATCCAGCTCTTCGGCGAGTTGACGATTTCTGTTGATGATCTCTTGAACAAATTGTTAGGTGGCAGGCGTTGGTTGGAAAGTTGGGGAAGTGAATTAAATGCAATTCACGCGTAAAGGTTTTCCTATAAAAGGCAGCTTAGCTCTTCATTCCAATTATCCCAAAATCATAGAGCATAGGAAATAAGAAACAAAGAAAAAAGTTTCTTGGGTTTTCTTGAGTGTTCTCTTGTGTGAGTTAGAGAAATTATTTTCTCGGTAATACTCGGGGTTGGGATCGTGTGAGAGATATAGTGTTTTGTATACACTTGTAATATTTCTCTGGTAATATATATTGCAGCAGCTCCATTGACGTAGCCTATATTGGGTGAACCACGTAAAATCTTTGGTGTCCTTATTGATTGTTTTATTCCGCAATTATTATCGTCATGATCACTCCGACATAATCCATAACACATAATCCAGGGTGCGTGTGAGTGAGAACATAAGCACGCTGAAAAGACCCGTCTTGATACAGTGGGGCATTACACATGTAATTCAAATAATTCTCAAGCAATAAAGCATGCTCGCATGTATCTTAAATAAATCATTTAAATAAATCAATCACATGCGAGAATTCAATTCATGCGAACTTGATCTACCCCGCTCACTCTAATTTGATTCCAAGAATTTTATCTTTCTGATACCACTTAATGTGAAACCCCATTTTCTAATCATCTACTCTTGGGATAAACAATAATTGAGCATAAAAGAACCAAGATTAAAAGCAAAGAATTTTTTTTTTGGATGAAAAGTGCCGCGCTCGATCGCACGAACTCGTGCGATCGAGCTCACCCAAAAAATCCAGTTCTCTGTGAATAGTGTCGCGCTCGATCGCACGAACTCGTGCGATCGAGCGCACCCAAAAACGCAAGGTTTTTGACCAGAAAACAACAGAACATAAATTAAGGCTAACCAACTCCATTCAAGCCATTCAATACTTCAAAATATAAATATGCACTACAACTCCACATGCATATACAATACAATACAAGTAGAATACAATCTAAGTTTGATGATAGGGTCATTCGATAAGTCAAATAAATTCGAGTTTCCTAAACATGATTCAAGACATGAAATTTCATCAACCCCTATAATGCAAGATTGCTAAAATGACAAACTTCTAGACGGTGTCTCACTCTATCACTTCCAACTCGATCTAGTCATGCATCTTCTGACTCAATCCTGCCCCACATGCCGTCAAGTACACATACAAACAAAACGACAGCCGGATAATCCGGTGAGAATATAATTCCCAGTAAAAGAGACAAATCAAGCAATTCCAAATAGTATATCAAATCATGTTATATAAAACAACGAGTCAATCAATTCAAAAAGGCATATCAGCACTCAACTCGAAATGCATTAAAATGCAATGCATGACTTCAAAACTCGGGATTATCTAATCGGATAATCGAATATCAATCGGTACTCGGTTGGGATCCCGAAGTCAAGTTTTCACGAACAACTCACCGACATACCCATTCGGGGTGGATGTCGCTCAACTCAAACCCCTAGACTTCAGAGCAACTATAAGAAGTATTCTAGCAATTGGAAAAACTCGAAATCCAAAGCCACTTCAATATAGCTCCCTAAATCGTCTATGTTCAAAACGAATTGAATCTTCGGCTCAAGATGTATGCAAGTGAAATTAAACTCATTCAAGTTAAAATAAAATAATTCCAATAGCATACAAGTATGTGATTTCTTTTGGGCACTCGAATTAATTCAAATTCGAGTTAATCATCCCGTTCATTCAATTGTCGTCTTCTTACCTTTCAAGTTCGTCGAGGATTCAAATCTGAAAATAACAACGAACTAAATCAATATCGAATCGAATCAAAACGAATCAAAACAAGAAGCTCAATAATATACCATCTTCAACTCTCGAATCGATTCAACTTCAAAGTTCGTTTCAAACCCGAATCGTCAAACCAAATATGAAAATGTTGAACATACGGATTCGATATCAATTCAAAAACTCAAACAAACCCGGAAATCAAACCAAAATAATAGAACCGATAATACAAAACTCGATTTCGACGGCATAACGACTATAAACGGTCAATCCAAAAATCAACAACATCATCAAACAACTCAAAGCATCTCATATCATCCTCCAATTCCTCCAAAACACAACAAATCTCAACAATATTCAAAACCCCATTTTTTAATTTATGCTCCAAAAATCATATAAAATCCAAACTTCGTTCTTTTTCCAAACCGACTTCGAATACACGGTCTATGCTAGCTCAAGAACGAAATACTCAAAAATCATCAAATTCTGACAACCCAACAAAAGTCAAAGTTTATGGATCGTAGCAAAACTTACGTCAAAACGATGCCCTCGTTGCGGTGATCGTGAATCTCAACTCGAATCTGAAATCTAACGGTCGGATCGTGCAAATCAGACGGAAGAAAAGCTTGAAGAATTGTCTTCCATGGCTTTCGAGGAGAGAGAGATCGAGAGAGTGGGAGGAAGGAAGGAGAGTGATGGGTTGATTGGTCAAGTGGCTTGATATAATATATAAAAAAAATCCAATTTTGCATTTCGGTCCCTGAAACTCCCAATTAAATCGATTCAATCCCGGCTCACACAATTTCCATTAATTCAAACTAAATAATAATCACTTTGCTAATCCGAAATAATTAATTTCAGGGCCTTACACCCTTAATTGTGTTGTATCCCGGAGGAGGATTCAACACATTGTTATTGTTAGCAAAAGAAAAATTTTCATGATTACGCAGGCTAGGGTGATAAGTATTAGAGACAGGATTACCTTTGTAAGCTCCATAACCTCGGTAGCCATTAGGATTGATATAATTAACTTCCTCTGGGGTATGTGATCCTTCAAATCCAGTTGAATCTACAACATTAATCTTATTCAAAGAAGCTACCTGTGTAGTCAGTGCAGATAGTTGAGCGGTGATGGATGTGAGAGGATCCACTGCATACACTTCAGCTGGCTTCTTGACTCCCATATGCTCAGATGACCATTGAAAACTGTTGATTGTCATCTGCTCCAACATATCATAGGCCTGGACATGGTCCTTTGCAAATATAGTACCTCCAGCCGCAGAATCCACATTCATCCTCGTAGGCGCATTCAGTCCGTTGTAAAACCATTCGATCTGTTCCCAATCTGTAAAATTGTGGTTAGGACAACGTATAAGTAATTCTTTGTACCTTTCCCATGCCTCGTATAGCTGTTCAGTGTTCATCTACCGGAAAGTGATGATTTTGATCTTCAGTTGGGTGGATTTAGCAGGTGGAAAATATTTAGCAAGAAATTTTTCTGTCATCCCCTCCCAAGTAGTGATGCTTCCTAGTGGCAGCGATTGCAACCAACTCCTTGCTTGATCCCTGAGAGAAAATGGAAACAAGCGTAAACGAATAATATCCTCAGACACACCATTAATTTTTACCGTATCGGTAATTTCTAAGAAGGTCCGCAGGTGCAGGTGAGGATCAGCTGTAGCGCTCCCATTAAATTGGTTTGATTGCACCATGTTGATTAACGCCGGCTTTAGTTCAAAATTGTTGGCGTTAATGGTCCCTCGAGCGATTCCAGAATAGTGAGTCTGGATCGTCGGCCGGAAGTGATCTCTAATTGGCACCAAGGGAGGTTGTTGTGCTTCTTCTTCAGCAATTCTCCTTAATTCTTCTCTTCTAATTTTTCTTAAAGCACGTGCAATGCGCTCGATCTCCGGATCAAAAAGTAGAGTATTCGCACTTTGAGATCGTCGCATAGACTGCAATTAAAAATAAGAAGAAATCAATTAGTAACTTAAAAATAAAATTAAAAAAAAACTCTAAATTAAAATCTAGACTAATTGGTAACAAGACTAAAAAATAATCAAAATTTACTCCTCGGCAACATCGCCAAAAACTTGTTGTGAAAATTCCTCGCAAGCGTACGAGTGTCAAGTTTTAATATAGTGATAAAATCAAGAATCGATCCCACAGAGAGTAAATTGAAAATATTTAATACTTGTAATTAAAATACTCCAAACTTTATCTAGAAAATCAATATTTGAGAGATTTGCATAAAAATAAAAATAAGAAGAAGATTTTATAGCACGCACACAACTTTCAGAAATAATCAATCAGAAAAAATGTCTAGAGGTTTAGATTTCACCTGGTTTCAACAACAATCAATCCTAATTAATTAATCTTCATGAATTTCAATGAATTAATAGCCAAGAACACCTAAGTGTATTATTTCCTCTACCGAGTGCCGAATAAAATATATCAACTACAATTCAATTTCAATATCCCTATTAAAAATTTAATTGCAGTGATGAATTCAAAACAATGTTCTTTTTAAAAGCTCTGTTAAAATTATACACTCTCCCTAGCGATATAAATAATTAACAGTGTATTTTTTATTGGTCCTATTCAAAATCTCCTCTCCCGAGTGCCAGATTTCAAATAAATATTACAAATCAATTATTGATCAGATAATTGAAAAGACAATCAATTCTAGAAAAAATAATTAATCTAGAAGAAACTCAATTCAATAAAATCAAAAATTCATGAAAGCATCTACATCAGGTTCCATCTGACCTCTAGACTCTAAAAATTAGTTCATAATAAAATTCTGAATAAAACAAAACATGTTCAAAAATCCAGACATATTCAAAATTAAATAAAAAGTAGAAAACAAATCTCGTCGACGCCGTGCCCGGTCGATCGAACTCCGTCTTCGTTCTTCAAATAAAGCTTCAGAATTCTTCCTAGAAATCTCACGATCAATTCTCCCAATTCTCTGATATGTACTATGTATTTTGTTGTGGCGACTCTCTCTCTCAAGTCTGATAGAAATATCCCTTTTATATGGTTATGCAAAAGCCCAGCAAAAAGCCCAAGAAATTATTAAAAGTTTCATTCCCGATAAAAATTCCCAACTTCAGATTTCCGTCGCGCGGGCGCCTCACACTCCCAAGCGGAATAACTCTCTGGAATCCACTTTCTCACGCCTTCACAATGTAGCGCGTTAGCGCTTGATTTCTTCTTGTTAGCGCTCAATGAAGCGCAAATCATTTGGCCCAAATTGAAGAAGCCCATCTCGTTTCTCGATTGTTTCCTTCTCCTGACTTCTTTCTTCTTTTTCTTTTATCTTTTTTCTTCCTTTTTATTTTATTTTCTTTTTATTTTCTTCTTTTCTCCACAAAATTCTAAGTTTCTTCTTCTTTTCCAAAACACTTCAATAATTTCCTACAATCACAAAAACAACAAAACTACGCATAAATCTGCTCAAAACAAATATTTAATCATTAAAATCATATATAAATTAAGTGTATAAAATACACTTATCACTCCTCTTCATATCAACAAAGCTAGCCTCACAATCTGCAATCCAGATAAAAGGCGCATTCTTCTCAGTCAGCTGGGTAATTGGCTTGGCAATATATGAGAATCCCTCGATAAATCGGCGATAATAACCAGCTAGACCCATAAATCTTCGGATCTCAGGCACTGATGTCGGTCTAGGCCAATTCATAACCGCTTCAATCTTGCTGGGATCGACAGAAATCCCATCTTCAGAAATAATGTGACCAAGAAAGACAACTCGATCCAGTCAGAATTCACATTTAGATAGCTTAGAAAACAACTGTTCCACCCGCAAAATCTGCAAAACGGTCCTCAAATGCTCTGCATGGTCAGTACGATTCTTCGAATAGATAAGAATATCATCGATAAAGATAATAACAAACTCATCCAAATAGCGCTGAAAGATACGGTTCATCAGACCCATAAAAACCGCTGGAGCATTAGTCAAACCGAACGGCATAACTTTAAACTCGAAATGACCATACCTCATTCTGAATGCGGTCTTAGGAACATCTTCCTCTCGCACTCTCAACTGATGATAACCTGACCTCAGATCAATCTTCGAATAGACAGAAGAACCATGCAGCTGATCAAAAAGGTCATCTATTCGGGGTAAAGGATACATGTTCTTTACTGTATCCTGATTCAGTTGACGGTAGTCGATACAGAGCCGCATATAACCATCCTTCTTCCGAACAAACAGAATAGGAGCACCCCAAGGCGATACACTAGGTCTGATGTATCCCTTGGCAAACAAATCCTCAAGTTGTTCTTTCAACTCTCTCAATTCAATCGGTGCCATATGATACGGAGCTTTGGAAATAGGTTGAGTACCTGACACTAAATCAATGCTGAATTCGATCTCTCGAATAGGCGGTAATTCAGGAATATCTTTCGGAAACACATCAGCAAATTCTCTAACCACTGGTATATCAACCAATTCAGGGCTAGATTTCAGTACATCAACTGCATAAACCAAAAATCCCTCTGCACCTCTCTGTAACAAAAGAGTCATAGATAACACTGAAATCAAAGAAATTCTAGATCGAGAACCCATATCAAAAAATTTCCACTCGTCTGCCATTTCAGGTCTGAATCTGACAACCTTCTGAAAACAATCGACGGTTGCCCTGTACTTGGTTAAAGCATCTATACCAACAATACAGTCAAAATATGACAACCCATGTACAATACAATCGAACTCTAACAAATTTCCCTCAAAACAGAGTTCACAGTTCCTGACTAATCTGACAGAAACAATTCCTCCACCCAAAGGTGAAGTAACAGCTACTACAGTAGGTAACAACTCAGTAGGCAAAGCATGCAACAACACAAATTTCTCAGAGATAACGGAATGGGAAGCACCTGTGTAGTAGCCCGTAACCAAAATCAGTAATTAAGGGATTAGTCATAATTACTTGGGTAAAGTTCGGAATCTTCGAAGGTGAGTTCGGAAGCTCCGATCAGGATCGGAAGCTCCGAACAGGATCGGAAGCTCCGATCAGGATCGGAAGCTCCGATCACCCCTATCCGGAGTCAACAAGTGAATTTTTGACACGTGGCATATTAGGATTTTCGGAAGCTCCGATGGCAGGATCGGACGTTCCGATCGAGGTTCGGACGTTCCGATCAAGGATCGGAAGTTCCGATCGTTGTCTATAAATAGAAGGCCGAGGCTTCACTTTCATTTGCCAATTCCGAGTTCTCCTTTCCATTCTAGTCCTTTTTGGAGCTGTTCTAGTCTTCTTAGGCTTGGTCCAGAGGTCGGCGAGGCGTTCGGTAGTCGTAGTGGAGTTGTGCCCAAGTTCTGGAGGCATCGACATCAAAGGGCTAACGACGGACGAAGGTATAGATTTTGCTTCCTATAAATATTTAGGAGTATGCAATAGCTTAGTTAAGTCTTTTAGAGCACTTTAATGATAGTAGTATCATTTGGCAGTGTAGAGCAGACTATAGGCGTGGACCTAGAGTTGGTAGAGCTTGCTCTATTTTGAGGTACGAAAGTACTGTTCGAGATATCCTGACTGAGTATGCATGTATTATGTGACTGCATGATTTTTATGCCATGATATTATGCTGCATTCATTTGCATCTTGTTGTATCTCTTTCGAGATGTCTGTTAGTAGGGTTGTACCCTATCCCGTTGTGGATGGACTTCCATCGATTTGGGTCCGGCGTATCCACGGTTATCTCGGTATGGGAGCCACCTCCTGAAGCGACGGCACAGCGTGCTACATACCAGGGCCCGACCTGTCTCTGTTATCTGATCCTTGACCTCGAGTCTTTAGGGAGTTTACTTTGCATACATGTATACTCATACTCTCGTACTGAGCATTTTATGCTCACGTCTCGTACTCTGTATTTTCTGGACACCCTATTCCATGGGGCAGGTTTGCGATTGGACGAGGAGGGTGGATCCAGGAGGGGCTAGTCAGTGGTTGGCCAGCTGGAGCTTCGCTTAGGTTTTATTGCTGTTGTTTTGGGTTTATACAGCTATTCGATTTGGTTGTATATTATTGGATGAATTACAGATTCCTTTACTTGGGATTGTATAACGTTTATGGTTTCCGCAGTTTTATTCTGATATCTGTTTAATTAAGTTAATTGCATGCCTAAGTTCTGTTTAGTAGGTGATTCGGGTAAGGGTCACTACATTTATGGTATCAGAGCATGCAAAAGAATTCTTGGGATTTAGTCTCATCTTGAGGTATTTTTGTAGATGGCAAATCATGACGACCGGAGTTCTCATGGCAGTGTTGGTGGGCGTTGGGGTGATGCCGACCGGGAGCCTCGTCGAGAACGGCGTCATCGTCATCATGACGACGAGCGTTTCACTGTGCGTCGATTCTTAGCTATGGGTCCTAAGCCCTTAGTTGGAGGTGAGTCTCCGGAGGATGCGGAGAACTGGTTAGACCGCATGGAGACGACTTTTCAGACTTTCCAATGCACCGAGGAGCAGAAGGTGGAGACCCTTGGCTATCTTCTGGATGGGCGTGCGCGCAGGTGGTGGAGGTTTACTTCTGCACCTTTTGTTGCGGCGAAAGGAGTGGCCACCTGGGCCGAGTTCCGCACAGCTTTCCAAAAGCGGTATTTTCCTCCTGCACTCCGTCAGTCAAAGGCAGGCGAGCTACTGAGTCTACGACAGGGAGCTATGTCTATCAATGAGTATCAGCAGAGGTTCTTTGATCTGCTATCCTATTGCCCCGAGATTGCTGATAGCTCAGAGATGAAATATAATCTGTTCCTTCAGGGCCTTAACCCTGAGATCCATGACCGTGTGGCGGTTGGCGACGACATGTCCTACGAGGATTTGGTGAGCCGTTGTCACCAGGCAGAGGACAGCATTTGGCGGAACAGGTCTTTCCCTCAGTCGAGGCCTGCTAGTTCTTTGGGTCCCCGTGCTCAAACTTTCAAGAAGTCTGGATCTTCTTCTTCCTCTGGTTCTGGAGGTGTTGTACGTTACGGTAAGAAGGACAAGTGTGATCACTGTGGGAAGAACCATCCATCCGACAAGTGCCGTAGAGCTTCTGAAGCTTGTTTCCGTTGTGGAGAGACTGGTCACATCCGGAGGGATTGTCCACTATCTGGGGGAGGCGGTTCTGGTTCTGGTTCAGGATCGGGTTCCCAGGCCACCGTACAGCAGAGGTCGCAGGGACAGTCTGCTGGGAGTTCTCATTTGAAGCCACGAGCTTCTGGCCAAGTGTTTGCCCTGAGACATGATCAGGCTGTGGAGGAGAATGAGAAAGTCATCGCAGGTACATTTTTGCTTTTTGGTATACCTGCTCTTGTACTTATTGACACTGGTGCATCTCATTCCTTCATTTCTGCACGTTTTGTTAAGAGGCATAAGTTACCATGCATTGCACTAGACGTAGTGATGTCTATTTCTACTCCGACGGGCCAATCTGCTTTGGCTAAGCGTCTAGTGATGGGTT
This sequence comes from Henckelia pumila, assembly GCF_033568475.1. Taxonomy (NCBI): domain Eukaryota; kingdom Viridiplantae; phylum Streptophyta; class Magnoliopsida; order Lamiales; family Gesneriaceae; genus Henckelia; species Henckelia pumila. Next base: position 113,370,447 of record NC_133120.1, on the reverse strand, counting down.
GCCCTTTAGAGTTCGAAGGGAACATTCTGTTAGCGAATCTCATGGTCCTGGCGATGGACGACTTTGATTGCATTCTGGGAATAGATATGTTGACTACCTATCGAGCTTCAGTGGACTGCTATCAGAGATTAGTACGCTTTCATCCGGAGGGGAGTGAGAGCTGGTTTTTCTATGGTGAGGGAGCGCGACCCCCGATGCCTTTGGTATCATCTTTGAGAGCCTGTCGATCTCTAGAGTCTGGCGGGGAAGGCTACCTTATATATGCAGTTGATTTGTCCGCTGAGAGTATTGGGATAGAGAGCATTCCTGTTGTGGATGAATTTCCAGATGTGTTTCCTGATGAGATTCCGGGTTTTTCTCCTGCTAGGGAAGTCGAGTTTGGCATAGAGTTGATGCCGGGTTCTTCGCCTATTTCTAGAGCATCGTATCGTCTGGCTCCGTCAGAGATGCGTGAGTTGAAGAATCAGCTACAGGATCTTTTGGACAAGGGGTACATTCGTCCTAGTGTGTCTCCTTGGGGAGCTCCTGTTCTCTTCGTGAAGAAGAAGGATGGGTCGATGCGGCTGTGCATTGACTATCGGCAGCTGAATCGAGTCACTGTGAAGAATAAGTATTCGTTGCCTCGTATTGATGATTTGTTCGACCAGCTGCAGGGCACGTCAGTTTACTCCAAGATTAACTTGAGATCTGGGTATCATCAGTTGAGAGTCCGTGATCAGGACGTAGCCAAGACTGCATTCCGTACTCGCTATGGGCATTACGAGTTCCTAGTGATGCCATTTGGTTTGACTAATGCGCCGGCTATATTCATGGATCTGATGAACCGTGTCTTCAGGGAGTATTTGGACAAGTTTGTCGTGGTCTTCATTGACGACATCTTGGTGTATTCACGTAATACGGAAGAACATGTTTCTCACTTGCGGTTAGTACTACAGACTCTTCGAGAAGAGCAGTTGTACGCCAAGCTGAGCAAGTGTGAGTTCTGGATGGATAGAGTGGTCTTCCTTGACCATATCATATCCAGGGAAGGGATTTCTGTTGATCCAAGCAAGATTGAAGCAGTGCTTAATTGGTCGCGTCCGACGACAGTTGCTGAGATCCGTAGTTTTCTGGGTCTAGCAGGGTATTATCGTCGCTTCATTCTGAACTTCTCTCAGTTAGCTCGACCGTTGACGCAGCTTACCCGCAAGGGTGTGGATTTCGAGTGGTCCTCCGAGTGCGAGAAGAATTTCCGTGAGCTTCGACGGCGGTTGACTTCTGCGCCGGTGTTGGCATTACCGTCAGGATCTGGAGGGTATGTAGTTTACACGGATGCTTCTCTTCAGGGGTTAGGCTGTGTCCTGACTCAGAATGGGCATGTGATCGCATACGCTTCTAGACAGCTGAAGCTTCACGAGGACAACTACCCAGTCCATGATTTGGAATTGGCAGCCATTGTGTTCGCTTTGAAGATCTGGCGTCATTATCTGTATGGCGAGAAATTTGAGATCTTCACCGACCATAAGAGTCTCAAGTATTTGTTCACTCAGGCGGAGTTGAACATGAGGCAGAGACGTTGGATGGACTTGCTTAAGGACTATGATTGCGAGATTAAATACCATCCGGGAGCTGCTAATCTCACCGCTGATGCTTTGAGTTGCAAGGTGCGACTATCCGCACTTCAGACTTGTTCGATGTCTAGTGCGATCAGTGACTGTTGTACTTCAGGTTATACCTTCAAACATAAGAAAGGTATGCAGAGTATCCAGATGTTTGCGATATTATCTGAGCCAGCCTTGTATTCGCGGATCCGAGATGCTCAGATGTCTGATTCGAAGACCCAGGGTTTAGCTCGTCTAGCTAACGAGGGTAGCTCGTCTGGATTTCATTATCAGTCAGATGGCTTTCTGTGTTTGTCTGGTAGGCTGGTGATTCCGCAGGATGAAGAGTTGCGAGAGGAGATTTTGTCTCAGGCGCATCGCACTAAGTTGAGTATTCATCCTGGGAGCAACAAGATGTACAAGGATCTACGTACTCGTTTCTGGTGGAAGGGAATGAAACACAGTGTTTATAAGTTTGTTTCGAGATGTTTGGTGTGTCAACAGGTCAAGGCAGAGCACCGACGACCTGGAGGATTGCTTCACAGTCTGCCTATTCCTGAATGGAAATGGGAGTTTATCACAATGGACTTTGTGACCCATTTGCCGATATCCCCGAGGAACTGTGATGCTATCTAGGTTGTGGTGGACCGACTCACAAAGTCAGCGCATTTCATTGACTATAGCCGAGAATACTCTGTGGATCGCATGGCACGGATGTACATTCAGGAGATCGTTCGACTTCATGGAGTGCCTGTGAGCATTGTCAGCGATCGGGACCCCAGGTTTACTTCTAGATTTTGGGGGAGTGTTCAGCGTGCGATGGGCACTACTCTCAGTTTGAGTACATCCTATCATCCGGAGACTGATGGTCAGTCAGAGCGCACTATCCATACTTTAGAGGATATGCTTAGAGCGTGCGTCATGGATTTTGGTTCAGCCTGGCAGGATCATTTGCCGTTGATCGAGTTCGCTTACAACAACAGCTATCATACTAGTATTGGGATGGCACCTTTTGAGGCGTTGTACGGGCGACGTTGTCGTACTCCACTCTTCTGGGAATAAGTGGGGGAGAGACAGGCTGAGGGACCGGATTTTATCCAGCAGGCGATAGACATTGTTGATCAGATCAAGAAACAGATTAAGACTGCACAGGATCGTCAGGCCAGCTATGCTAATATCAAGCGTAGGCCTTTGCAGTTCGAGGTCGAGGAGAAAGTGTTTTTGAGAGTGTCACCTTTCCGCAAGATTCTCAGATTTGGCCTTAACGGCAAGTTGTCTCCCAGATTTATCGGTCCGTTTGAGATCTTGGAGAGCATTTGTGATTTGGCTTATCGACTAGCTTTGCCACCGCATCTATCCAGTATTCACGACGTGTTCCACGTATCTCTGTTGCGACGGTATGTGGCGGATGAATCTCATATTCTGCAGCGGTCTGAGGTTCAGGTAGACAAGGATTTGACTTATGTTGAAAAACCTCTTCGTATCCTGGATTATAAGGATAAGGTTTTACGGAACAAAGTCATTCCTTTGGTTTTAGTTCAGTGGCAGCGCCGAGGCACTGAGGAAGCTACTTGGGAGCTTGAGGACAGGATGCGTAAAGACCATCCTGAGTTGTTTTGATTTCTTTCTTTAAGATGTATTCAGTTGCAAACTCTGTAATTGTTTGATTTGAATAAAGAATGTTTCTGATTTCTATATTTTGCATTCGGTACTTAAGATCTGATTTCGAGGACGAAATATCTTAAGTGGGGGAGAATGTAGTAGCCCGTAACCAAAATCAGTAATTAAGGGATTAGTCATAATTACTTGGGTAAAGTTCGGAAGCTTCAAAGGTGAGTTCGGAAGCTCCGATCAGGATCGGAAGCTCCGAACAGGATCGGAAGCTCCGATCGGTATTACGTCAGGCATGACGTGTGGCACGATCGGAAGCTCCGATCAGGACCGGAAGCTCCGATCACCCCTATCCGGAGTCAACAAGTGATGTTTTGACACGTGGTAGATCAGGATCTTTGGAAGCTCCGATGGCAGGATCGGACGTTCCGATCGAGGTTCGGACATTCCGATCAAGGATCGGAAGTTTCGATCGTTGTCTATAAATATAAGGCCGAGGCTTCACTTTCATTTTCCAATTCCGAGTTCTCCTTTCCATTCTAGTCTTTTTTGGAGCTGTTCTAGTCTTCTTAGGCTTGGTCCAGAGGTCGGCGAGGCGTTCGGTAGTCGTAGCGGAGTTGTGCCCAAGTTCTGGAGGCATCGACATCAAAGGGCTAACGACGGACGAAGGTATAGCTTTTGCTTCCTATAAATATTTAGGAGTATGCAATAGCTTAATTAAGGCTTTTAGAGCACTTTAATGATAGTAGTATCATTTGGCAGTGTAGAGCAGACTATAGGCGTGGACCTAGAGTTGGTAGAGCTTGCTCTGTTTTGAGGTACGAAAGTACTGTTCGAGATATCCTGACTGAGTATGCATGTATTATGTGACTGCATGATTTTTATGCCATGATATTATGCTGCATTCATTTGCATCTTGTTGTATCTCTTTCGAGATGTCTGTTAGTAGGGTTGTACCCTATCCCGTTGTGGATGGACTTCCATCGATTTGGGTCCGGCGTATCCACGGTTATCTCGGTATGGGAGCCACCTCCTGAAGCGACGGCACATCGTGCTACATACCAGGGCCCGGTCTGTCTCTGTTATCTGATCCTTGACCTCGAGTCTTTAGGGAGTTCACTTTGCATACATGTATACTCATACTCTCGTACTGAGCGTTTTATGCTCACGTCTCGTACTCTGTATTTTCTGGACACCCTATTCCATGGGGCAGGTTTGCGATTGGACGAGGAGGGTGGATCCAGGAGGGGCTAGTCAGTGGTTGGCCAGCTGGAGCTTCGCTTAGGTTTTATTGCTGTTGTTTTGGGTTTATACAGCTATTCGATTTGGTTGTATATTATTGGATGAATTACAGATTCCTTTACTTGGGATTGTATAACGTTTATGGTTTCCGCAGTTTTATTCTGATATCTGTTTAATTAAGTTAATTGCATGCCTAAGTTCTGTTTAGTTGGTGATTCGGGTAAGGGTCACTACAACCTGTATCTATCAAAACATGAGCAGAATAACCGAGAATCAAACGGTTACCTGCTATAAAATTGTCCGGTGCTGCCTAAGCCTGATCCTCTGTCAAAGCAAAGACTCGTGCCTGCTGTCTCGGAGGCTGGTTCGCACTAGGGTTACCTCCCTATCTGTTTTGCTGCTGAGGCTGGAAGGAGTGAACTGCAGAAGACTATCTCTCTAGCTGAGATGTAGGTCTAGATGAACTCCCACTCTGAGCTCGATCTCTACTACGCTGAGGGCACACCTTAGAAAAGTATCCCGATTGCTGACAGGTATTGCAGTTCCCAAAGACTCCTACACACTGGTCCGATGAGTGTCTACCTCCACACTTGTTGCAGAACATAGATGAAGATCCAGAACTGAAACGACCCTGACTCAACTTTAAATGATAACTAAATAAAATACGGGTTTTCAAAATTCTTAAATTTTTTTATTAAAATTTCGGCATGACCTCTCTGTTTATATTACAACAAACCTGTCTCAAACAGCAACCAAAATAAAATAAAGGAAATAGATACTGACGACACCAGAAACTAGGCCGAGACAAGAACGAGGCCCAAGAGAGAGGTTCGACATATCAAATATCCACAAGATTAGAAATCTAATATTTACATGCTCATAAACAATGCTATCGAAACAATACATATGCATTTGACAACTGAGCAAAATAAATGATCCATAACATAGAAATTCTAATAACTATGCGGAAGACGAGCATAGGTCAGAGGGATGTGTCGTGCCCGCATCGCAGTCCACTCGATAGTCTTGCCTCTCGAGCTCAAAGAAATACACTCTACCTGAAAACAATAAGTGTAGTGAGTCTAAAAGACTCAGAAAAAATATGGGGGGGGGGGGGGATAACGAGTACTGCATAAATACAAGCACACACAGATTAAAAATAGCTGATACTAAAAATAACTTTGTTTTGTGCCCTTACTTTAAACAAGTAAATAAACTTCAAAATGAATGAAAGAACATGAATGAAACATATGCATGACTAAGTCATGTATAATCAATGAAACTGCATAAACTGAATTTGAATCTGTAACTGTAACTGTGAACTTAGATCCTTGATTGTGACTCTATGATTTCGATCATGATCATGGCTATAGTGCACAATGCTGCAAGGAGGTCGAGATGAAACCCAACCCGTACTTGCCCTATTGGTAAGGGAGACCAGAATAGCTCCGGCCCCACACGAACACATGCTAAGGTAAGGAAACCCATTATGAATTGGTAAGGGAGGCCAAAAAGTCTTTCAGCCCCACACGAACACATGAATATGTAGTCACAACCATCTCACTTTGTTCAAAAATATTTCTTTCCTTTATTGAATATGAGACTTAGCATGCATATGTAAATATGACGTACATGAAAATGTTAATCAATAATCATGCATATGACTCACACATGGATGATCGGGATGGTGATTTAGGAACTAAACCAAAGGATGGAGAATTTAACCCATAAATTGCACTTACGACAAATTCGAGCGGTTTGCCCTTAAAATTAATAACTTGCTCGTTTCTTGACCAAAAAAGATTCCGCTTGAAGCCACGACTCCATGACACTTAGAAATAAGTAGGAAAATCATCCTCGGAATTTATTTCCTAAGCGATCATTTTACAAAAAACACAATTCCGGGCAGCAGCCCTGTTTTGATTCGAAAATTCTGCACCTAAGCAATTAAAAATCTAGAACTTGACCAAAATTTATCCGAATTGATTCCTGCTTTTGCCGACACAATCCTAACATCCCAAAAAAATTCCAGACCCGAGCCCATAATCAAATTCTACTTTTAACCCTGCCTTAGTTATACATTTCCGGACAGCCCTGATTTAAAGAAAAAATCTGCACCTCTATATTCAAATGCCTAAAACTCAACCAAAACTTAATCGAATTAATTTCCGCTTGAACCGACACATTCCTAACATCTTAGTCTAATTCCAGACCCGAGCCCTTAATCAAAACCCGAGTTTAACTCTGTTTTAAAAAATCAGTTTTTGAACAGCCCTGTTACTTAGCAAATTCTACTCATCCAAGTCCTTATCATCCCACTTTTCTGGACACTTAAAACTTGGATTTCTATGCTCCTAACCAATAACCTATGATCAAACCCCCCTTCCCAAAACATCCTCAGCTCGAGTAGCCCTGCTTCAAGCTAAGTCCCAGCTCGAAACAGCCCTGCTTCAAGCCTAACCCCAACTCGAAAACAGCCCTGCTTCAAGCCCCCAGAAAACCCAACTCCTACAACCTCCAATCGACAGCCCCATCGCCTCACACTTGCTAGAAAACTCACACTCCATAAGTGCTGCCATGTGAGCTACATCTCAACCATGATAGCTCCTAAAACACCATCCAAATCAACACAAGGACCACACATTGATTTCAAAACATAATGCTAGGAAAACACGAATCTGAATTTTTGAAAAACACACAGCATCATTGCATTCAACATTCCAAGTCCAATCTTCACCAAGAAACCATAATATCACTTTTCTCAAGCATGAATGAATGACAAATCTCGGCAGAAAGATTTAAAAGGGATTGAACAGGGCACTACAAGAATGTTTTCTGAAAATTTGAAATGCCAACACATAATTTCAAACACAATGCATAATAATCTAGTTGATGAGAGAAAGGAGCCCATATCCTTGCCTATGTAGAGGAAAATCGAAATTAGGGACTCAAACCAGCTGAAAACCGAGCAAAAGAATGGAGGGATAGCTCGTTCAGCTTCGCCTAAGGAAGAGCTTCGCCGGAACTGGTGGCTGGCGGCGGCCAGTGGTGATGGGACTGTCGGCGGCGGAAAGCTGGAGGAGAGGGGAAGAAGCCGATCGATTGTGCTTGAAGAAATGGAGGAACAGGGGAAAAGTGTAGTAAGTTTCTGTGTGAGTTTAGGCGTGTTGTGTGTGTGTTTAGGAGGCTAGGGTTTAGTTTAAGTTCAAGTGTACAAAAGTGCTACAATAATTAAAAGTGCTACTCTCAAAATAGCGACCTAAACTTTAAAGGAATTTAGGCTAAAATTTAGAAATCAGATACAACACTTAAAATATTTTGATGTCACGGTAAGGAGTAAAATATTTGAATAAAAAGCAGAACGATTTAAAATAATTTAAACAAACTAGATTAATGGTTAGGAGCAATTTAAATAAATACACAAGCAGAAATAAAAACCTTTAAAATGATTTGGAAAATTAAAAAGGATTTAAATAAATAACATAGACATTTAAAATAATTTAAAATAACTAACCACTAAACTTAGGCTATTTTAAAATAAATAAGTTGGACGCTCGAAAATATTTAAACAAATAAAATAAACAGTTAAAATCATTTAAAAGAATAAACTAAACAATTAAAATCATTTAAAAGAATAAACTAAACTATTAAAAATTAAAATTAAAAATAATTTAAGTATGCAAGTTTAAACCTTTAAAATATTTAAAACAATTTAAATTGCACAAAATAAAATCATTTAGATAAATAAACTTAAACAAATAAAAACATTAGTTAAATAGTTGGTAAAATAAAATCACTGAATAAATAATAAAAATATTTATTAACACATAACTCACATAAAGAATTTAAATCAATTAAACATAAAAATAATAATCCTAATATTTATTAAATTTAATGCATGAGATTTAATATATTGAATTTTAGGCGTCATAAGAACTCTGTCTTGAACCGAATTGGTTGGAACCACTGGAACTAGAAGAACTGTTCCCCTGCCTCTTGAACTGTTTTCCCCTTGCTTTGTAATGATCCTTCCTGTTACCACCACTGCTTCCTCCTTCGTACCTCTGAGATTGGTTCTGATACTGAGGTGACTGATTCTGATACTGAGATGGTTGGTTCTGAGACTGTCTCGACTGCTGAGGTACCATCTGATTTCCTCTCTCTCTCCACAAACCTGCTTCCGCTCCCTTTGCATGATTCATGGCATCCGCAAAGTTATCAAACCTAGCTGTATTTACCAACGTGAAGATGTCGGGGTTCAGACCGTTGATGAACTGATCGGCTTTGGCTTCTTCATTGTCGGCGATATGCGGTGCAAAACGCAACAGACTATCGAATTTGGCAACATACTCGTCAATGTTCAAGTTCCATTGCCTCAGATTGGAAAACTCGGCTCCCTTGTCCTTTCAGTACAAAACAGGGAAAAACCGCTTATAAAACTCAGTTTTGAAAAGAGACCAAGTAATAATTGTACCTCGATTCTCCATGGATCTCTTCGTCATGATCCACCAGTTTTTAGCAATACCACGAAGCTGTTGAATGACTAACCTAGTTCGGCGGTCGTCAGAGTAATCAAGGGAATCGAACAACTGATCAATGTCGTCCAACCAGCTCTCACAGTCAACCGGATTCTCTGTACCTAGCAACAAAGGCGGATTAAACGACTGAAACCTCTTCAGTAAGGTTTCCATAGGAGTTGCTGTAGCATACATCTGAACAGTTTCAGTACTAGCTTGCTCATTCGGTGGAGTAACTGGCGGTGGGTTTCTGTTAATAACTCGACGAGGACCCATCTGATAATCAAAGGTTAGGACACAAGATATCTCAATCGCTACAATCGGTTCCCTTACAATCGTTCAGAATACCGGATACCAGTCGATAACAGAAACAATTATATCTCAAGTAGATCATGCTTTATAAATTTAATCACATAAGCATGTAATTCAATTAATTCTCAAATAATAAAGCATGCTTTCATGGAACTAAATAAACAGTAAAATAACTCAATCACATGCGAGGAGCCAATACACGCAGACTCGATCTACCCCGCTCACTCTAGTTCAACCAAGAACTTATCGCTCTGATACCACTTAATGTGAGACCTCGGTTCTAAACATCTAATCTCGGATAATACTAATAACAAAGCATACAATAATCCAAGGTCCAAACAATAAATAAAAAAAATTCTTTTTTTTTAAAGGCCACGCGCTCGCGCGAGATGAACATCTCGCGCGCGCGCAGGCTACACATCCAGAGCCTCAACCAAAGGCTCGCGCCCGCGCGAGATGGAATCTCGCTCGCGCGCGGGCCACCATTCCAGAGCCCCTGGAAATGCCGCTCGGGAGAAGCCGCGATGGCAGAGACTGATGCTAAGGTGGTAGGGGAATATACGAGTACCCCGCGGACTAGCTATCCAGCACGGTACTGTATATTTGTTGGTTCCCCTGAGCAGACTGAGTTTTACCGAGTTTTAAATCCATATGTATGCATCATATTTGTTTATATATCATTGCTTCCGTACTGAGCATAGTCGCTCACGTCCAGTGTTTTCTGTGTGTCTGGACACCCCATTAGATGAGGCAGGTGCAGGTGCAGATAGTGCGCCCAGTGACTTGGAGTAGTTGGTGATCAGAGAGGACAACATGATTAGCTGTAGGTTCTATTATTGTTAAGATTTATTCGATTGAGTTTTATATTGAATTTATTTAACCGGTTGTATTCTGCCGATCAACATTTATTTAAGCTTTCCGCAGTGTATTTATGATTAGTTTTAATTGCATGCTTAACTAAGCTTTAACTCTTTGATTAGTAGTGGATCCGCGTTGGGTCGCTACATTAAGTATTTTTAATTGGGCCAATATAAGTCTAATTGGGTCAATTTATGTATGATTGGGCTAAGTCTTAAGTATTTTTGGGCTAGGATAAGTGTTAATGGACCAGTCTAAGTTTAAGGAATTAAGTTAAGGGGCAGCAACTCGAACTAGCCAAATAAATTAGTCCATAAATATATATTTAATGGATGTATATGTATATTTTGATATAAGTATGATTTTTATGGAAAATAAATTAAATATATATTTACGGCAGAATTTTAAGGAAAATGATATTTTTAAGTTCATGATTCATGCATGTATGTTATGATAAGATTATGGGCATGTAAAGAAAATATTTTGGGAAGTTGATGTGATTTGTGACAAATACAGGATTGGAGGTCGGGATACCGAGCCCGATGACCTTTCCACATGTCTAGGAGTCTATGGATCCCCAAAGGTTGGGTGAAGTATGCGGCATAGAGGCATAGGGAATCCACAAAGGTTCGGTGAACCTCGCCTCCACGTACGTTGGTTTTATATTGATCAATCGCTTTTGGTTGCACTTCACTGATATGACCCACAAGAATATGATTTTTTTTATTAAGACATGCCAATGCTTATGCTATGTATTTATGTTACGTATTATGTTTATGATCGAGATCATGATGATGTTATGTTTATGTTTATGACTCCGTATTATGCAAACGCTTATACAATCGTGCATGCATGAGTTACCTTTGGATATTTCTATATGATATATGCTTGTATGCGATCTTATTATGTAGTATTTGTTATTATTGGGTGGAGCATGCTGAGCCTCTAGGCTCATTAGATTTAAATGGCGTGGAGGTGAGTTTGATGTTAGTCAAGTGGATGTGGTTCCGACTGACGATGTGGGTCTCTGAACATCCGGAGTAAGCTAGTACACCCGTGACCTTTGCGCTTTTTATGTTTCAGTGATAATGAGATTTTTATTATGGGATTGTACTAAACTATTTTACACACATGTTTACTATTTTCACAGTTTTACTTGGTTTTGAAACTGTAGTTTGCATGTGTATTGTCCTTTAGCTTTGATTTTCCGCATTTTACGTTACATGCATGGATTTTAATTGTTCGAGTGTTTTAAATTATTAGCATACAATCAATTTATTATGTATTATATTTCTTGAAAAATCTATTTTAAATATAGTTGCATATATGTATGGGCATATATGTAAATTCAAAAAAAAAAAAGAAAAATCTTGAGTTTGGGTCGTTTCAACTGATAAATGTCTTTTTTATTTATTATTTTGTGTTATTTACGAGTCTATTTTGCATGCCTTTGTTACGTCATTAGGTCTTTCATGTTTAATTTATTTAGTATTTATGCATGCGGTCTACTTCTCGTTTCTCCTGGTAGAATTGTAGGTACAAGGAAGAAATCTTGAATTTTTGTCAGAAAGCTATTCGCTCGAGCGGTAGTTTTTACCTGCTCGAGCGCGTTCAAGCATAAAATGAAGAGGCAGACATAAATTTTTGTGCTCGAGCGGTAGTTTTTACCCGCTTGAGCGTGTGAAGGCGTAATTTGAAGAATGGGGCAGAAAAGTATGCGCTCGAGCGGGCATTTTTAGCCGCTCAAGCGCGTTTGACGAGAATCCAAGGAAAAAAACAAAAACTTATGCGCTCAAGCGGTGACTTTTATCTGCTCGAGCGCGATCGCGATAAGGAAAGATATCTTAGGCGGATCTTAAAAAAGGAATTTCAAAGATCAGAGAATCTAAGGGCGTTTAAATAGAAGATTTCACGAGATTTGGAGACATTAAGTTAGAGATTGAAGAACAACGGCTAGGGCTTGGAAGATTTAAGGCTTTTGAAGAATGCTTCATCTTTTTCTTCTTAATTCTTCTTCTTTTTGATGATTAAAACTGAAACGACTCTAACCTCTCTTAAATAAATAATAATAAATAACTAAACAAATGCTAGATTTTTCAAAAAATTTCGGCATGACCTTTTTAAAACATTAACAAACCTCATGTCTCAACCAAGACACTAACAGACTGAACTAAACAACAAGACTCGGAAGTTAAACTCTCTAAACTTACACTAGACAGGTCAATAGTACCCCATAAAACTATTCACCGACATAATTATCACTAAATAACCAAATAGTAAAAGAATCTCTGAAATACGGAAATAAAACATAAACATCCTCTGCTAAAACTTTTGAATCATACACAACGACAATATGATTAATTTTCCAATAACTAAAACATAAATTAGAAATTCTTAAAGTTACATCAATCCAATAAACAAAATAAAGGACATTGCAACTAAACATTTAAAATAACAAATGCGGAAGACCAATATAGGTCGGACGGATGTGTCGTGCTCGCATCGCAATCTACTCGAGAGTCATGTCCCTTGATCTCAACAAAAGTTTAACCTACACCAAGCAAAGGTAATGAGCCTAAAGGCTCAACAAGTATAAGCCATGAAGTACCGAAGGTTTAAAAATACATGCTTTTACTTAAAATACTAGTACTTATAATACCTTGAAACTTACTCGAAAAAAGTATTAAAAATACAACTATAAAGGAAAGTCGCATGCAATGAACTCACACCTTTAAACAAAACTCACGCTTGATACTTCAACTAAATTCATGCCTTTAAACTTAACTTTCATAACTTTAATTTAAAATCAAACTCACGCTTCACATTAACTAAAACTCGCACTTGAAACTTTAACTTTACTCACGCCTTCAAACATAAACTTTCTTAAACTTTAACTTTGAAATTTCATCTGTGAATTTAGATCCTTGATTGTGACCCACTGTTTTGATCGATCAATGACAACAATACTATGCCGGCAAGGACGTCAAAATCTCTTCCGACGCCACATTGCCCCTTTACTCTCATTTGGTAGCGGTTCCGAGATGACTTCCGGCCGCACACTACCCGTCTAATTCGGTAGGGGTTCCGAGATTTCTTCCGACCGCACACTACCCGTCTATTTGGTATGGGTTCTGAAATGTCTCCCGACCGCACACTACCCATCTGATTTGGAAAGTGAGCCGAGGCATCCCCCAACCAACATTGCCTGTCTATTGTCACAATCAACTCTCCTCATTCGAAACTTTTACTTTAACTCAGATTCAAACTTTTACTTTAATCACGTCAACACAAACCTTCACTTAAATTGAAAAAGCGAAGGAATATCTCAACTTTTTTAAAACTTTACTCAAATCAAAAGATGGGAGCACATACTCAAATATACAACTTTAGGGGATGAAAACCCAGCTTTAAAATAAGAAAGAATGATGATTAAGTGAATGTCTGTAGCGACCCAACCCGGATCCACTACCTAATCAGAGTTTAGAGCATAATTAAGCATGAAATTAAATAAATACATAAATTCGCTGCGGAAGACTTAAATAAAATCGGGTTGACAGAATACAACCGACTAAAAAAATTCGATTATACAACCCAATCGAAATAATTAAGCCTAAAGGCAAATAAAAACCTACTGCTAATCCTGTTGTTTTCACTGGTCGCTGGTCTCTCCAAGCTACTGGGAGCACCTGCACATGCACCTGCACCTGCACCTGCCCCGTCTAATGGGGTGTCTAGACATACCGAAAAAACTGGATGTGCGCGATTATGCTCAAGAAAGAAGCAATGATATATAAAATGTAGTGACTCTTACCCGGATCACCTACTAAACAAAACTTAGACATGCAATTAACTCAATTAAACAGAAATCAGAATACAACTGCGGAAACCATAACATTTATACAATCCCAAGAAAAGAAATCTGTAAATATCCAAAATAATTTACAACCAAATCGAATAGCTGTATAAACCCCAAAACAACAGAATAAAAAAACATAAACGAAGCTCCAGCTGAACAACCACTGCCTAGCCCCTTTGGATCCACCCGCCTCGTCCAATCGCAAACCTACCTCATGGAATAGGGTGTCCAGAAACATAGAGTACGAGACGTGAGCATAAAACGCTCAGCACGAGAGTATGAGTATACATGCATGCAAAGTGAACTCCCTATAAACTCGAGGTCAAGGATCAGATAACAGAGACAGACCGGACCCTGGTATGTAGCACACTGTGCCATCGCTGCAGGACGTGGCTCCCATACCAAAATACCAGTGGATATGCCGGACCCAAATTGATGGAAGTCCAACCACTAACAGGATAGGGAAAAACCCTACTAACATACATCTCGAACGAGATAGCTCAATATGCAAATGAATGCAGCATAAATCAATGACATATAAATCATGCAGTCACATAATACATGCATACTCAGTCAGGATATCTCGAATAGTACTTTCGTACCTTAAATACTAGGCAAGTGCTATCAGCCCTAGGTCCACGCCTATAATCCGCGCTACACTGTCAAATGATACTACTATCATTATAGCGCTCTAAAAGCCTTAACTAAGCTAAAGCATACTCCTAAATATTTTTAGGAAGCAAAAGCTATACGTCCGTCGTTAGCCCTTTGCTGTCGAATGCCTCAAAACTAGGCCACAGCTTCGCTACAACGCCTGGACTGCTATGCCACTTCCGGATTCCCAACGGGACACCTAGAATTCCCTAGATCTGAGCTGGAAGGCTAAGGAATCGAGAGAGAAGAGAGGAATTGGTGCACTCAAATGTGATCTCGGCACCCCCTATTTATAGACGGAGTTCGGATCGTCCGAACTGGACTTCGGAGCCTCCGAACACGTTCGGATCGTCCGAACTGGACTTCGGATCGTCCGAACCCAATATTACGTCATTGCTTACGTCAGCATAATGACGTCATCCATGACGATTGTCGGCAGTACAATCGGAGCGTCCGAACCACTCTTCGGACCGTCCGAACTCGGACTTCGGACCGTCCGAACTCACCAACGGAGCCTCCGAACCCGACAACCCTCTTACCATTATCGAGCATTCTGAATCCATTTCCGAACTCTGTTAATCCATTTGGGACTCCCTTAATCCCGTTTTATTACATCTAATCATGATCGTATTATTAATTACTTGTAAATCGTTAATTCTGGATACGGGTAACTACATTCTCCCCCACTTAAGATATTTCGTCCTCGAAATCCGATCTTAAGTACTGAATGTAAAACTAAAATCCAAAACATTCTTCATTTAACTAAACGATTACAGAGTTCACAACTGATTACAACTCAAAATGAAATCAAATCAACTCAGGATGTTCTTTACGCATCCTGCTTTGGAGCTCCCAAGTAGCTTCCTCAGCGCATCGACGCTGCCACTGTACTAAAACCAAAGGAATGACCTTGTTCCGTAAGACCTTATCCTTATGATCCAGGATACGAATAGGTCTTTCAACATAGGTCAAATCCTTATCCACTTGAACCTCAGACCATTGTAGAATATGAGACGGATCTGCCACATACCGTCGCAACAGAGATACGTGAAACACGTTGTGAATACTGGACAGATACGGTGGCAAAGCCAAACGATAAGCCAAATCGCCAATATTCTCCAAAATCTCAAACGGACCGATAAACCTGGGAGACAACTTGCCCTTAAGGCCAAATCTGAGAATCTTGCGGAAAGGTGACACTCTCAGAAACACTTTCTCCCCGACATCAAACTGCAAAGGCCTACGCTTAGTGTTAGCATAGCTGGCCTGACGATCCTGTGCAGTCTTAATCCGTTTCTTGATCTGATCAACAATATCTACTGCCTGCTGGATAAACTCTGGTCCCTTAGCCTGTCTCTCCCCCACTTCTTCCTAGAAGAGTGGAGTACGACAACGTCGCCCGTACAACGCCTCAAAAGGTGTCATCCCAATGCTAGTATCATAGCTGTTGTTGTACGCGAACTCGATCAATGGCAAATGATCCTGCCAGGCTGAACCAAAATCCATAGTGCAAGCTCGAAGCATATCCTACAAAGTACGGATAGTGCGCTCTGACTGACCATCTGTCTCCGGATGATAGGCAGTACTCAAACTCAGAGTAGTACCCATCGCACGTTGAACGCTCCCCCAGAACCTAGAAGTGAACCTGGGGTCTCGATCGCTGACAATGCTCACAGGCACTCCATGAAGTCGAACGATCTCCTGAACATACAGTCGTGCCATGCGATCCACAGAGTACTCTCGACTATAGGCGATGAAATGCGCTGACTTGGTGAGTCGGTCCACCACAACCCAGATAGCATCACAATTCCTCGAGGACATCGGCAAATGGGTCACAAAATCCATCGTGATAAACTCCCATTTCCACTCAGGAATAGGCAGACTGTGAAGCAAACCTCCAGATCGTCGGTGTTCTGCCTTGACCTGCTGACACACCAAACATCTCGAGACATATTGATACACGCTGCGTTTCATTCCCTTCCACCAAAACCGAGTACGTAGATCTTTGTACATCTTGTTACTTCCCGGATGAATACTCAACTTGGTGCGATGTGCCTGAGACAAGATCTCATCTCGCAACTCTTTATCCTGCGGAATCACAAGTCTACCAGACAAACACAGAAAACCATCTGACTGATAGTGAAATCCAGACGAGCTACCCTCGTTAGCTAGACGAGCTAAACGTTGGGTCTTCGAATCAGACATCTGAGCATCCCGAATCCTCGAATACAAAGCTGGCTCAGATAGTATCGCAAACATCTGGATACTCTGCATACCTTTCTTATGCTTGAAGGTATACTCTGAAGTACAACAGTCACTGATCGCACTAGACATCGAACAAGTCTGCAGCGCGGATAGTCGCACCTTGCGACTCAAAGCATCAACGGTGAGATTAGCAGCTCCCGGATGGTACTTAATCTCGCAATCATAGTCCTTAAGCAAGTCCATCCAACGTCTCTACCTCATGTTCAACTCCGCCTGAGTGAACAAATACTTGAGACTCTTGTGGTCGGTGAAGATCTCAAATTTCTCGCCATACAGATAATGACGCCAGATCTTCAAAGCGAACATAATGGCTGCCAATTCCAAATCATGGACTGGATAGTTGTCCTCGTGAAGCTTTAGTTGTCTAGAAGCGTATGCAATCACATGCCCATTCTGAGTCAGGACACAACCTAACCCCTGAAGAGAAGCATCAATATATACCACATACCCTCCAGATCCTGACGGTAATGCCAACACTGGTGCAGAAGTCAACCGACGTCGAAGCTCACAGAAATTCTCCTCACACTCGGAGGACCACTCAAAATTAACACCCTTGCGGGTAAGCTGCGTCAACGGTCGAGCTAGCTGAGAGAAGTTCAGAATGAAGCGTCGATAATATCCTGCTAGACCCAGAAAACTACGGATCTCAGCAACCGTCGTTGGACGCGACCAATTCAGCACAGCCTCAATCTTGCTTGAATCAACAGAAATCCCCTCCCTGAATATGATATGGCCAAGAAAGACCACTCGATCCATCCAGAACTCACACTTGCTCAGTTTGGCGTACAATTGCTCGTCCCGAAGAGTCTGCAGTACCACTCGCAAGTGAGAAACATGCTCCTCCGCATTACGCGAATACACCAAGATGTCGTCAATGAAGACCACGACAAACTTGTCTAAATACTCTCTGAAGACACGGTTCATCAGATCCATAAATATAGCCGGCGCATTAGTCAAACCAAATGGCATCACTAGAAACTCGTAATGCCTATAGCGAGTATAGAATGCAGTCTTGGCTACGTCCTGATCTCGGACTCTCAACTGATGATACCCAGATCTCAAGTCAATCTTGGAGTAAACCGAAGTACCCTGCAGCTGATCAAACAAATCATCAATACGAGGTAACGGATACTTGTTCTTCACAGTAACTCGATTCAGCTGCCGATAGTCAATGCACAACCGCATAGACCCATCCTTCTTCTTCACAAAAAGAACAGGAGCTCCCCAAGGAGATACACTAGGACGGATGTACCCCTTGTCCAAAAGATCATGTAACTGATTCTTCAACTCTCGCATCTCTGATGGAGCCAGACGACACGATGCTCGAGAAATAGGCGAAGTACCCGACATCAACTCTATGCCAAACTCGACTTCTCTAGCAGGAGGAAAACCCGGAATCTCATCTGGAAATACATCTGAGAATTCATCCACAATAGGAATACTCTCTATCCCAATACTCTCAGCGGACAAATCAACTGCATAGATAAGGTTGCCTTCCCCGCCAGACTCTAGAGCTCGACAGGCTCTCAAAGCTGATACCAAAGGCATCGGGGATCACGCTCCCTCACCATAGAAAAACCAGCTATCACTCCCATTCGGATGAAAGCGTACTAATTTCTGATAGCAGTCCACTGAAGCTCGATAGGTAGTCAGCATGTCTATCCCAGAATACAATCGAAATCGTCCATCGCAAGGACCATGAGATTCGCCAACAGAATGTTCCCTTCGAACTCTAAAGGGCAACCCATCACTAGACGCTTGGCCAAAGCAGATTGACCCGTCGGAGTAGAAACAGAAACTACTACGTCTAGTGCAATGCATGGTAACTTATGCCTCTTAACAAAACGTGCAGAAATGAAGGAATGAGATGCACCAGTGTCAATAAGTACGATAGCAGGCATACCATAAAGTAGAAATGTACCTGCGATGACCTTCTCATTCTCCTCCACAGCCTGATCATGTCTCAAGGCAAACACCTGACCAGAAGCCCGCGGTCTCAAATGAGAACTCCCAGCAGACTGTCCCAGCGACCTCTGCTGAACGGTGGCCTGAGAACCTGATCCTGAACCAGAACCGCCTCCCCCAGATAGTGGACAATCCCTCCAGATATGATCAACCTCTCCACATCGAAAACAAGCTCCAGAAGCTCTACGGCACTTGTCTGACGGATGGTTCTTCCCGCAATGATCGCACTTGTCCTTCTTCCCAAAGCGAACAACACCTCCAGAACCAGAGGAAGAAGTAGATCCAGACTTCTTGAATGATTGGGCACGGGGACCCAAAGAACTAGCAGGCCTCGACTGAGAAAAAGACCTGTTACACCGAATGCTGTCCTCTGCCTGGTGACAATGGCTCACCAAACCCTCGTAGGACATGTCATCGCCGACCGCCACATGCTCGTGGATCTCAGGGTTAAGGCCCTGAAGAAATAGATTATACTTCATCCCAGAGCTGTCAGCAATCTCGAGGCAATAGGATAGCAGATCAAAGAACTTCTGTTGATACTCGTCAATAGACATGGCTCCCTGTCGCAGACTCAGTAGCTCGCCCGCCTTCGACTGACGGAGTGCAGGAGGAAAATACAGCTTCTGAAAAGCTGTGCGGAACTCGGCCCAGGTGGCCACTCCTCTCGCCGTAACAAAGGGTGCAGAAGTAAACCTCCACCACCTACGGGCTCGCCCATCCAGAAGATAGCCAAGGGTCTCCATCTTCTGCTCCTCGGTGCAATGGAAAGTCTGAAAAGCCGTCTCCATGCGGTCTAACCAGTTCTCCGCATCCTCCGGTGACTCACCTCCAACCAAGGACTTCGGTGCCATCTGTAAGAATTGGCGATCGCTAAAACGTTCCTCATCACGACGACGTTGGTGACGGTCCCGACGACGCTCACGATCGTCATCTCCCCAGCGTCCACCTCCACTACCATGGCTACTCTGGGCATCGTAATTCGCCATCTACAAAAGTACCTCACGGTTACCTTATGCAGAATCTAAATCCCAAGAATATTATGCATGCTCTGATACCATAAATGTAGTGACCCTTACCCGGATCACCTACTAAACAGAACTTAGGCATGCAATTAACTCAATTAAACAGAAATCAGAATACAACTGCGGAAACCATAACATTTATATAATCCCAAGAAAAGGAATATGTAAATATCCAAAAAAATTTACAACCAAATCGAATAGCTGTATAAACCCCAAAACAACAGAATAAAAAAACCTAAACGAAGCTCCAGCTGAACAACCACTGCCTAGCCCCTCTTGGATCCACCCGCCTCGTCCAATCACAAACCTGCCCCATGGAATAGGGTGTCCAGAAACACAGAGTACGAGACATGAGCATAAAACGTTCAGCACGAGAGTATGAGTATAAATGCATGCAAAGTGAACTCCCTATAAACTCGAGGTCAAGGATCAGATAACGGAGACAGACCGGGCCCTGGTATGTAGCACGTTGTGCCGTCGCTGCAAGAGGTGGCTCCCATACCAAAATACCAGTGGATATGCCGGACCCAAATCGATTAGAAGCTTCATGCTTAAGAAACTAAGATTACTATGATGATTTTAAATATTGTATTGTTGTAGTTGTAAACAGTATTTCAGTTGTAATGAATCATCATACTATGGTTGTATCATTTCAAGTTTGGTTGTACATTTCATTGTATTTTGAATACTGTGTGTATTACATTGCTATTGTAATAAAGAGAATTGTACATAACTTGAAATAAATGATACATGTACTATTTATCCAGCACTTCGTGAATGATTGCATGATTGTGCGGAAGGTTGGCTTGGTTTTAGTTGATTAGTGTTCAACTATTGTAGCTCATGGGATTTGAGTGGGCCGACTGTGACTGTTTGACTTGTGGTTAGTCTAGGCGTTTTCCTAGGATTGACCTAGTTAGTTAGTGGACTAAGTTAGTGCCAGTGATGAGGTGATTCATCTAGAGGCATTAAGGGTATTGTTCGGTTTAGAACGTCTGGCTTTGTTCTAGGTTGTTTTCTTATAACAGTAGGCTGTCCGACCTTTGTTAGGTTTAGACTTGTGATGATTGGGTTTTCATCGAGATGCCAGGTCCAGTATATGCCGAGAGTTGTGGACTATGACCATGACTAGACGTGATGGGGCGCGACCCTATGCCAGCGTTACTTGGGAGCCTTTGTGCTTCAGGAGATGGCAGTGGGAAGGCTACTCAGTCTAGGGATTTGGCGACAGTCACAACAGGGTATATCCTTGGATTAGATATCAGGTTTGATATCGATGGTTCGATATCGTCTGGTGTGCCAGAGATATAGGTTGAGTATTCTGCTGTGGAAACCGGTCTTGGAGGGATTTCCTTGACGAGTGTGTACTCTGAGCATATAGGTTTTAACCTTTGGGTTACTGCTAGACGTGTGGATCTAGTAGGTGGACGGATTTCTACCAGCGATGACTAGGGGTTGTCATCAGAGTTGCGATTAGGGTTCCCTCTGTTAGGAGTCATCCAAGAACTTGGATGAGATGTTGTTTTAAAACTTCAACTCGAATACGAGGACTACTCCATGATGATTGACTTCATCTCTGATGGATTATATCAGATGTTAAGGATTGTACAAGATTATTTGAGATGTGAGAGAAGCGTAGCCTATACCCCTGAAGCCTTCGTAGTTGTTCAGGTGGGTTATTGTGGTAAGCTACCTTAGTCTTGAATTGTTGCACAATCTTAGCGAGAGATATAATCAGGAGTGTGTCCGGAGATTGTGAGAATCTTGGAGATTCGTTAGTTATGATTTCTGAACTTGACGAATCGTGATGTTCATCCTGAATGAACTAGGAAGGATAGTGAGTCCAGTGTTTGCGCTAAGTACTGTCTGATATTTTTAGAGGTTGAGCGTAGGATTTTCCATGAGATGGAAATGGTCTAGGTTGATAGATCGCGAGCGAATCTTGGGCTTAGTTTGTCTTGATGTTCGCCTTGGGTGAACGAGACAACGATTGGTAGTGCTAAGGTGGCATAGAAATTGTGCTAATGACTACTAGTGGCAATTGTCTAACTCTGTCAGAGTTAGGTTGATTAAGTTCAGTATACGAGGCAGCTGTCAGTAGTAAGGCACGAATTGTGTCGATAAGCTACTAATAGCTATTTTCTGTTTATCAAGTATGGGTGTGTTGAAACCAGAGCGATCTAGGTATTCCTAGTGTTTGGAAATAGTTCTTCGTGGCAGCTGAGTCATGGTTATTAATTGAGCCACGTAGGTTTAGATGATCAGTGGTTGTCTGATCGGACGAGTGCGAGCATCAGTAGTTCGATGAGATTGATAGGGTAAATCCAATCAGTGATGATTTGGATATAGCAATCGAAAAGTACTTGGGATAGTATTTTGTCGCTTAGTGCTTAGGAGATGAGTACTTGGTACATTCTCGGAGCAGGTGATGCTTTGGAATCTTTAGGTTTGCCAGAGACGAATCTACTGAAAGATTACAATTAACTTGTATGGTCAAGTTAGGTGTTAACTTGACAGGGAAAACAAGCTAAGGAATTGGTAGCTCCCCGGATAGTGTTCTTGTGATGATGTCTTAGTATACCATTGGGTTAGAGATCTAACGAGGATTGTGTACTCGTATGGACATCAGTTGTCTGATCGTGAGGTGTGACATTAGCTGGGATCTAGCTATCGAGATCCAGCAGAGTGTGTAACTAATTTTCAACGTGTGGTGCGTGAGATCATTGAGATGATCGAGGTAGTCGTTGATCGACTTAGTGACCAACAAGATTGTTGTGGCAATTGAAGACTTCGCAAGGTAGCGATGAAAAAACTTTGTTCTTTCCAATCAGTGAGTCACCGTACAGACTGTTTGTCAAGGATATTGCGTTTTATCAATGGACAATGGTCGGATGCGTGATAGGTATCTAGTGATGATGGTGTCATCAGAAACTTCGAGGTGAGTTATACCAGGTGCAATGACTATCGAATTTCGAGACGAAATAGAAAGCATTTCCATATTTCTGTGCACTGTGGAATGTCTCAGTCGAGCATATTGGTGGGAGCTTGCCTTAGTCTTGATGTGTGTACAGTGATTGCAAGTATGTATGACTATCGGGAGGATGTCCCATGATGGCCATGTCCCGTAGAGGGATTTGACCAGCTCATTGATTGAGACTTGGGTGAATATTTAGTTGTAGAGACGATGAAGTTCATCAGAGGCGTGATAACTTCCATTTCAGTGAATGCGTGGCTTTGTAGGCCAATGTCTAGGAGATGACTTAGCGTCATTATTGGCGAGCGATGATAGTTTTCATCAAGGCACAGTGCTGAGTTATACTAAGAAACATGAACTATGATTGGTACTAGACTGGATGATCTGACTTTATATTGTTAACAGGAATATTGCGATCTATATTAGATAATCAACGTCTATTCATCACTTGGGAAATGAGACATATAATCAACGTCTATTCATCACTTGGGAAATGAGACATACAATAACCGAATTCTAATTTAATGAATTGAAGGAGTAATGACATAACTCATTAGGATTTAATCATAGTGGAAGGTTGAGCGAAGTCGCATCTATAGAACTATCTTGCCAATTGATTATCGTCATTTAATTTTTATCATTTTAAATTATGCAATAAGTATAGAGATCTTACCAACATTGACGCTCCAATAGGGTTAATTCATATTAGTTACAAAAATTTGGTTTAATATTGATTATTCAGTCTCCGTGGGAACGATACTTTATTTATTATATATTAAGACTTGACATCATGTGTTTGCGAACAAATAAAATACGCAACACAATGCTTAGGCAGATTTTGAGCAGCCTAAGCGACGATTAGACGACCTAGGCGTTCAATTAATATAATAACACCCAGTAGCTTCAACTATCAAAAAATCGAGGCGGTGGACAATATTCCAGCGCCTAGACACCGCGTTTTAGAACACTACTTACATCTTACTAGGGATAACAATTTTTCCCACAAATTTGAGGTCCCGTGGGGAAAACCCGAAACGGGATGGAATTGGGGGAGATTTTCGGGTATGAGTTCGAGTTTGCGGATTTTTAAAAATCCTCGAAACATATTGGGCTGAGTATAGGCATGTTATCTCCATCCCGAATCCACCGCGATGACGACGACGATAATGATGATGTATAAATTTTTTCAAATCTTGAAATAATTATAAATTATCCTAAATTTTAAAATTAAAAATAGTAATAAGATTGCATTATTTTTATGAATTATATATAATGCATTTGCTTATGATAACATAAATTTTATAATATAAAAATATTATTTGAACTTAATTTATTTAGAAATAAATAAACTATTAATATTAATCATGCATCAGTGTTGTAAAAGGCGGGGCAGTTTGTGACGGTATACCGCCTAGGCGGTTGAATTTTTTTAAGCATTTTTTTTATATATGTAATCACATATAGTAATCATTTTTATTATACTAACACCCCATAATCTCAAACAATATCATTATACTTTGGCTTAAATTATGTGAAATTATGTTAAATATACAAAATCTAACCTAAAGGCTTGCGGGCGGCGGCGGACCTAGTGGTTGATGGTGAGAAAACTTGAAGCAAAAGTGGAAAACAAAAGAAAGTGAGTAGTGTTTTCAAGTGACTAAGGTTTTAAAATTGGTAGACTTTGACTAGGTTTTAAATTTAGTTGACTATGACCTTTGACTGAAATTTAAAATTTGTTGATCGCCTTGGCTGCCTCACCCGCCCGAGGCCACCGCCGCCTCGCCCGCCGGACAGCTTGGGGCCACCTGAAGAGGCCGCCTGATGCCAAGGCTGGGCGATCGAGGGCCTCCTACCGCCTAAGCGGCTGCCTCGACCGCCATTTAGAACACTGTTATGCATATTTACTATTTATTTCAAATATATTTTAAATAAATATATAATTTTTACTAATTTTTTTATATATAATATTTTATTTAAAAAAACAATTTTGATTGGTATGGATATTTTTCATTTAAATATTTTGATTAATTTTAAAATTTTATTTACAATCAAAATTTTACACCAAATTATTTTTTGTATTTTACAATAAAATTAAATAATTAATATATATATATATATATATATATATATATATATATATATATATATATATATATATATATGGTGACAAAGGTGAGGATTAAATCTAGGCGAGGACGGAGATGGAGAATCTCAATTAAAAATAACGAGAAATGGCCCCATTGTCATCCCTACATCTTACAATTAATTTTATTACATCTTAAAATAACTATTCATCTTATTTTCTCCAATCTTTCATGCCAGATTTTCTCCGAAATTTTCCTGATTTTCAACATTCGATAGTACCCTCGTAGTACATTCAATAATCCAATTTTAACTTGACTATGTGAAATTCATATATTTTTATGACATCGCATATTCAAATAACTTTTGGACTTTTTTGAAATTTAGAATAAGATCCTATTCTTATGCTAATAGTATTTAACAATTATATTATAACATAGGCCTAATAAAAAAGATCCAACCATTGGGCTCAAAACTTATTTGTTGAACATTAGATTTAGCAATGTGCTCTAGTTATTTTTCCGATTCAAGAGAAGACTCCACAGCATATATTAAGGAGTTTTGGCTGTGGAAGACTACATCCAATTTTAGAAATATATTTTTAGAAGTTTTAATATAAAATTCGATTCTTGGACAATGGTTTTCATCGATAAGGTTTTTTTTCTAAATAAATCAATCAAACGGAATAAAATGCCTCTAAAGAAATTTAAAATAAATTATGGTGATTTTTAAACTTTTGGACTTGAAAATAGCAAATTAAAGGCCAGGGAAAATGTCTTTGCACTTGGAACATGGTTAAAATTGGTAAAAGCTCTAACAATGAGATGCTTTCACTTGCTTCGAGGACGATAAAACCAGGCAAAATGGCTAACCAGATCGAAAAGATGGCAACTTTTCAGCTATCCCGTGGAGTACAACACATCTCACTCAAGCATGTTTCTCCTTCGTGATGTTCGACTTGGTAAGCACTACGACACCAATCACTATTAATGCAGCGCCTGCAAACCACTGCAAAACAAATTGGGTGTCCAAAAACTGATATAACCACACTGGGTAGTTGATAAAGACTCGAGCATATTCCCAGCATGAAGTAACTAAACAGGATTGCAACACACGTAGGAGGTGATCAATTTGCACTATTTCTCAGACTCGGAGGCCTTTCAATGTGAAACTAATTACATTTAGATCAAATGTGTATGACACAGAGGATAAAGGATGGAACAACTTGAAAAGACTCAAAACAACGTTCCATTTGGTTGTCTCTTCGTCTAAATGACTGTAAGACGACAAAGCACCTCATAGTCTTTGGGGGCTGACTCGCTGAGGCGAATCCAATTATAATAACTTGAAGTATAAAAAAACAACAGTATTATGTTTATAATAAAAGAACCATTTCCTTATTTCACAGCCCAAAAAAAACACACAAAAACAAAAACCATCTCCAAATTGAATGCCACCTAGTAGTTTTCAAAGTTTCCATAATTTTTATTCAACGTTTACTCAGTTTTGTCCCCAAATATACATCTCTTTACAATACCAATTGTGATCATAAAATGAATTTATCTGCTGTCATAATTGCATAAGAGTGTCGTACTTTGAAATCTTTATTGCTGTTTAGCAAAAGAAGTGAGTTCGCACAACACTGTTTTTAATCAAATTTACCGACCAAGCCATCACAATAAAATTCACTCAATGGAATTTGTTGCTGGTGTTGGATTAACACCAGTTATAAAACAAAATTTTCCCTTTCCCTCTACTATCAACAATACAGATTGGGAAGACTCGATAATTTAACACATTGAGTTTTTGTTCTGTAATAATGTAATTTGAAAAGTAAGGGTTTCTCAAAATTGGTTGGCTGTGCCAGAATTCATTGCTGGTGCAGTAGCAAAAGGTTGGCTTTGAGTTGATGAAGAATTGGCAGAAGAATACTCGATGGGATATTATCCCTTCAGCAAGAGCTTATTATTATATGTTAAAGCACATACGACAGAAACTAAGACTAATCCAGAATCCTCAAATTAATTAAGAATAATTCCCCTATATCTAGGCCAACAGACCAGGAAATTAACAAAAAGAATAATGCACTTCCCTGTTCTGTACAATGTTCTCTACGAGTTTGAGCTTTTGAACAAAAAATTGTTTCTAAAATGATATAACATCATATGCCAAAAAGGCTAAGTGGGAAAGCAGAGGGCTTAACTTGAAGAACGCAAAATGCAAAAGGTCCTAGAACTTTTCAACTATTTATAGATTGCAAACACAGTTACAAGCTTCATGAATGTGTTATATATATGCCGCAAAATTACCTTAATCTGTAGTGGCTCCCCAAAGAGAAAGAATCCACTCAATCCAGAAAAGACAAAGTTTGTCGCGAAGTTTGTTACTGTAGCTTGTAAAGATGAGAGCGACTTTGTGCTTTTAATCCATGATCCCCACATCAGAACACTGAAAAATACCACTAAGGCATACTTAATCTGCCAACATGCAATGAAGTGCGTAAGAGAGACCCAGCCACAATAGAGTATCTCTCAAATGAATTGGAAGCACATTTAGGTCTGCATTTGAAAATAATTATTTGGATTTTTAATTCTTGATGCAATTTAACTCAAATAGTTGAAGAACTTTCAAATTCATGAATGTTAATTCCCCAACTTAAATTTTTAATTATTTTTGAATCAAACCAAGTGTTTTTGAATTCTTGACTATTGAAATTATTTCAATTTGTTCTACAAAATCCATTTCTCAAATGAAATTCTTCCATCCAAAGGCAACTTAAGACTATTTTCTGGTGTGCCACGAGGCCCAGGACACTTATTAGGTACTTGTATATAGAATTATTCAAACAAATATTGAATTGTTTCTGAACATTTTACTCTTATGCATCAAAGATCAAACCTTTACTTTCTTGGCATCTGAAAGTATTACACAGAAGTTGGACATAACCGACGTCAATAATTATGCACTCATTCAACAAAATTCATCTAGGACTCCAATAAATACACACTCGTTCAATGAAGCATCATCTCAACCCTGATGAATTAGCAGAGCCTACAGAGCAAAACTACTAAAAAAAACTTCATACGCTCGGTGCCCAATTCTGCTATCACAACAGACATTGCACCTTAAATAAAAAGTAGAAGGCAGCCTAAATTAGAGAATTCCTATAAAGGAGGGAAAGCCAACAATGCATCAAATCACATAATAAACCATCTATACAGGCATGCACTCAAGTGAGCAGGCAGAGAATAATACAAGTAAGATGCAAAATGAAGACAAAAATTGCTTTCTCTGAAAGGTTCATCTGATTCAATTAATACTGAACGCACCCGCGCAAAGTGTGAACATGTATAAGACACATTTAAGACCTAGTTGGCCCTAATTTTCTCATGATACCTTTAAAAAATGTATCAAAAGTGTAACAGAAAATATGAGATCAATACTTGAGATGGTTTCCATTTGAACTTAATCCAAAATACAGACCAAAGATGCAAACAATCTCATAAAGCCCTAAACTCGCATTCGAAAAAATAACGAAATTCGAACTGTTGAAGCTGCGAATTTAAACTGTCTTGGCACCAATTCCATTTCAATTAAGAAGACGAGTATGCATTACATGAAGAACACCAATAAACAAGTACACACGATACTAAATAAATCCAAAGCCGTGTCCAGACGAAAATCCCCAACAAAGACAACTGAAAATTGGAAGAATAAATCCAGAAAGAGATAAAGGTCTCAAATTTAGAAGAATCAAAACGATGATGGGCGCCAATTCAAGCCACACCCAGCTGAAATTGAAATCAGATTTACTTCAAATACAGATTCCCACACATTATTACATCTGATGATTCGTATCAATTTTTTATTCTGAAATGAATCACCTGAGCTGCAAAGAGCTTGGCGAAAATGGCGGAGAGAGCAGCGTTGAGTCCAGCCAGAATCGCCCAGCCGTAAGCTTTCTTCTTCTCCCACTCCATTTAACACTTCCCAAGTGGGTTTTTTTTTATATTATATAATTAATTTTTTTAGAGCTATTATATAATTAATTTTAAAAATATAAAATTTGTAAGTTTATTTTTTTTTTTAATTTAAAAAAAAAAAAATTTACAAAATTTAACGTAAGTATGTCTGCCAATTATGGGAACGTCCTGACCCTGTTATGAACCGGCATCTTCATGTATATTATAGAAATCAACTATAGAAGCCTACATAGTTGCGTATGTGATATAATATATAAATTTTTTTTTATAAAATTAGTGTTTCACCCGTGCGATGCACGGAGTGTTATTCATTTATTAAAAATAAAAAATTATATAATATAAAATTTATTGTTGTGCAGTAATAAGTAAGCTCATAAATTTCATAGTGACTAAGATATTAGGGTGCAAAAAAAAAAAAATACAAATTATGAAAAACTTTTTTAAATACAACATTTGTCATTTGTCGTTGAGTTTTTTTGGCTATCGTCTACATTGCATATTAAAATTTTGAGGCCCTGAGGATTTGTAACCCTGGATACAGGTACAATATTTGGCCATGACTGAAAACAGGCTTCTTCAGAAAAAGTTCTACATGTGATAATGATTGTCCCTGACTTTTGTTAATTGTCATTGCATACGAAACAATTAGGGGAAATTGTCTTCGTTGGAACTTGAAAGGAAGTCTTGGATCAGAAGGGGTCAATGACATTCTTGGAATAAGAACTTTATGACCTGCATTATTTCCTGTAAGAATTTTTTCTTCCAAAAAATGGTTTTCAAGCCTTGTGATAACCAATCTAGTACCATTTCATAATCCAAGAGAATGATCTATGTTTCGCAGCAACATAACAGGAGTTCCAACCTTCAAATTTAGTTCGTGATTTGGAAATCCAGGGCATCTAATTCCATTTAAGAATTCGGGAGTATGAACGTCATTCAATAAATCAACATTTCTGTCTGAATGACATGCCGAATCAGAACTTAAATACATCCTTCCCTCCGAATTGTTCATTGATATCATGTATTCATTTATGGACTGAACAACATCCAGAGTTGGTGCTAATATAGCTCTCTGCTGGAAGTATGTTGTATCACAAACTGTACTACCAAACAACGGATATGTATTCTCAACTATTGTTGCAATAGGATCATCGATGTCTTTAAGCAACATTTCATTTGGAATATCAATCTCCGCATAGCCGTCATTTGGTTCTTCAATTTTTTCGTCTCCTATATTCGAAATCCAATCAGAAAATCTCTTAATTTCATCACCATCTTCATCAGAAGCCAAATTCTGAAGTCGCATATTCTTAGTCAATCTCAATACTGTGCAATGTCTCCACAGATATGACGAATTAATAGTGGCATGAACAACCCTTCGGAATAACTGGCAAAATCTATCGAAAATCACCACCAAATACAATCAGTTTGCCTCCAAAAGGGAGTTGAAAGCTCGAAGGATTTGAAAATCTCAATATGTCACGCATGCTTCTGTCCAGTGATTCGAAACAAAACTTGTGCATCATTGGAGCCTCATCCCATATAATAAGTTTCGATTTCACAATGAGTTCCGCCAGAGGAATCTCTTGTTTGATATTGCATGTGGATTCTTCGTTAGGATTAAACGGAATTGCAAAGCGAGAATGAGATGTTCTTCCACCAGGAAGAAGAAGAGATGTGATACCACTGGAAGCCACATTTAGGACAATTTCTCCCTTTGATCTCAAGGCTGCTGATAGGGTCTTCCAAATTAACGTTTTTCATGTACCACCATAACCGTAAACAAAGAACATTTCACCCTTGTTTGAATCAATTGCATCCATCACCGTGTCATATACGTGACGTTGCTCACGGTTTAAATTTTTAAGAAGATTGTCATATTCTTCTGATAAAGCTCTTCTATCAAAACGCAACTCATCTTGTATTAACCTGTTTCGTGAAGCCTCAAAATATTGATCACCGGGAAATGACATTGATTGAAAATCACGGAGACTCCTTCCGCAACTTCTCAAAAGCTTCTCGATTTCAACCAATGAATAATTCTTGATTTCCTCATCATTTAATTGCAATTCTGAGAAAAAACAATGAAATTAACAATTTTTTAACATATTCTAAAATAAATGTCATATTGCAAAAAATAGTTTTTACCTTGATGTTTCAGCAAGTTTAGTTGTCTGTACAAAATATCATCTCATAAGTATGTCCAGCAGGACTCTCAAACTACTTCGGGTCGACTAATGCAATCCGAAGACAATAATGTAGCAAAAAGGACTCTCATTGATTGAGCTGAAGCCCATTGACTTGCCTCGACGATACCATCAATATACTCTTTGTCATCATTTAACAATCCTAATCCATAGCAAGCATCGAGAAATGACTGATACTAAACACCATTTACAAAAGAAATATCATCGTAGCATTTTGCACCACGGATGACGTTCAACAGACATCTTAGATAATACAAATACCCAGCTCCAGGCGGAACAAAAAAAATATGTCCAATTGAAAATCTTCGTTTCCTTGGAACCCATTCACATGATTCTTGCTTCCAAACAAATTTCATTAGAAATTGATCATATGTTAATTTTCTTGCCTCGGGATATTTTTTATTGGCTTCAAACCAAGCTAAAAACATGCTTTGATTAAAAGTAGAACGATCAAGAACATTTTCAACCTGGTCCAAATCCGAAAACACGACATTTTGTTCGTTCGGAAGATGAAAGCTCAATCTTTCGACTGGTGGATCTCTGTACTGAATGTCAAATCCAAAAATTCTCGAAACAGCCTCACATGGAGAAATATATCTGCAATCATAATTCTTATTAACTTCGTCAACATGCTTACCCGAGTTTTCTTCATTATCACTTTGATAAAATGATGCAGTCACACGAGTGAGTGATCAAGAAGAAACTCTATCAAGAAGAAATGGATCTTCTTCGAGTAATCGATGCAAAGTTGTTGCATCATTTGTTGATGCAGCTACGTAGAGAACATTTTCTGCCATAACTAATTCTCTGATTTCGGTCTTGTTTTTCCATGCGTAATCAAACAAGAATTCGTGGGTATTTATGATCGGGATGGAAGACTCGGTATTAGTTTCTAATTGGTTGGTTCATTTTACCCCGCATTCGATCCCGTTCTTGGCATATAATTAATGTTTGCAGAAGTCAATATTAATTATATATATATATATTGTCTGATAATTGGGCAAGTGAATTTAAAATTATCTCTGAATACTTCGTCTAAGATGCTAACGCACATTTATGAATTTAACAAGTGACGTGTTTCGTTTATTTATTTTAAGGTCCGTTTAATATGATTGATTGTCTCGTATGCATCAAATTGCAACTGTTTTTTCTAACGATATCAATGCATGATTAATATGTAGAATTTGTCGCATGAAATAATTCGGTACATTACAATTAATTGTTAATGTATGTGAAACAGGCAAACTGAGCCTTATTTTTTTAAAAAATCATCATCATCATCATCATCCGACTGAATCCTGGTTATAAT
The DNA here is from genome assembly GCF_033568475.1 of Henckelia pumila. Lineage (NCBI taxonomy): Eukaryota > Viridiplantae > Streptophyta > Magnoliopsida > Lamiales > Gesneriaceae > Henckelia > Henckelia pumila. Next base: position 113,338,007 of record NC_133120.1, on the reverse strand, counting down.
ATAAAATTTACATAAGTACTAATATTTATATGTTTTTAATAAATTATAACATTATTACATTGGTTTTTTTTTATTTTGCTAAAAAAATAACCAATGTAATAAATTTCTTTTTTTGAATCTATGAAATTAATGGCAAAAACTCCTATGAGACGGTCTCAAGGGTTATTTTTATGAGACGGGTCTTTTGTATGAGTTATCCATTAAAAAGTATTACAATTTATGCCAAAAGTATTACTTATTATTATAAATATGGATAGGGTTGACCCGTCTCACGAACGAGACCGTCACATAGGAGTGTTACTCGAAATTAATTACTTTGAAAAAATATTATGGATTCAAAGAGTTGCGCGTGGAAGCCGCAACTTTGGGAGGGCAATTTGAAAGATTCTTGGTAAATATGACGAGTTGGATTTCAAAGTAAATATGAAAACATTACATGCCTAATTAGGGCGAAATTCCCAAAATTATTTATCAACCTATTTATACTTTTAATAAACTTATTTTCATTTAGCAGATATTTCTATTTGAATTTTTAATTAAATAAAAGCACATTAAGATCTATGGAATCTCAGTTGTCACCTAAAACCGTACACTAAATCGAATATTATTTCTAACAATCTATTGATTGATATTATGAAGATAAAATTCAATCTCTAGCCTTTCGGTTCGAAATCAAACAACAAATTTGCAAATAATTGATCCAATTATTCACATGCAAGGATAAACAAAAATATCAATCAATAAATGCAAGAAACAAATAAGTTTCATTGAATCAAAATCACATATAAAAAATAGTCTCGTCTCGGCCCTATCGTGACATTAGTCAATAAAGAAAACTACTCCTTTAATTCAAAACAAAGATATAAGTCAATGTTAAAATCCATGAAAATAATATTTAAGAAGAGGAAGAATGAAAAATCTAAGCGTGAATGGAGTGAATTTCGTTCAAGTCTTATTCCTCTTTGCCATAGCTAGCCGCCAAGTAATTGTGAAATGTCAAAAGTATGTTTTCTCGTCCATAGGCTCTTTTTCTATTTATCTTCCCTCAAAAAGCCCTTTAAATTGTGCATAGATATGATCCTATCTTTTTTGAAAGAATAAATTTTAATTCAAGAATGAATAAAACCAACAAAATTTGAGTTTTCATATTTCACACAGGTGCAGGGTGAGGCACGCTCGGAAGCACACACACGTGGGTCCGAGCGTGGGTAAGAAAATGCACTTTCTTTGCTTTTCTTTGCGACCCACGCTTGAGGGCATGCACACATGGGTTTGAGCGTAGTTGAGATAGAGATATTTCTTGGAATTTTTCTTTACCACGTTTGGGGGAATGCGAGCATGGGTGCTCAATATCTTTCAATTGAAATTTCTTCAATCTAACTCCCATGTAAGTTCACATATATTCTCATGGCCTTTTTGCTGAACTTTGACAATTCTTCTTCTGAATTTTTCGGCACTTTTCACGGGCTTTGCTCACGTGGCATCATATTGTTGACTTTTTTGTCGTTTTCATCATTTTTTTGAGCTTTATTAATCATCACCACATGACAAACAAGAATTTTCATTAATAGCCACAAAAACAAGATGCATAAATATCGAATAAGTTAATTTGAAGTGGTTTTCAAGTTTCTTACGTGGTCTCTGTACAAGTTAATTAGTGCAACCAAGAAACGTTGTAATATGGCATAAAATTTGGTCACATATTTACAAAGGTACCTCAAAACATACATAAGCACAATTGATTAAACAGATTATTGGCTTCCAATTTGATCATATTTCACGCTCACTTTCTGCCGATCAGAGGCGGATCCACCATAGGACCCGGGGGGCCACGCCCCCCCACAAAAATTAATTTTTTTAGTACTATATAATTAATATTTTTTAAAAAATTAAATATATAAAAACGGCCCCCTAAGTATAAACGATAGCTCATGTAGGTTAGCGGTAAAAGGTTCTTCCATAACCTTTACCTAGCTACCAATTAGGTTCTATTCTCATCTGAATTTTATTTTCTCTTTTCCCTCTTTATCTCTCTTTTGTTTTACTTTTTCCCTCCTCTCTCACATCCTTATTTTTTTTTTCTTATTTCCTTCTTCTTTAATGTCACCAAATATCTATATTATTATTTTTTTAACTAATGATAAATTATTTATTTACTAAAAAATTTAAAATTTATTCTCTAAAATTATATAAAATAAAATGACATTATAATAAAAAAATAAAATAAAATAAAATAAAATATTAATCGAAAACACAATTAAGATATAGACTTGTAAGATAATTAATAATATTTTTTCTACTTTCTTTCATTAATATATTCATATTTAATTAGACTTTTAATTAAATATATAGATTACTTTCAATAATTTTTTTACACCATACAAGTATTCATTAAATAAGATAAACTTGGAACGTTATTTATCATTTGACATTTCCAAAAAAAAAAATTGTTAATATCTGTGAAAAAAAAGCAAGTATATATATATATGAGACCAATTGAGTATAAAATAAAATGATATATATATATATAAAAGTTTTCAGTTGCCCAACCATTCCTGCTCACCTCGTCCCCGACCACTAAAACACGGTACCGGGTTTTAGTTGCATTTTTTTTAATTTTTTGCATCACTAAACACGGTACCGAATTTTATTGGTCGGGGACGAGTTGAACATCATTAGTTGGACAGCTGAATATATATATATATATAGTTTCGATCACATGGGCAACCACCGTGAGTAACTACGTGAACAACAGCTGACGTGGCACCTTGTATATCCAATGAGTGATTGCCACGTCAGCTGTTGCTCACGTAGTTTCCCATATATATATATATATATATATATATATATATATATATATATATATAGTTCTTTTATGGTGCCCAACATTATATTCCCACTTCATGCCCACCATGTACAATAGATGAGTTGAGTTGACTTGTACATGGTGGACATGAAGTGGGCACATAGTGTTGGGCATCATAAAAGAACTTTATATATATATATATATATATATATATATATATATATATATATATAGTTCTTTTATGGTGCCCAACATTATATTCCCACTTCATGCCCACCATGTACAATAGATGAGTTGACCGATACAATAGATGAGTTGACTTATACATGGTGGGCATGAAGTGGGCATATAGTGTTGGGCACCATAAAAGAACTCTATATATATATATATATATATATATATATATATTTGAAGATAGACATATATAAATTTTTAAAGTAATAGAGAATGAGATATAAAATCTTGTTTTAGAATGATCATGGTTGTGGTTGATGGGTTATGGCACAATTTGACTTTCTCTCGGGCCCAAGCCCAATGACTCAATCCATTTGGGTCTCATATTATTTAATTATTTATTTGGACACTTTGTCAAGGCACATAAATTCTTAAAAATCCATAAGAGGCTCAAGCACATGAAACTTTTCGACTATCTATAAATAACTCAATTCATCTCATTATTAAGGTACGCACTCTATAGTCACATGCTCTAGTTCTCTAAAACTTTTATTGGGCAAATACTGACTTGAGCGTCGGAGTGTTTTCGCCGGGCAACCCCCGGCGCCACTCACTTTGCTTTGTGATGCAGGTGACAACCCACGAAGTTCGGTCTTTGGAACAGCTCGAGTATTAATCCGACTATCCAGATCTCCACAAGTTACCCAAATTCTCTCCAATCGGGTAATATCAATTTTTTGCTACATCAGTGGTTATTCTTTCAATTTCTACAGCTAATATAGAAAAAAAACATTCTCAGTATTAACAAAACTAGGCTTAAGAGCAAATTAAATGGAGGATGATTTTTCTCTTGGATGCATTGATGATATGTGATGAAAGAGAAATTGCTAAAAATATTTTTATTGATATTATCATCGAAAACTTTAAAAATTTTAATGAACGTCGAATTCCTTTAATGTATAAATTATTTGGTTCGAAACATATCGTTATGATTAATTAGCTGAATATAACTGATACTGTAATTTCTCTTTTTTATTTTAATCTCGTGTCTAGCTTGTAGCCGGCCCCATGATCGAAATCCTGAATCCGCCCCTGCTGCCGATCGAGTCTGAATCTTGGCAATGGCCTTATAACTATCACCCTTCTCTTCAACAGTTTATCCGTGAGTTGAACCGTCAGCCACACCGTAACCATCAAACACTTATAATCTATCCCGTATGAAGTTTTGACCATTTTTTGGGACTGGAAGTTGTTGATTCGACTTGAGACAAGCTCAATTAAGTTTGAGTTCGTACCTTAATTTGATCTTTGCTTATGAGTTTGGACATCAACGTTTTCTTAAAAAAATCAAAAAAAATCAAAAAGCATTTATTTGAAAGAACTTCTTAAACTTTGGATTTAGACCCTTATCCCCCCAAAAAAAATGCTCAAAAGCCAAAAAGGCAGTTTTCTAAAAGTTAAACATATATATGGCCTCTATTTATTACTTTTTAAAAACAAAATAAGTTGAGAATATCTTAGATTGCCTTTTGTTTTAGGCACGTTCTTCCGAAATGTCGAAATCTTGATCTTTCATTATTGGGTGTTAATTGATTAGTTCAAGGTTCAGAAGTGGAAAAAACAATTATGTAACTAGCAGATGTTAATTCTAAAGAAATGGAGCTAGCAAAACCAAACCTGACACTTATATATTGCACACTTCATTTGTTTGATTATTCAAAACAAACGTTGTAAGATATTGACAGAAACTTTAGGCCAGATCACAAACACATGCAAGCGCACACACGTACAGTCCAAATTATTAAAATCAAATGACTCCCATGCATGTTCAATGAATGAACCATCTTAATTTAATTTAAACAGATTCTCCTAGTCTTCCATTTTGATGATCATGTTTCAATGATCTTATTTCATCCCAGTACTTTCTGAATCTTTCCAGTGACCTTATGAATATCCCTTTCTTCCACCATTTATGGATGAGCCGAAGCGTGTTCCCGAGTAGAAGAATCCCCATCACACCACACCACACAGAAATGGCAGTCTCAATTACAACATGGCTCACCGAGTGTTTATGCTTTTTTGGGGTTATCGCAAGAATCGCTACTCCATAAGTCACAGCCACTGAAGTCACCGTCAGCCACATGGTAACCATCAGAAACCACATAAGTAACCTGCGCTTAAACGGCAGTCCACTGATGAGAAACAATATTATGCTGAGAGAAGAGACGAATGCAACGGTGTTGACTCGTGTGAAGTTCTTGAAGTATTTCGGGTGTCTATAGGACATGACAGATTCTCCTGCATAGTGAGGATTCGGCAAGCTGGAGTTGCCTTGCGAATCTTGGATCATGAAATCATCCTGCCATAGCCCGCCTGGAGGGCTTACCCCGGCTTGGAAAGCCATCGTCGCTATGAGGACAGCCACCACCATTATCGAATCTCTTTTCTCGGCCAGACACTCTGAATTCTTTGCATTAATCATGTTTCCGTTGCCGCTTTCCACCAGGTATTTGATAATCTGCACAATGTGGTTAAGATTATGTAAATTGAGTACACCATGTGTGCATGATTTTTTGTTAGTATTAGTAGATCGAATTCATATCTAAATTCGATGCTTGCGAGACTACATCTAAAGGAACATAAATGAGTTTACTTATATAGACCTTTTTCCAACTATTGCAAAAGTACTAACAACAAAAAAACCTGGTTTGTAGCTATTGCGTTAGTCCGGACATGCAGGAAAAGGAAAAAAAAAAAAAAAAAGGAAAAGAAACTTACCTTAACTTGCTTATCCCTCTTAGCCATATGCATTATGGTGTCCCCGTTATTATCCTTGGCATTCACAATCTCCTCATTCAAGACAGGCACCAAAATCTCCAGGCACTCTAATCTGTCGTATTTAACGCATAAATGCAACACAGTTTGGCCTCCATCTACCTTCTCTCGAGCAGCAAGTGGACACACCCGAACCAGCTCCGCCACCACAAGATCATGGCCTTCCATGGCTGCAAGATGAAGAGGATTCCTTCCTACGACATCACGTGACAGACACACGCTGATCGGTGCAGCCGATAACAATATTTTCGCTATATCTAGGTACCCTTTAGCTGATGCTATATGAAGAGGGGACGATTGTTGGGAATCCAGCTCTTCGGCGAGTTGACGATTTCTGTTGATGATCTCTTGAACAAATGTCAAGTTCCCCTTCATGGTTGCCACATGTAAGGGGGTCTTGTTGTTACATGTATATGAAACTCTATCAAGAAGAAATTGATCTTCTTCGAGTAATCGGTGCAAAGTTGCTGCATCATTTGTTGATGCAGCTTCATAGAGCTTATATTCTGCCATTTTTTAAAAAAAAATTATTGCGCTCGATTTTCTTGTGTGATTGCTCACACAAGAATTCGTGGGTATTTATTAGTGTTCTTTCGTTGACTTGGATATTTACATAGGGAAGACTAACTTTGCGTAGTTTATGAGTGATCAAATAATTCTTATTATTTATTGTTATTATTTCTATTTTCTATCTATCTATTATCTATTATTTTCTATTACGTGGTTATTCAAATAATTCTTAGTATAATTTACTAGTATTTTTTTATATGTTCTATTTATATTATTATTCTATTTATATTTTATTACTATTATATTGTAATGTGGTTCATCAAATAATTCTTAATATCTTCCGATTACATTTATTCATTATTATATTTAATCTCTCTACAGCAAAACGGAAAAAGATTAATAATAAAGTAAAAAAAGGACAATAAAAAAAGGTCCTATTAGAAAATAAACATATACAATATATGATTACTCTACCAAGAAATCGAAAGCCACAAAATAAATATATATAAAATCGAGTGAATACAATCAATACTTTGAAATGTCAAATTTATATGATATGAATTCACATATATTGAATCAATATTATTCTACGAGGAAAATATTATTCAATGTGTATGTAATAGTTTTTAACACGATTACTAAAATTCTTTTTATGTAGTTAATGAAGCTAACAAACAAAAAATTAAGCCAAATAACCTAATATTAATTATTAAATTTATAAATTTAGAATAATTGATTGATTTATGAATTAGAAACTATAAAAATATGATACTAAAGTTTTGTTGATTTTAAAAATAGAATTTGCACACACACATATGTATACTTAAAAATCTATCATTATCTATATTTATTATATCTAAATGTATGAGTTTTAATTTGTGAGTGTATATGTACTTGTGTTTCTTGAGAAATTTTTTGTATTCATGGGGTTGGTTGTTCTTGAGAAATGCATTCTGAATGCGAGCCTCGAACCCCTATTTATACACTTGGGTTCGGACCTTTCGATCTTGTGTTCACCGTACACGTGTATTGTGATTGGACAACTCGGGCTGCCGAAAAAGTTCGGACGTTCCGATCTGGGGGTTCGGAGCTTCCAAACTGTCCACCGTCAAATCACCAATAAGAGCCCATGACTTTTTTTGCCCAAGAGAGTTAATTCGAATGTTCCGATCTCAAGTTCGGACCTTTCGAACGTCTCGGTGCTTCCGAACTCGACCCTTGCTCTCCGAACTCGTTTGGACCTTCCGAACTCTTTTGGCTAGGGGTTCAGTCCTTCCGATTCATTTATGATTCAAAATCCAGACATAGTACCGGACGTCCTGAATCCGATTTCTACTTATTTTTCTCAAATAAGGACTCCTTAACCATGTTTTATTCATTTAAACATGCTTAGACATTTTAATTACTGAAACAAGAGTCGGGTCACTACACATACACATACAAATGAATGATTAAAAATAATATTTAAGATGTAAGATATTGATTTGCAATTTTTTTTAAAAGAATTAATTAACCAAGTATAAATTCACATTTAGGTTTTAAAAAATGGTTGAGAGGTGGAAGTGAGTGTAAAGTTGACCAAAACATTACAAATTATCACTCAATTTACAACTAACGATAGCACGTATATTCAATTATTTTTTTTTAAAATAGTTAGTGACCTTCCAAATGAAAATGGACGTTGAGAGCATATAGATTCTAGGCGCCCTTTTGTAGATTTTTCTAATGTTTATTTGCAATAAAATTCAATTAGTTTGATTTATTTTCAGTTTTATCCATAGAAAGAAATTAAAAACTGATGAGAAAAATAAAAGGAATAGAAATTATTTTTACTTTTGAATTAAAATATATGAGATAATTTATCAGCACTGGTTAGAGATTATTAAAACTTTTGCATGTGATATTTGTAACTGATTATTTAATCAGATGAAATTAAGATATTAATTTGCGAAATATCGTGAATTGTGGTTTGGACATTTATAAAATATATCAATTTATTTTTTATTTTAATTTATATATATATATATATAATTTTGTTATGCTGCTCACTTCTGTGCCCACCGATGATGTTTGACTCATCTATTGGATGCGATGAATTGTAGGTCCAATAGTTGGGTGTCACCTCAATAGTGAGAATAAACAATTGAACGAATAATCGAAATATGAATTATATGTCATATAATTATAAAACAAACAAATTAAATAATCTTATAAATTTTAAAAAACTTCCTTAAATACAACATTTGTTGTTGAATTTTTCTGGTTGGTCTTACCATCACATTATCAAGATTTTGAGACCCTTAAGATTGATAACTCTAGATACAGCGACATACAACTGACCAAGACTAAACACGGGATTCTTAAAAAAAAGTCCTACATGAGACATTGATTGACCCTGACTTTTTTTTATTGTCATTGCATATGATACAATCAAATGATATTGTCTTCTTTGAAATTTAAAAGGAAGTCTTGGATCAAAAGAGGTTAAAGACATTCTTGGAATAAGCACTTTGTGACCCGCATTATTTCCAGTCAGACTTTGTCCTTCCAAAACATGATTTCCGAGTCTCGTCACTATCAATCTAGTGTTGTTGCATTAAACCGAGAGAATGATCTATGTTCCGCATCAACATAACCATAGTTCCAAGTTTCAAGTTCAACTCGTGATTTGGTACTCCAGAACATCTTATTCCATTTAAATATTCAGGGGTATGGACATCATGCAATAAATCAACGTTTTTATGAGAGTGACATGCCATATCAGAACTTAAATACAATCTTTCCTCAGAATGATTCAGATATATCATTTATTCATTTATGGATTGAACGACATCAAGATTCGGTGCCAAAATATCTCTCTGCTAAAAATATGCAATATCACTAATAGAAATGTTTGTGACATATATGTACTCTCGACTATCGATGTAATAGGATCGTTACAATCTTTCAGCAAAAGTCCATCTGGAATATCGATTGTCGCATAACCATCATTTGGTTCTCCAATTTTTCCATCTTCTATATTAGCAATCCAATCAGAAAAATGCTTTGTTTTTATCAAATTCTTCATCAGAACCTAAATTTTGTTGTCGCGTGTTTTTTTTCAATCTCAAAACCGTACAATGTCTCTAGATATATAAGAAGAATTGATAGTCGCCATAACAATATCTTTCCTACTGCCATTTGGAATAACATGAAATATTTGACGAAAATCACCATCGAAAACAACAATTTTACCCCCAAATAGAAAACGAAGGCTCAAAGGTTTGACAAATCTCATGATATCTTTCATGATTTTATCTAAAGCTTCAAAACAGAACTTATGCATCATTGGAGCTTCATCTCAAATGATAAGCTTAGATTTTTCAATAAGCTCCGCAAGATCAGGACTTCCTTGTTTGATATTGCATGTTGAATCTTCATTAGGATTAAATGAAATCGCAAAGTGTGAATGAGTTGTTCTTCCACCAGGCATTAAAAGAGATGCAAAACCACTGGATGCCACATTCAACACAATCTCTCCCTTCGATCCCAAGAATGCAGATAGAGTCTTCCAGACAAATGTTTTTCCAATACCTCCATATTCATATACAAAAAAAACCCTCCCTTATTTGAATTAACTACATTCATCACCGTAGTACATATTTACTTCATCAACATTTTTCTCAAACTCTCATCATCTGAAATCCGATAGAATGATGTCGTTACACGATCGTGTCCTTTATTTATATATTTGAACAAATATTTGATAGCGTGAGTTTGTTTGCACCATATTTTATGGTTTCATTTATGTGTGTTCTTGAGAGAGAGAAAAATCATAACAAATCGTAGTAATTAGATTGATGATAAATTTAAATCAAAAAAGGTTAGCGATAAAAAATATAACAAATCGAATTAAAATATAAGATGAATGAATATAAATCACAAAAAGTTTGTGTACCTCAGCATCTTGGAATATGCATTCCATTGGCGGATCTTTCTTACTTTTATATGGAGATAAATCGTAACAACGTTTTAATCGTAATTTAAATGCCCAATGTCAACTGAAAGATTTATTTCACGAATAACTTTTGATAAAGGTGTCATTTGGTGCGTATCGAGCGGAGACTGTGTTGTGACTATTTGATTGAATTTGAAAATATAATTATATTTATACAATAATTGTGCTCAATTAAATACTGAAAATGTTCTATATTTTTGTTAATTTTTAAATTTTGTTGTATTTAAGAATGGGCCGAGAAGCTAGTATTGATTTTGTATAGTTTTAATCACGGTAGCGATTTTGTATTCTTTTAATTACGAAATTATAGATAGTGATTTTGTATAGCTTTAATTACGGTTGTGATTTTGTATGACTTTTTATACAGAATTAAAAATTGCAAATATTATGTAATTTTTAATTACATAATATTGTGATTAAGTTTGGAATTTGAATGTTTTGTAAAGATTCCTCTCTCATCAAAATATGTCAAATATAAAATAATTGATTTAATAATTTGTAAGAGTATGCTTTTTTTTAAATCAATATTTTTTTTCCGGTTTTGTTCTGAAAATTTCCATTTTTGAATCTTAGGTTGGATTTTATTTTAAATGTTTATTTATAATTTTTTAATTTTTTTGAAAGTAAATATTCTCAAATGAACGCTGAAATCAGGGAATAATGTAGGGAAAATTGCTTTTTTGGTCCGGTATGTTTGTCACTTTGCGATTTCAGTCCTTTATATTTTAATATTTCAGTTTTAGTCCGCTATATTTATTTTTTGGCAATTTTAGTCCTTTTTTCCGATGTGGCGCTGACGTGGCACCAATTCAGTGCTGATCTGGAGCTGATGTGTACAGTGCCACATAAGCATTTTCGAATAAAAAGGACCGAAATTGCCAAAATCAAAACATGCAGGACTAAAATTGAAATCTGAAAACATAGAGGACCAAAATCGCAAAGTGACAAACATATCGGACTAAATTTGTAATTTTTCCAATAATGTAAATAATGCTATGTAATTTTAATTATATATATATATATATAATATATATATATGCAAATATTATGGAATGTTTAATTATATGAATATTATAATTTAATTTCGTAACCAAGATGGAAAATGTTTTATATTTTGTAATAACTCATTTATCTATATATTTGTTAATTTTTAGATTTTGTTGTATTTAAGAATGGGCCGAAAAGTTAGTATTGATTTTGTATAGTTTTAATTACGGTAGTGATTTTGTATGCTTTTAATTACGAAATTATAGATAGTGATTTTGTATAGTTTTAATTACGTTGTGATTTTGTATGGTTTTTTATACGGAATTAAAAATAAAAATATTATATTTGAGAAAGTTTAAGGATGAAATCGGTAAACCATGAAAATAGAAAGAAGAATCAATTTGTTCTCAAAAAAAGAAAGAAAGAAGAATCAATTTGAGAAAAGTGGGCCCAAAGAAAATATGTGATAACTCATAACTTCTCATCAACGAATTCACTTCCCACAATCTCAGTTTTAATTTTATGACTTCCCATGTTTATTATTTGTCAATTTTTTTAACTATGAATTATTGGTTTATAGAGTTTCAAATTAAAATTAATTATTATTCCTTCTTTAATTTGTTGATCGGAACCAATCGACGGCTTTGGTAGGCTATTATAAATTCAATCATACATCTCAAATTATTGTAAAGGAGACTGCCTTTTGATGTGGAGCCCAAATAAAAATAATTTTTTAAAAAAGACGATAAAGTTTGATGCTTATAAAGTTAAAGTTAAAGTTAAATTAAAAGAAAAAGGACCCGAGCCTCCACTAAATGTTAATGTTTGCTAAGCCATTGCTTTTCTTCTTCTTCTTTTTTTTTTTAATATGTTAATTAAATATATAATATTTATGGAACATAAAGAATTTTAAAAGATTAAAAACTATCAAGGATGAGGTACGGAAATTTTAATATGATAATATATTTTACAAATTTGTATAACACAGTTACTAATTATTTAATTGCTATGTTTTTTTTTTACGTGGGAACCCGAAGCCGCTACCTTTCAGTGCGCTCTGGGTAAACCCCCAAACTAACGCAATAGCCTGCAAACTACGCTAGTCAGGTAAACCACACTGGATAAACCCTGTGCGATAGGCTAGTCCAAAAATGTGTTAGCAGGGAAAATCGAACTCCTGACCTTTGACCAAGAGTTCACCTATTCCACCAACTTGAACATCCCCGTGAGGGCATTGCTATGGTTATTTTGAACTCAAATGAAATGGGATATTATTGTTTGGGCGGGCACAAGAGCTTATATCACAATCTACTATATTAAGTTTAGACATAACATAGACAAATTTGGTGTCTTGGTATAGTTTTTTTTCTTCCATCATTTTAAATTGTGGTTTGTTATCTTTGTGTTTTTACTTTTTTTATTATTGAGTTATATCAAATTATAGTTTAGTCTCTTATTAGTTTTTACAATTACGGTATAATCCCCTTGAAATATAATATTTTCAAATTGCACTATGACCCTTCACTACTTTTTAGTTTTTGCAATTATAATATTATCATTATCTAAATATAAATCGAATTAATTATTTAAAAAAATGCAAGGCGTGCCAAGAATCACTATTAATATATTATAGCTTGCATGTGTATTAATTTATTGATTGGTAAATATTTGATATATACATATATGTATAGATTTTAATTGATCTTTAATCACTACTAGCGCTATCTGCCTATCTCTTCGAAAGAAGGTAAAACGATATCTAGCTAGTATGATTTATTTACTGTATTTATGAGGTAAAAAATTTATTTACTCTTAAATAAATTAAATAAATTTTAGACAGATTTTATACCCTTAATTTAGTATATCATATGGTTTGATATTTATTACTGTCCTCTGTTTGGTGGAATTGAACTAGGAATAATACATGCAGTTAATTATGCTGATGTTGGCATTCATAGATAGTAAAGTTTGATAGTTGTAAGTTAAAAGTAAAGAAAAGATGTAGAACCTAGCGTTTGTTGTTTTCTTAAATTTGATAGTTCTTTTAGTAAAGACAATAATTGCATCTCAGCATCCCCTCCCAATAATTTCACTCTTTGCAATCAATGATAATTGAACTCGTAACCTTGGTTTGGATACTATTTGTAGGACCAAGTGTTTGCAGTTTTACAAAAAAACTTTTGATAATGGTATAACTCAAATTTTTTTTAAACCGTACAACAGCTCAAACACCACGGTTCGATCGCTTTCCTAAGAAAAATAATTATTGCACCTCAATAAAAAAATTTACTTTTTTTTTAAAAAAAATGACAGTAAAGTTTGATATTTTATAAAGTTAAAGTAAATAAAAGAGTTTATTTATTTTTATTTTTAAAAAAATTAATATAAAGTTAAAGTAAAGAAAAAAAATTTATTTTTTTATGTGCAAGTTTTGCACTTCTATTTATATGATTTGACTTTATTTTTTGTTGTTTCTAGAGAAATATCATATGTATTTTGTTTTTGTTTTTGTCGTTTGTAGGAATTTAGATAACCATTTTTAGTTTAGAAAAAGTGTGAAATGTGACAAAAATATAGAAAGTTAGCATGAAGGGACGAAGGAAAAAATGAGATTGGAGCGAGAATTGAGAAAATATGAAGTGATGGGCAGCGCACCCGCGCTAGGCTGCGTAAAAAACATCGACCAACACCCCCACCCCCACACCTGTTGACCAGTGCCTCTGAGCTACGTATGTTTCAGGTTTTGGAATTTTTTCGTCATGGTTTAAACAATGTCGGACCTGAGATTTTGAGGACTGAGGCGTGCACCAAAAATGGTACCCTCAAGCTAAATATTCATATAGAAATAATAGTATTCGTAACATGAATTCTACAAATAAAATTTAGCAAAAATAAATCATCAAAAACAATATGTTATAAGCAAATACTAAAAAAATAAAGAAGATCCAAACAAAATATAAAATTCATGTTATGAACCAGTATATAGTTACTTGAATATAGCTAGTTTTTTAAGTGAAAGTATTAATTAAGTTTGCATAATCAATTTTCTCAACAATTTTTTTCTCGATAGATAACATAGCTAACACATTTAGTTTTTCTTGCGACATAGTTGATCGAAGATAAGTTTTGTTCAACTTCAATTTGGAAAATTTGAAGAAAAGTCTGTGGTAGCTAGAAAGAGTTCATTCCAAAAGTATTTAATCAATCCAATGATAATTCTAAACTAGATTCGATCTTTCCAAATAAAGTAAGCTTAGAAAAAAATTTATCACGAGTGACAACTGATGAGTCACACAAGCAAACATACAAAAAGAAAGAATTCAGTATTATGAAAAACCAAAATCTAAATATGCTTGAGCGGTAGAAGGATGAGAGATTTTTCTTACCTCAATGGCTCTGTTTTCTCTCGCCTCGCTCGAATATTTGAATGTGAAATTTTGTTCAATCTGCACTCTGCAGATTTCTTTTCCCTCACGGTGATGGTGAATCTGTCGATTCATTTTCTTCTTAATTATCACGTTTAAAATTAACTAACTAAGATAGAGCATTTTTTTTCTTTGGAAAGAAATTAAGAGAGGGTCTATAAACTATTATTTATGGATTTATTTAAAATGGGCCATGAACTATCATATTGATTTTTTTTTTTTTAAAGATTTGGGTGCCCCCAATTTTTTTGGGCTTGAGGCACTTGCCTCATTTGTCATATAACAGGTCCGGGCCTGGGTTTAAAAGAAAACTTTGAGGCGAATTTTAGTCACTTTTCAAGAGTTGCATATCAGATGACAACTGAGATAGAGAGGATTGGAAAGCTTAAGAAATTTTGGACCGGAAATGAAGAATGCGACATCCTGGAAAGGAACGAATCAAAATCTTCTATTTTTTTTCTTATTTCTTTTTCCTTTTGATATTTAGGATGATGTTCAAGAACATGATTTTCCTTTTATTTCATTTTTTTGTTATAACTAATTCCTTTATATGGAGGAAAAACTTAAATTTACTTGAGACCATGTTTTCTTTTTTTATATTTTGATTGATATATTAGACTTATTCATTCGATTTATTTGTATTTTCATGATGAATTGATTGCTTCAATTAACTAAACACTAGTTGATTAGTTATATAATTTGAATTCTGACACTCAGGAAACGAGAGTTTGAATAGGACCATAAGAAAATATATTGTTGGTGTTTATAGAGTTCGGGGGGCCTATAACTTCATTGAAGCCATTAGAAGAATTATTGTGATATTTACCATATTTTACACTTAAAATTTAGATAGGAATATTGAGTTTAATATTATATACAAATTTCTACTTATTAATTAGGAAAGTGAGTATAAAATACTAAGAATTCTTGGCTAATAAACTAGAATATTTTATGATATATATATTTTTAGGAATTAAATTGGTTGATAGTAAAATAAAATCATGTAGTGGCCCGTCCCGATTCACATAATAATCAGAACTTATAAGCATGCAATAACTTAACAATAGATAATAAGATAACAATGGAAAACTTAAGCATAAACATTATACAACCAGGTTGAAAGGAAAAATGTAAATGTCAATCGTTATACAACTCTATCGAATAATGTACTAAAACCCAAAGGAAACAAGGACAAGGAATGTCATTCGAGACAAAGCCACTCCCTGCAAGCTCAACAACGGCTCCTGCAGGCCCATACAACTTAAGACGTGTCCTGTGGAATAGGGTGTCCAAAAACAAAACCAAAGACGTGGGTGATAAGAACACTCTATACGAGAGCATGAGTATACAAAGTATGTATAGTGCATTTATGTTAGTGTACGGGGTACCAAAAATCATGATTAATCAGACTCTGCTCAGTCAAATGGCGTCATCGGCCATGGTATATAGCACTCTGCGCAATCGTACCAGGAGGTGACTCCCATACCAAAATCTGTGAAGAACAGTGACCTGACCACGTACTAATATATTCCAACCACCCACTAAAAGAAATAAGGCTAAGCGACCCTCGCTAAGAGATGATCTCAAGGATATAAACTCAACATGAAAATATATGCAACATAATAGTCGTGGCATAAGATATGCACATAAAGACATGTCATATAAAATGCAATAGTACTTTTGTACCTCTATGTAGTAATCCTAGAAACACAGAGTGTAGGGTTCAAGCCTATAGATCAAGGGAACATACAATCATTATTACTTGTTTAAAAGCTTTAATTAAGCTAATAGCTGCTCTCAATAGCTACTAAGAGTCTAGAATTATATATGCGTTCGTCGATAACCCTTTGATTTCAAAGGGTATAAATCGAGCATAGCTCCGCTATAGCTCTGGTAGCAATTCTCTATTGCCCGACCCTCGATAATATGGTTATTTACAAGCAACGATCGGACGATCCGGTACCTAGTTCAAACGATCCGATCTCTGCATGCATCAACATGTCAACAACATCTTGAAACCTAAGCGTACAACTATGTTTGGACGTTCTGAACTCATGATCGGTAGATCCGATCCCCCACGTGTTCATTCACTTTTGACACCTTAATTTGCGAGGAATAACTTTTATCGGATGTTCCAATTTTGTTTGGACGATCCAATCTCATGTTCGGTGTTTTCGAACTCAAAATCCTTTGGTTCTGAACTATTTAATGACATGATTTGCTTAATTAATGATTTCTTAATCATGTTTAATACTTTAATCAGATAAAATAGTACTTGGGTCACTACAAATAGAACCTCTAGAATTTGTCTTTCCTTGATCTTTCTTCTTGCAAATTTATTTATTTTATTTTTTCAATATTTAGTTAATTAAAATCAACTCATTAATCTTGTATCTCTGAATAGGATTAAAATTATTTTAGTTTCAAATATATAGTATAATATTATTTAATTCATTCTCTATAGGATCGACTCAAACTCCAATCCGATTATATTAAAATAAACATTGTACGTTTGGAAGTACATGCAATTTTTTTTAAAGGTAAAGGAAAGAGTTGGCAATGTGACATAGGAGGTATTTAATTATGAAATATCTTACTATCTAATTAAAATTTTGCATCAAATACTAATTAATTTTCAATTACTTTGGTGAAGTCTAAAAAAAATTATAATTATATCATCATCTATAAAACTATACTATATATATAAAAATGAATGTCTCATATAATGTGGTGACCCGAAATATTTTTTACATAATTAAATTCTAAAACATATTTAAAAGATAGTTAATTAAGCATAACAAATCAAAAATCAGTACCGGGAAGCTTGGGACAAGCCCGAAAGGCCCGAAGAGGCTCGGAGCCATCGGACAGGTTCAGATGGACCAAACCAGATCAAACCGTCCGGACCAAATCAAACCATAGTGGCATTGATAGGTTCATAATAGTTCATGTATTTGTATCATATTCCCTTGTTCTCATCTTTTTAATATGCTTAATTGATGCATTTTTATGTTATTTTGTAGTTGGAGCAAGTTTTATGATCTTTGAGAAAATTTAGGCTAAAAATGTGTTTTTTTTTTATCACATTTGAAGTTTTCAAGATAGAGTTTTCAAAGAAGAACCAAAATAGAAGAATTTTTAAAGCAAGGCGTAGGCACGCCTTGGAGAGAAACTGAAGCAGTCAAACTAGAAGAGGATTTGACATATGGCGTAGGCACACCTTATGATTACTGACCAACGAAAATTATAAACTTGGGAGCTCGAAATTTTAGAGGATAATGTCATATTTTTGGAGTCCTAATTATGGTATTCAATCTATGGTAAACTTTTGAATAAATGATAATTTTATTGGGATAAAGAAATAATTTAGAGAGTTATATTCCATAAAAACTCTAGATTTCCTTATTGATAAACTTTATCTTTGATTAGGTTTTTATTTTAGTAGAAATAAAAATTTAGTTCATGTTCATGATGCAAAAAACAAAAACAAAACAAAAACAAAACAAAAACAAGACATGTTAATGAATCTAGACATCAACCTTTAAAAGTATGAAAGAAAACAGAAAGAATAGTGAAGCCAAATTCACGTCTTTGTCCCCAGATTCAGTGTTCTTCATCTTCGCAATCGATCCTTATTCAAATCCTTACTTGTGCATTCATCTCTCTCTCTCTCTCTCTCTCTCTCTCGTGTCGTTCTAATCTATTGTGTGCGTGTTTTATGCCTCTCAATCCCCATTTCTGTAGGTTAGAGTTTGTCTTTTATAATTCTCAAATCCCGGCAATTAAAGCCCAACACTTTCGGTCTTTTCGGTTGCTCAAAACTATTTTTCCTTCATGTTTTTTTGCAGGGGTCGGAGCCTAGGCGCTTGATAGTAGCTCCTAGGCGCTGGTCATGGCCAGGTATTGGCGCCTAGGCGCCACCCCCTCGCACCAACACTATATTGAGGAACCTAGGCGCCACTGCTTTGACCTCCATCATTATTTCATGCGCTTAGGCGTCTCTTTTGGTGCTTAGGCTCTTTCTATGTGCTTCCAAAATAATGTCTTAATTCTTCTACCTCCTTTATATCCTCAACACCTCTCTTTTCATGTAATTCTTACATTTTATCCACTTTCCGCATTCCACATAAACAACAACAAAATATGCATAATACATCTCGATTCATAACAAAATCCAAGCTAAATCATATAACAATCAAGTGCATAAATTGCACTCATAAAATTCCCCCAAATTTAGACTTTTTCTAGACCCGAGCAAAACAAAATATGCAAACAATAAAATAATTCACATGAAAAATGAAACACACAAGGAGGCATGCTATTTTGTAATACAATCGACCTCAGACATTTATATTCAGTCCACATGTCGGATAATTTAATCAAGAGTTCTCGTGTGTGTGTGATTTTTCAATCTCATCTACGCACCTAAATTTCAATAAAATTATGCACTTCATACATTCATTATGTAAGGCCCTGAATTTATTTAATTCGACAAATTTTGGGATTAAGATTTAAATTCCGAGATTATGAAAATTCGAGGATTGAAATAGAAGTGGTATCTTTGATCAAGGATTGTTTGGAAAAATTTGAATAGTTCAGGGGATTAAGTGCGATTTGACTTTGAATAAGTCAAAGATTATATATATATATATATGTATATGCATCGTGTATTAGGTGTGTATCACCTTCCCCAACCGGGTTCTCTCCATTTTTTGCTTGGTTTTGAAGCTCCAAGCTCCGATTAAAGATGATCTGTCCGGTAGAATTCAGATTTGATCGTATATTTGCGATCACCACTTGAAGGCTTTGTTCTTACGTAAGTTTGATTAAGTTCTATTATGTTTTATTTTTTAGAGGTTGTTGGAATTGGATTTTTATTGGTTAGATATGTTCTATGATAGACGACGATAGCATATCTAAGACTGATCAAGAAAAGATGGCCGTTTGAACATGTTTTTGATTTTTGGAAGTATATTCGAAAATTATGGGTTTTGGGTTGCTTAGATTTCAGATTTTATGATGTTTAAATGATGATTTGGAATTGGAAATAAGTTGATATTGATTTTTAAAATTTTTTGGATATTCGATTTTTAGTCGTTATGCCGCCGGTTCGATTTTGAAATAGAAATCCATGTTTTGAATTGATATAAACTTGGAATGAATTGAGGATATGTTTGTGAATAGATATTGCATTCATATTGAGCCTATATTCTTGATTTGAGAGGGTTGAGTTGCCCAGATACAAATTAGACGTTTTGGGGGCTATAATCGAGTGGCCTGGGTTGTGTGAGTTCTCCCAGAGCCCGAATACTCCTTATAGTCACACCAAAGTCTAGAGGATGAATATACGTAACACCACCCCGATCGGGAGCGTAGGTGGGTTTGTTGCAAGATCTTGTCCTCGGGATCCCAAGCGAAGAACCGAATTTCCTTTGATTATCCTATTTGATAATCCGATTTTTAAACACATGCATTTTATTTTAATTATCAGCGAAGAATATTTCTGATATATCATGATTTTGATATATTCGTTGATATTTGATGTTTACGTTGTTTATACTGGGATTTTATTCTCACCGGAGTTATCCGGTTGTTGCTTTGCTTTGTATGTGTTCATGGTAGCAAGTGGGGCAGGAACTGGTCAGAGACATCATGACTAGCTCGGGAATGAATGATAGACGTGAGGCATCGGTTTAGAAGTCGATTAGCTTTTGAAACTTTTTGTATATTGGAAAACATGTTTAGACTTGATGAAGCATGTTTAGAATTATAACTATTGAGATTTATGATTAATTGAGTATTTTTGGGAAGGATAATGCTACATGTACACAGAGGATTATACGTTGGGTTACACAATGCACTTGAAATTACATGTTTATCCTTGCACTTTATTCGGAAAAAATCTTTCAAAAATTCATGTAGGATAATCATGTAATTTCAAGTGCATTGTATAACCCAACGTGTAACCCTCCGTGTACATGTAGCATTATCCTTTTGGGAAAGCATGATATGATTGTCGAAATTACGATATTGCATGTATTTATGTACCGAGTATTATTTGAATTGAGTTTTGACAGCAAGAGCAGGATTTTGGTGTTCGGGCAGAGCTTTTCTCGCTCGAGTGCACTCTCCTTGCGCTCGAGCGAGGCCTCTTTTATTTTTGAGGCAGAACAACGCTCGCTCGAGCGTGGTTTTATGCTGCTTGAGCGAGGCTGTCCTTTTTTTTTAAAAAAAAAATATATGTTCTTGAGTTGGCTTCTTATTTCCTATTGTTTGATGTATTCTCGATTAAATGATTAGAACTGAGGTCCTCACACATTAACTCCGGCCTCAAGTTTCAAAATGCAATCAATCAAGTTCAATCTTTATTTGCACATATCAAAAGACTTTTTCGATTATCATTGGTTCAATCAATGTAGTGATCCGACACGGATCACCTACTAACCAGATTCTTAAGCATGCAATAACAATAATCAGATAACTTAATAGAGTTACTACGAAAAATAAGTAAACATACTAATCCAGCGAAAAACCACTGGTAGAAGCAATCTAAAACGAATAGCAATACATATCAAGCTTAATCTAGAAACCACCGGTGACCCCTGCTACCAGGCCTTGATCACCGACTAACCACTGGTCTCACTCCTGGTCCACCTGCACGCCTGCCCCGTCGAATGGGGTGTCCAACAAATACAACAACATGGACGTGAGTAACTACGCTCAGAACTTAAAGTATGAGTATACAAACCTACTGTGATGCATGCAAATGACTGGGTACTTGTATTGACCCGCTCCGAAATCACCTACTAATCATACTTACACATGAGATTAAACAACAGTAATTGGAGAAACTGTGAAAAACTTAAACCAAATACTTACCCGACAGAATAAAACCGATGAACCACTGGAAACCCAATATAATACACAACCCAATAGAAGAATAAATACCGAAATAAAGCCTTAGTTACACCAGTTCATTAGGTTGTTTTGTCTAGGTGGTTTTCCTAGACCAGTTGTTGGAACTTGACCCTGATAGGGGTGTTTCTTAGTGATGATGGATTTCATCAAGGACTCAGTGATGGGTTGTACCAGGTGCTGAGGACTGTACTGGGAAAAAAATGATGGTGCCCAATCCAATATCACATGTGACCGACCCAAAAAAATTTTAGAGAACATTAATTAAACGATACAAAAAAGCATTTGAGCCATAACATTGAATACCAATTCCTATACCCGAAAATTCTTAAAATTAAACCCCTGCGGCACACCAAGAGACAGAAGAAGAAAAAGAGGAAATTAAAAGGATGAGCAGGCACATACTAAAACTCAAAAATAAGATGCATACATTAAATCAATAAAGAAAGCAAGGAGAGAAGAAGTACTTGCAACCCAAACACAGAAGCTGTTGATTTATACCCCTCACGTTGGAAGAGTAACAAATGATAATGCGTAAACAATATGAATTATTCAACGTTACAAATTGATGGAACAAATTAATACACAGTGTTAATACGTAGACAACATACAAAATGAAATGCCTAAATTTTCCCAATGCTGAGAGCAAAACAGCCAGAGGCAGGTACGTAAAACACACTATTTGGACACACTTCTAAGATAAAAGTAAAAATAGAATATATAGTTAGATAGATAGATAGATTGCCCAAGACCACGACAATAGAATCGACCATTATTCTTTGGATAAAAATATCTTTGGATGTGTTATTCTGAATCCACTTTATTGAACTAGTCAATAAAGTCCTAGTCTCAAGCATCAATTGATTTGTTAGCTTGACTTTAGGAGAATTAGTTTGAATCTTCTTTCTTCGACTGTCTTTTGTACTTGCCTATAAAAAGGTTTTATAGTTTAATAATAACATAAGAGAATCAGAATATTTCTTCTCTTTTTCAATTATATTTCATTTTCTATCAATGGTATCAGAGCTGGATTATTAAACAAGCGAAGAATTTTTTTTTTTTTTTTTTTTGCAAAAAAACAAAAAAATGAGACAAATGGCTTCTGATAATTTTGTCCAACCAACAATCCCACGGTTTGATGGTCATTATGACCATTGGAGCATGCTCATGGAGAATTTTTTTAGATATAAGGAGTATTGGCATATTATCAAAGTGGTGTGACAACAACAACTGTTGGAGTGCTCTCTGATGTTCAGCAAAAAGAATGGGAAGCATTGAAGCTCAAACATTTAAAGGCCAAAAATTATTTGTTTTAATCAATTGATCGATCTATCTTGAAAACCATTCTTTGCAAATAAACTTCCAAGGATATTTGGGATTCTATGAAGAAAAAATATTCGAGCACATCTCGAGTGAAGCGAGCACATCTTCAAGCTTTAAGAAGAGATTTTGAAACTCTTCAGATGAAAGAAGTAGAATCAATTACCAACTACGGTGCTAGGACTATGGGGATAGCCAACAACATGGAATGTCATGGTGAGAAGATTACGCTCCTCGACATATAAATTTTATTATGTTGTCTGTTTTATTGAAGAATCAAAGGATGTGGATGCATTGTCTCTTGATGAGCTACAAAGCTCACTGCTAGTTCATGAACAAAAAAAATAACAGAAGTTCAACTTCAGAAGATCAAGCTTTAAAAGCTTCTGCCTTTATTCATTCCTCAAATCATAGAGGCAGAGGCAGAGGCAGAGGTCAAGGAAGAGGAGATCGAGGCAATAGAAATTATAAAGAATTTGATAATTCACAAGGAAAAGGACGAGGACAGGGCCAACAGTTTGATAAATCTAAGGTAGAGTGCTTCGATGTCACGGTCTTGGTCATTTTTGCTATGAACGCAATGCTAAATTGTCTAATGATAAATACAAGGGTGAAAAATCAAATTTCATAGAAAATAGAGAGGGTAAAACTTTGTTGATGGTTGTTCAAGCCAACCAAGAACCATAATCAGATGTGTGGTATCTGGATACGGGGTGTAGTAATCACATGAGTGAAAGTAAGTCTTATTTTTCACACAAATGAAGATTTTCATTTTGTTGTCAGCTTTGGTGATTGCTCTATAGTAAATGTTATGGGAAAGGATGATATTATTGTAAAAACCAAGAATGGTTTTTTTGAAGAAAATCACCAATGTTTTCTATGTTCCATATTTGAAAAACAATCTGTTAAGTGTTGGTCAATTGTTAGAAAAATGTTGTGTTATTACTATTGAAAAAGTGTCGGTGAGATTTATGATTCTTCCAGTGGAGCTATTGCAGGTATCCCAATGAGCACAAACAGACTATTCCCATTAAATATTGAAAGTTTTCAATCTTGTTTGCTAGTTGAGGAGGGAGATCAATCATGGATTTGGCATTATCGCTATGGTCACTTGAGTTTTGGTGGAATGAAAACTCTTGCACAAAAGAATATGGTGACAATTCTTCCACCAATTCAAATTCCAGCCCAAGTATGTGAGGATTGTGTTGTTGGCAAACACCGTTCTCAATTTCCTCTAGGTAATTTGTAATGAGCTGGATGCATCCCATTGCTTCTGGCCGATCTGGACTTCTGGTCTAGGGCCCCAAGCCCATACTCATGGTCTTCTTCCCACCTGGTTAGGGTAGTTTTTGCCCTCCCCGGGATTTGAACTTGCACCTCCAGGCATAAGTGAAAATTATTCTGATCCTTGGTACCACTTGAGCTCGCCCTTTTTTGTAATGGGCTGGGTGTGTCCCTCTTAGGGATGGAAAAAATTCCCGAAATCCCGACCCTTCCCGAATTCCATCTCATTCCCGTCCCAAAAAATCCCTTCCCGAAATTTTCCCGACCCGAACTTTTGGGATTTTTCCCGTCCCGATTAATATCAGGAGACGGATTGGGAAAAAAACCTTATCCCGACGGGATTCCCGACCCGTCCCGAAATAATATAATAATATATTTTATTAATAATTTTATTAATATATAAAGTTAAATATTATTATGTTTCAAATCATATAACAATTAATTGTGGATTTAATTGGCATAATTTTTATTGTTGAAACGATTGAATCGTGAAATCACGAAATAATATTTTATTATTGTGTTTTTTTTAAAAATAAATTAATAACTTAATTAATTCATATTTAGAATTATCTAATTATAACAAATATGTATAACAAGAGATAAATTTGACTATATATTTAACTAAATTTATTTACTAATTGTATCCGAATATTTTATTAATAATAATAATTACCCGATGCATTTCCTTTTTTTTACCAAAACCTCAAAGCATTATCCGAAATATATCCGGAATATTTTAATATTATATGTTTTAAGTTGAATATTTATTTTTTATTTAGAAATATAAGTTTCTAAATAGCATTTTTAAAGAAATAATCACATTTTTTTGTTTTTATAACGAAATTTTGAATTTGAAAAAAAAAATTCGGGATTTTTTCTCCCTACCCGACGGGATCCCGAATGTTCGGGATCCTGAATATTCGGGTCCCGACATGTGTCAGATACGGGATCGGGAGATAAAAAAATTTCTAATTGTTTTCTTGACGGGAGTTGGGTAGGAGGGTTACGGGACGGGTCCTGACCCTATTCCACCCCTAGTCCCTCTGCTTCTGGCCCATTTGGCCTTCTGCTCTGGGGGCCCAGGCACATACTCATGGTCTTCTTCTCACCTGGCTGGGGGAGTTTTTGCCCTTCCCAGGGATCGAACTTGTACCACCAGGCCTAAGTACAAATTCTTATGATCCTTGGTATCACTTGAGCTGGCTAGGGGAGTTTTTGCCCTCCCCAGGGATCGAACTTGCACCTCCATACATAAGTGCAAATTCTTTTGATCCCTGGTACTGCTTGAGCTCGCCCTTTTTTGTAATGGGCCGGGTGCGTCCTTCTGCTTCTGGCCCATCTGGCCTTCTGCTCTGGGGCCCAGGCCCATACTCATGGCCTTCTCCCCACCTGGCTGGGAGAGTTTTTGCCCTCCCCAGGGATCGAACTTGTACCATCAGGCTTAAGTAAAAATTCTTCTGATCTCTGATTCATGTGGGGAGAAAGCCATGAGTATGGGTCTGGTCCCCCAGAGCAAAAGGGCAGATGGGCCATAAGCAGATGGACGCACCCAACCCATTACATAATTCATGGAGAGCAAAAAATGATTTGGAGCTTGTTCATTCCGACATATGCGGACTGATTAGACCATCTTCCAATGGAGGTAAAAAAATATATACTTACTTTCATTGATGAATGTACACGGAAGACTTGGGTTTATTTCTTGCAGGATAAATCAGAAGCTTTTAGTGCATTTAAAAGTTTCAAGGCACGTGTTGAAAATGAGACAGAAAAAACAATTAAAACTCTTTGCACAGATCGTGGAGGAGAATATTGTTCAAAAAAATTCAATGTTTTTTTGTGATGCACATGGGATTCGGAGGGAGCTCATGACAGATTATACACCGCAACAAAATGGTGTATCAGAACATAAAATCATAACCATTCTCAATATGGTGAGAAGCCTTCTTCTAAGAGGGCAACTCTTAAAGAATTTTTGGCCAGAAGCAGTGAATTGGAGCATTCATGTTTTAAATAGAAGTCCTACATTTGCTATTAAAAAATATGACATCGAAAGAGGCTTGGAGTAGAAGAAAACCTATTGTATATTACTTTAAAGTTTTTGGTTGTCGCTTATGCACATATCCCAGATGTGAAAAGAAATAAGCTGGATGAGAAGAGTGAAAAATGTGTGTTTCTGGGTGTAAGTGAAACATCTAAAGCATATAAATTGTTTAATCCTTTGACAAAAAGGATTTTTACTAGTAGGGATGTCATTTTTGATGAGGCGAACACCTGGAATTGGAATGAGGAGAAACTTACTCCAATTATTGTTGATGATAAAGCTGAAGAAGGAGAAAACCAGCTGCAAATACAAAAAATTCCAGCTATTTCTACACATGAAACTTCAACGGATGGAGCTTCTTCCACTGTAGAAAATTTCGAAGGAAACCTACGTTGATGACAAACTATCAGGTAAATCATTTTGATAAAATTTAAGATCCACCCACCCACTTTCCTTTATCAAAGAACCAAAATGGCGAAAGACAATGGATGATGAAATAAAATTCATTACCAAAAATGATACTTGGGAGTTGTGTGATCTTCCAAAAGGGAACAAAACAATTGGCTTCAAATGGATCTTCAAAACAAAACTGAAAGAAAATGATGAAGTTGACAAATATAAGGCACGCCTAGTAGCTAAGGGGTACAAGCAAGAATATGGAGTTGATTAAGGAATTATGTGCTCCGGTTATGAGGCATGACACAATCAGAATGGTAATTGCCTTGGCTGTGCAAAACTCATGGCCCATCTACCAACTGGACGTTAAATCTACATTTTTACATGGAGATTTGGAAGAGCAGATATTCATTGACCAACCTCTAGGTTATGTTAAGATTGGAAATGAGCATAAAGTGTATAAAAATTGACTAAAAGCTATTTATGGACTAAAGCAAGCATCCCAAGCTTGGTATAGTCGCATTGAAGAGTATTTTTTCAAAGAAGGCTTTCAAAAATGCCTTTATGAGCACACACTTTTTGTTAAAATTGGAAACCATGGGAAAATGCTCATTGTTTGTTTATATGTGGATGATCTTATATATACTAGGAATGGTGGTGAAATGTTTGAAGATTTTAAAACTTGTATGATGATTGAGTTCGAAATGTCAGATCTTGGCATGATGCGATTCTTTCTAGGAATAGAAATAAATCAGTCTGCTAATGAAATTTTCATTTCTCAAAAGATATTTGTGCGAGAAATTCTGGACAGATTTGAGATGACAAATTTCAATCTTGTGTGCACTCCGGCTGAGTTTGGTGTAAAGCTACACAAGAACTATGAAGGGAAGAAGGTGAACGACAAGCTTTACAAGCTAATTGTGGGTAGTTTGATGTATCTAACTACCCCAAGGCCAGATATAATGCATTCTGTGAGTTTGATCAGCAGATATATGGAGAATCCAACTGAAATGCACTTGTTGGCAGCAAAAAATATCCTTCGTTACCTGCAAGGAACAAAGGAATAATGGGTTGTTTTATGAGAAAAATAGAAAAGTTGATTTACTTGGGTTTACTGACAGTGATTTTGCAGGGGATCAAGATGATAGGAAAAGTACTTTTGGTTATGTTTTCATAATGGGAACAGGGACTGTTTCATGGTCGTCCAAGAAGCAACTGATCGTCCCATTGTCGACGACGGAAGCTGAATATGTGGCTGCATCAGCTTGTGCTTGTGAAGCAATTTGGTTGAAAAATATACTTGAAGAACTAAAATTCAAGCAAGTTGGAGCTACTGTGATATTTTGTGATAACAGTTCAGCTATCAAGCTCTCTAAAAATACTGTGCTACATGGAAAAAGCAACCATATTGATGTGAGATTTAATTTTCTAAGAGATCTTACCAATGCTAGAACAATTGAGCTAAGGTATTGCAGAAGTGAAGAACTGTTAGTTGACATATTTACCAAGCCCCTCAAGTCTGCCGCTTTTCAATATTTGAGGAGTTTGATGGGAGTTTGCACATTGGATGATGTTCTGCAAATAAACTGAAGTCTAAAAGACTTAAGTTTACAAGAGGGATTGTTGGGATAATAAAAATAAATATCTTTGGATGTATTATTCTGAGTCCACTTTATTGAACTAGTCAATAAAGTCATAGTCTCAAGCATAAGTTGATTTGTTAGCTTGACTTTAGGAGAATTAGTTTGAATCTTCTTTTTCGTCGCCTGTCTTTTGTACTTGCCTATAAAAGTGCTTTATGGTTTAATAATAATATAAGAGAATCAACAGATTTCTTCTCTTTTTCAATTATCTTTTATTTTCTATCAGATTCGATCCATAATTTTAAATAGAAAAAAGTAATACTATTGACATTATTTTAATACAATTTTTTTTGGTGTTTTCATAATTTCATGCATTTTAATCAATCAAAGTTATTTTGAGAATTTTTGAAAATATTTAAGCTAAAAGGACCAATTGAGGAATATTTTCAGAAAATTGAGGACCAGGTCAATTGAAGAATAAGGGACTAAATTAGGATTGTGGCATAAAATGGGAAACCAGTTGGGGATTAATATGATGATTTAGGAGGAGTTGAGCTGAATTTGAAACGACCAAAAATTCGAGGGATTTTTTTAAAAAAAAATATAAATTTAAACACAACATATATGCCCATACATATATGCGTCATTACTAAAAATAATTTTATTCCATGTGATATAATATATAATAAATTGATTGAACTCTAGCAGTTTAAAATTCCTGAATAAATTAAAATAAATGCAAGCGCACGAAATACGGTGTCGCAAAATGCGGAAATACATAGTTTAAAATACCCGAACATAGTCAAATCATAACGTGAGCGGTAAAGTGGCAAACATGCACTGTAAATAGTTCAATAAAATCCTCAGAATAGTCTCATTTCCCTGTTTGGTAGGCTTGATTAGGGAGGGATTAGGAAAGTGTCCTTCGTTTGACTCGATTTTACGTTTATGGAGGATAACTATGGGCCCGTAATTAAGTTCGGTCTGCCACGGAAAAGGCTGGAAAAGGAAACCCACTTTCAACAAGGTATTGGGAATCCTGATTTGTAGAGTGTGCAGGAAAAGATCGTGTAATTACCATATTCTCCCTCACCCTTATTTAAAATAGGAAAAATCGAAGCTGCTGGGCAGCTTGTTTTGTTCACCACTTTCAGTAGTGATGGATGATTCTGGTAAGAGAAGAAGTCTCGAAGCCTAGCTCGAAAATGGGAGGCTGAGCAGCGGCAATGGTCGCGGCGGGGCGGGCGGTGGTTGAGGGAAGAGAGGCTGAGGTCTTCCCACACATCGTCCATTGATGATGTATTCGAAATATTTTTGTGGGGTTTGCCAAAATTTTTCGAAAAGGTTCCCTGGTCATTCCTTCTCTTCTTCTGTGTTCGGAACTGGTTGAGCTTGAGTAAAACATTATCGGGCAAATTTAAGCTACACTTTTCTTTGCCTAGTTTCCATATCAATCTATGCTAGAGTTTTCCATCACCTCTTCGCTCATTTAGTCATGATTTATTTTGCATCTTTGCCGTAGCAATCTCAGAAAGAATGAGATATCTTATTTCACTTATTCAAGGGTACTTTTGTTTGAACATTTTGGTTTTTCATCATTTTTGGCACTTCTCCGGTTGCGTAATTTATTGTTTGAAGTATTTCTTCTATACATATTTCTGAATAATTTTATTCACCCTTACAGCCACTGATTCAATTCAGATCTGAACAACAAATTAGGTGTAATTTTGAGACGAAGGCAGGGGTATTTGTGTAATGTGAAAAGACTCACACAATTGTATCCCTCGAATAAAAAACGTATCAAACAGATTCAATTTTTATCATCAATAATAATTATCTACACATATCCATAAAATAATCCACTAACTTATCTATCATTTAATTATCCTATCACAGCCAATCAAACGGGTAAAGGTGCGGAAATAAATACTGCAATGGTCACGGGCAAGCCAGCTAGCAGTGGATGCTCAGAGGTTCTCGCCGCCAGTCGGGACCATGTCATCAGCTACGGAATCAAACTCACCTGCAATATTTAGATCTAGTGAGCCTAGAGGCCCAACATGCCTTATAATATACATAACGAGTACTACTAAATAAAACCACATGCAAGCACATGACACATATAAAATAACCTGAGGGTTTTAATGCATGCATGAACGTAAAATCATACGCGTAATAATAAATCGTAACATAATCATATCATAATTACATAACATAAAATATGGCATATCATAGTCATAAAATCTTTGTTGTGGGTCATATAAGTGAAGTGTAACCTAATTCGATTGATCAATCTAAATTCATCATACGTGGTGGCGGCCTGTGGGGTGTACCCCTAACGCCCTATGCCACTTTACCCAATCTTTGGGGATCCATAGGCTCATAATCGTAAGTGAAAAGGTCATCAGGCCCAGTATCCCGACCTCCAGTCCCGTTTTTGTCACAAATCACTTCAATTATCCCAAAATTGTTTTTCTTCACATGTCATTAACTTAACATAAAATATATACATGAATCGTGAATTAAAATATCTTTTTTTTTTTGAAATCTTTGCCCGTAAATATATATTTAATTTATTTTTATAAAAATAATATTCATATTAAAATATTACATATACGTCTATTAAATATATATTTACGGACTATTTAGAAAGCCACGGCTGTTCGAGTTGTTGCCCCTTAACTTAAACCCTTAAACTAAGTCTGGCCCAATTACCCTTGTTTAATTTCTCAAGCTCACAT
This sequence comes from Henckelia pumila, assembly GCF_033568475.1. Classification (NCBI taxonomy): domain Eukaryota; kingdom Viridiplantae; phylum Streptophyta; class Magnoliopsida; order Lamiales; family Gesneriaceae; genus Henckelia; species Henckelia pumila. Next base: position 113,306,990 of record NC_133120.1, on the reverse strand, counting down.
TTATACCTTAAGCCCAAGTAATTATTTAATTTAAGCTCTAATAACACACTTTCTAGGCCCAAATAAAACTGCTTAAGCCCATTCATACTTCAGGCCTACACACTTATTTGAGCCCAAATAATTATTAAGTCCAGTTTAATAACTAAATCCCAACTGATAACCAATTAATTAAGCCCAGTAATAAATTTAACTCTTTGAAACCAATAATAGTCTTAAGCCCAGAACATAAACTTGGACTCTAAATCTATTGGACTCCTAATTAATTTATTTGGTCCAATTAAAATGACCCAGACCTAGACCCACTCACCCTATGACCCGACCCGACTCGGACTTGACCCGATCTCAGCTCACTAAGCCAAGCCCAAAACCCAGCTGCTCGAAGCCCACATCCGGCCCACACTATCTTCTCTCCCACAACCCATCTCCCTTCCGGGGCCGCCCGAAGCACTCCTCGCGACCACCCATCTCCGGCCACCCTTGGCCGGAGTCGCGCCGGCAAGACCGCCCCATGGTCCTGTCGAGTTAATCCTGACCCAGCCCTGGCTCGAGCCATGATGCACATGGCTCGGCCAAGGGCCTAAACTCCCCTACCCGAATCTGCAACCTACGCACTAACACATCCTCACACATTTCCAACGTCCAGTCATGCTCCAACATCTCCAACCCAGAACTTCACCACCCTAATACCCCTAGGACCCTTCTTAACCACTGACCCAACGGCTCGCAGCACCTCGAACTCGATCAGAAAGCAACAAGAACAGAACCAAGGCAACAAGCAAGAAAAATCGAGAAATATGATGCAAAACTTTTAAAATCTTGAGTTCAACGACACACACAAATGCTAGCACAGATTTACTCAACCAAACAAATACTGTATATCGTTCAAAACGGTGGGGGAAGGAAATCGAACATGCCTCATTCACAATAATAAGATAATGGAAACGAAGCTTGCGCTTTGCCGAACAAAAATCCCTAAAAATCTTGAACTTTCGACAAGATTTTTTGTGAGGTGTGTGCAAGTGTGTGAAACGGCTATGGAGCCATAGATTCTTCTCAGAAATGGTGTCTAGGGCTCAACACAAGGCTTTTAAACTTGATTGGGTCATGGGCTCTATTTGCCTTAATTTTGGGCTTTCAAAATATAACAAAAAAAAAAAACAAATTTTAACCTTAGACCACAACCAAGATTTTGGCCCAAAAATCTTAAATTTTCGGATTTAATGAAAACTCAAATTTAAAAGTGCCCTAAAAATCCTTAAAATAGCCCGATTAAGTGAAAAATAAATTTTAAAATATTTATATATATATATAACCTAAATTTTTCAATAAAATAAATCTTAAAATAATTATTTTAGGCTCATAAAAATCCTTAGACAAGAATATCGATAAAACATTTATCTCGATCGGTCGCCGTCCCGTCCCGTCTACTAGCTCAAAGTAATATTTTTCTTCAAAAATTCAAAACACTAAAATACCCGTATTAAAATCATAAATAAATTCAAAACACCTAATCATGATACATTAAAGTTATTTAAACCTTTAATTGAATTTATTATTATTTTATTCTATTTAAAATATTAATTATCCTAATTATGCATACGATCCACGTACGATAAAGTTCTAGGCGTTACAACTCTCCCCCCTTAAAAGAAAATTCGTCCTCGAAATTGAGATATGTACCGAAAAGATCCGGATAACGCGTCCGCATGTCGGTCTCAGTCTCCCACGTGACCTCCTCCTCAGAATGATTAAGCCACCGGACCTTGACCATGGGAATAACTCGCGACCTCAGCCTCCGCTCCTCACGCGCCAAAACCTGCACCGGTCGCTCCTCGAATGACAAATCTGACGCCAACTGTAGAGGCTCAAAATCCAGAATATGCGATGGGTTCGAAATATACTTCCGTAGCATCGAGACATGAAATACATTGTGCACCGCTGCAAGACTAGGAGGTAGCGCTACACGATAAGCCAAGGTACCAATCCTCTCCAAAATCTCAAATGGACCGATAAACCTCGGACTGATCTTGCCTCTCTTACCAAAACGCATCACGCCCTTCATGGGCGCGACTCTCACAAATACATGGTCTCCTACGGCAAACTCAAGGTCGCTTCGTCGTCGATCAGCATAACTCTTTTGACGACTCTGAGCGATCCTCATCCTGTCTCGAATCCGCAACACAATATCTGCAGTCTGCTGCACCAACTCAGGCCCTAAGAGAATCCTCTCGCCAACCTCATCCCAGTGCACTGGAGATCTACACCTTCTCCCATAAAGAGCCTCATATGGAGCCATACCTATAGATGCTTGGTAACTATTGTTATAGGTAAACTCCACTAGAGGTAACCTCAACTCCCATGAGCCCTGAAATTCGATCACACAGGCTCTCAACAAATCCTCAAGGACCTGGATAATGCACTCCGACTGTCCATCAGGCTGGGGGTGAAAAGCAGTACTGAACTGCAGCTTCGTCCCTAAATCTGCATGAAGACTCTTCCAGAAAGAAGAGGTAAACCTCGGGTCTCTGTCTGACACAATCGAGACTGGAATCCCATGAAGTCTGACAATCTCTCGGATATACAGCTCTGCATACTGGATCATGGTGAAATTAGTCTCACCGGCAAGAAATGCGCCGACTTGGTGAGTCGATCGACAATCACCCAGATCGTTGTGCATCCTCTGGCGCTCCTCGGCAATCCAACCACGAAATCCATAGTAATGTTCTCCCATTTCCACTCAGTGATAGGGAGTGGTTGAAGCAACCCTGCTGGTTGCTGATGCTCTGTTTTTACCTGCTGACAGGTCAAACACTCGGATACGAAGCGACTAATGTCTCGCTTCATCCCTGGCCACCAATACAATGTCTGCAAGTCTCGGTGCATCTACTTACTCCCAGGATGAATGGAGTACGGAGACGCGTGTGCCTCGGTCATAATCTCAGTCCTCAACTGTCCCAAACTCGGCACCCATATCCGACCTCTGTACCGTACAATGTCATCCTCGACTGTATAAAGTAGGCCTCCCTTGGCCTCATCCCTCTGCCTCATAAGAACCAACTGCTCATCAGAAAACTGTCCCTCCCTAATCCGATCTCGTAAGGTAGGTTGTACTGTCAAAGCAGACAAACTCGACATGAGACCACACGAGTAAACCTCCAAATAAAACCTCTATATCTCTGCCTGGAGAGGCCGCTGCATAGACAAACAAGCCACTACTGAAGTCTTCCGACTCAATGCGTCAGCCACCACATTAGCCATACTCGGGTGGTAGCTAATATCACAGTAGTAGTCCTTCACTAACTCCAACCATATGTGTTGCCTCATATTCAACTCCTTCTCACCATGCAAGTAGTGCCTCCATATCTTGAGTGCAAATGCTACAGCGCACCCAGCTCGCGCAGCATTCTTGAAAAAATCATAACTTGAGTTATAGCCGTCGGATCAAGCTGAAATTTTGAAAGCAGCTTTAAAACATCATAAAATTAATTTTGAACGGTGAAGATTGGATTTGGATGTATCTAGAAGCTCCAGTAATTTTGTAAACTTGCAGCTCCGTAATTACTTTTTTCGTCTCTTCTCGGTACTTTTTCTCGAATCCATGCATCTCACAAAAATAACAACAAATACGCATAAAATATACTCGATACATCACAAAAGTCAAGTAATCATATGCAAATTAAGTGCATAAAATTCACTTATCATGTTCGAAGGAGACCTGCGTTGATGGCAAATTATGAGGTAAATAATTTTGATAAAATTAAATATCCAGCCACCCACTTTCCTTTGTATGCAGATTATGATCCCACATCTTTTGAAAGTGATATCAAAGAACCAAAATGGCGAAAGACAATGGATGATGAAATAAAAGCCATTACCAAAATGATACTTGGGAGTTGTGTGATCTTCCAAAAGGGAACAAAACAATTGGCGTCAAATGGATCTTCAAAACAAAACTGAAAGAAAATGATGAAGTTGACAAATATAAGGCACGCCTAGTAGCTAAGGGGTAAAAGCAAGAATGTGGAGTTGATTATAAGGAATTATGTGCTCCGGTTGTGAGGCATGACACAATCAGATTGGTAATTGCCTTGGATGCGCAAAACTCATGGCCCATCTACCAACTGGACGTTAAATCTACATTTTTACATGGAGATTTGGAAGAACAAGTATTCATTGATCAACCTCTAGGTTATGTTAAGATTGGAAATGAGCATAAAGTGTATAAAAATTGACTAAAAGCTCTTTATGGACTAAAGAAAGCATCTCGATCTTGGTATAGTCGCATTGAAGCGTATTTTTTCAAAGAAGGCTTTCAAAATGCCCTTATGAGCACACACTTTTTGTTAAAATTGGAAACCATGGGAAAATGCTCATTGTTTGTTTATATGTGGATGATCTTATATATACTAGGAATGGTGGTGAAATGTTTGAAGATTTTAAAAGTTCTATGATGATTGAGTTCGAAATGTCAGATCTTGGCATGATGCGATTCTTTCTAGGAATAGAAATAAATCAGTCTGCTAATGGAATTTTCATTTCTCAAAAAAAATTGTGCGAGAAATTCTGGACAGATTTGAGATGACAGATTGCAATCTTGTGTGCACTCCGGCTGAGTTTGGTGTAAAGCTACACAAGAACTATGAAGGGAAGAAGGTGAACGACTAGCTTTACAAGAAAATTGTGGGTAGTTTAATTTGATGTATCTAACTACCACAAGGCCAGATATAATGCATTCTGTGAGTTTGATCAGCAGATATATGGAGAATCCAACTGAAATGCACTTGTTGGTAGCAAAAAATATCCTTCGTTACCTGAAAGGAACAAAGGAATAATGGGTTGTTTTATGAGAAAAACAAAAAATTTGATTTACTTGGGTTTACTGAAAGTGATTTTGCAGGGGATCAAGATGATAGAAAAAAGTACTTTTGGTTATGTTTTCATAATGGGAACAGGGTCTGTTTCGTGGTCGTCCAAGAAGCAACCGATCGTCCTATTGTCGACGACGGAAGCTGAATATGTGGTTGCAACAGCTTGTGCTTGTGAAGCAATTTGGTTGAGAAATATACTTGAAGAACTAAAATTCAAGAAAGTTGTAGCTACTGTGATATTTTGTGATAACATGAATTCAGCTATCAAGCTCTCTAAAAATACTATGCTACATGGAAGAAGCAACCATATTGATGTGAGATTTCATTTTCTAAGAGATCTTACCAATGCTGGGACAATTGAGCTAAGGTATTGCAGAAGTGAAGAACTGCTAGCTGACATATTTACCAAGCCCCTCAAGTCTACCGTTTTTCAATATTTGAGGAGTTTGTTGGGAGTTTGCACATTAGATGATGTTTTGCAAATAAACTGAAGTCTAAAAGACTTAAGTTTACAAGAGGGATTGTTGGGATAATAAAAATAAATATCTTTGGATGTATTATTCTGAGTCCACTTTATTAGACTAGTCAATAAAGTCATTGTCTCAAGCATTAGTTGATTTGTTAGCTTGACTTTCAGGAATATTTTCAGAAAATATATGGAGGACCGGGTCAATTGAAGAATAAGCGACTAAATTAGGATTGTGACATAAAATGGAAGACCAATTGGAGATTAATATGATGATTTGAGAGGAGTTGAGCTGAATCACTGTTGGTTATTAATAGGGAGATGACGAGAGAGACCGAAATGAAAACATTACGAAACATTAGCGATTAATTTGGCGGTCCGAAAAGAAGTGCGTTTTGGAAGAAAAACAGGAAACAAGAGGGGTCAACATAAGTATTACCCAGTTTTTTTTTAAAAAAAAAGGGTATTAACCCGGCCAAATATTAATAGGATACTAATTTAATGCATATACATATGCCTCGAAGGCTCGAAAAATCTCGTCTCAAGATACATAAAGAATATGATAAGTTTAATTGATCTTTCATCGTTGGGTGTAGATTATGGTCGTCGAGGCTCATAATTTAACGGGACTTTCAAGAGGTTGCAGGTTGCTAGATTTATGAACTTGATTTAAAGGAAACGATTTGATTCCGGAGAGATATTTGAGTAATTGATCAAAAATTGATGTAAATTAGAAGTTGAATATACATCTTCTCAAATTCATCAATATACACACAATCTAAAACAACTGAAGGCAAAAACGTGATCAGGAGTTGAATCGACTTGAGACAAGCTCAGTTAAGTTTGAATTCGTACCTTATTTCGATCTTTGCTTCTGAGTTTGGAGATAAAGTTTTACTAAACAGTTTAAAAAACAAAAACAAAAACTCATTCTTGTGTGATTATTGTACACTTCATTTGTTAGATTATTCAAAACAAACGTTGTAAGATGACACAAACTTTGGGCCAGATTACAAACACAAGTACATATATATAGTCGACAAGGAACAACATTTCATGCTAGTCTGAGGATAGCATCGACCCTTCCTAGTCGACAATCAAATAACTCCCATCATGTTCAATATTGAACCAACCATCTTTAAACAGATTCATGTCTTCCATTTTGATCATGTTTCACTCTTGCTTCCGCCGAGTTTCTGAATCTCGCCAGTGGCCGCATGACTATCCCTCTCCTCTTCAGCCATTTACCGATGAGCCGAAGCGTGTTCCCGAGTAGAAGAATCCCCATCACACCACACCACACAGTAATGGCAGTCTCAACAACATGGCTCAGTGATTGTTTATACTTTTGTGGGGTTATCGCAAGAATGGCTACTCCATAAGTCACAGCCACCGAAGTCACCGTCAGCCACATGGTAACCATCAGAAACCACATAAACAACCTGCGCTTAAACGGCAGTCCACTGATGAGAAGCAGTATTATGCTGAGAGAAGAGACGAATGCAACGGTGTTGACTCGTATGAAGTTCCTGAAGTATTTCGGGTGATTGTAGGACATGACGGATTCTCCTGCATAGTGAGGATTCGGCAAGGAGTTGCCTTGTGAATCTTGGGTCAAATTGTCTTGCCAAAGGCCGCCGGGAGGGCTTACCCCGGCTTGGAAAGCCATCGTGGCTATGAGAATAGCCACCACCATGATCGAATCTCGTTTCTTGGTGAGCCACTTGACTGGTTGGGTCCGAGGGCCTCTCGATTTGCAGAGAGTCGGTTGGAGGATTTTTCTGATGTCGGAATTTGTGGCATCGTTTGAGGTTTCGTCCAAAATGTCTGGGACTGTTTGGCCCTCTGAATTCTTTGCGTTCATGTTTATTTTGCCGGTTTCCACCAGGTACTTGATGATCTGCATATGTGTGGTTCAGATTATGTAAATTGAGTGCACCATATAGTATTGGTAGATCGATTTGACATCTAATTTCAATGCTTTAATTTATACACAAATTGTAACAAGATTTACTATTATATATATATATATATATAATTATAATTACCTCAACTTGCTTATCCCTAAGAGCCATATGCATTATGGTGTCCCCATCATTATCCTTGGCATTCACAATCTCCTCTTTCAAGAAAGGCACCAAAATCCTCAAGCACTCTAATCTATCATACTTAACGCACAAATGCAACACGGTTTGGCCTCCATCTACCTTCTCTCGAGCAGCAAGTGGCCTCACTCGAATCAGCTCCGCCACAACAAGATCGTGGCCTTTCATGGCTGCAAGATGAAGAGGATTCTTGCCACCGAAATCTCGCGACAGACACATGTCCGGTGCGGCCGAAACCAATACTTTCGCTATATCTAGGTACCCTTTAGCTGATGCTATATGAAGAGGGGACGATTGTTGGGAATCCAGCTCTTCGGCGAGTTGACGATTTCTGTTGATGATCTCTTGAACAAATCTCGAGTTCCCTTTCATGGTTGCCACATGTAAGGGGGTCTTGTTGCTACAATTATAAGAAACTCTATCAAGAAGAAATGGATCTTCTCCGAGTAATCGATGTAAAGTTGCTGCATCATTTGTTGATGCAGCTTCATAGAGCTTATTTTCTGCCATTTTATTTTTTTTTTAATTCCACTCTGTTTTCATGTGTGATTGCGCGGACAAGAATTCGTGGGTCCATTTATTAGTGTTCTTTCGTTGACTTGGGTATTTACATAGGGAAGACTCGGTTTACGTTGTTTACGTGGTTTCTGAGTTGGTTCGATCAGTTTTCGCAGTAAGCTACCAATCCATTCGGGGAAGTATTTTTCTTGCCAGTTTTTACTGAGAAGGGTTGGTGAATTTTTTATTTATATACTTGAAACGGATCGACTCGATTTATAATACATAACAGTAATAAAAAAAATCATAATTTTGAATTAAACAATAATATTTTTTATGAGTCGGATTAGTTATGTGTCTTATAAAATTAACTAGTGAGACTGTGTCATAGGTATTTTTATGTACTAGAGAAACGTAATCGATGACCACTAAAACAAAAAAAAAAACTCTATTATTAAAAAATATGTTATGCATAATTTTTTTGAATAATAATATAGACAATCGTTTTGAAGTATCGAGTTGGGGAAGTTAAGTGCATATGCTTGAATAATTATATTTATTATTTGATCTATAAATTTATAATAAAAAGAAGATGAAAAAATCACTGTTAATATTTTAGCCCTTACACTTCTGTTCTTGGCAAATAATAATGGTTAAGGGGGTCAATAAATTATGTATTGTTTTTTTTAAAAAAATGAATATATATATTGTTTGATTGGTGAAGTAAAATATAAGGGTTTTTTTTTATGAAGTAAAATATAGATTGTTTTTTAACAAGTCTAAGATGCTAAAGCAGTTGTTAGAAAAATAAGTGACGCGTTTCTTTATTTATTATTTTACGAGAGCTTAAGTTCCCCTGTTCCACCTAAATGTTTCATTACATGCTTGTCTTTTGATTTACTTCTTTCGATTTAATTACATGCTCTCGTCTTATTCACCATAAGACACACCCTTTTAGGATTTTATTTTAAGAGCAGCCTGAAATTTTTCCTGTTACTTCAATTCTATATTAATTGAGGGTATTAATCACGTGAATAATGTTAATGTGCATCCAATATATCGTAAATTAATATTTACATCAATTATATTGCGAGATTTTGATATTATATCGTTAAATTTTTGTATTCAATTTATAATAAAATTTTGAGAAATGAAATTTTATATTGAATGTTTTGTGATTTAATAATTGATGTATATGCATATAACATCACTCCAATTACCTACCAACGGTTAATCCAAATTTTATTTTGTTTTGTTTTTTTAAGTCGTCTCGTTGAAGTCAATATAGTATGTATATAAATAAATATAAAATTTGCGTATAAATATTTTCTACGTAGATTAATTCTCGAATATTCCAAGAAACAGGGCAACATATTGCACGAGTTTCTTCGGTCGAGTTGCAGCTCGACGGATTCTTGTTTCCTGGGCCATCATTCTATATACGCGGGTTAGAGATTCTATCCTTTAGATAGTATTCAAATTATTTATTCGGAGGGTTTACATCTCAACACATATGCATAATTAATATTATAGTTTGACATGACAAATCATGGATTGTCAGATCTCCTATTAGGGTAATATCCTTAAGTTAGGTTGAACTAAACTCTCTACGTGTTACTCGTTAGAGTTAGAGAACCAATTAATAACAATGATTTTTTTTTATTTTTTTAATATCTTGGATAATTTATTTATTATTGACATATTTATTTATTTGTGAGAGCAAATTAATTTCAATACCAAAAAGTATTCTATTTTGGAGGAAAGGAAGCTCTAAAATTGGTAGAGCGGAAACGACCTAATGAATATATATATATATATATATATATATATATATATAGTTTTGTTATGCTCCTCAACAACTATGCCCAACTCCGTGCCCAACATGTATAAGTCAATTCACTTATTGTACTGGTCAACTCACTTATTGTTGTATATGATTCATCTCATACATTGGATGAGTGTCACCTCATAGGTGGGCATGGAGGTGGGCACGGAAGGTGACAGCATAGCAAAACTCATATATATATATATATATATAAAATAAAAATATAATATTTTGTAACTTGAGAAAAAAAATTAATTTTTTATTTATCAAACAACATACTACGACAGCAAAGTTCTAAGCCTGAACTTTAAAAATATAATATTGGATATAAATTATTCGATCAATATGTAACATAATCATTATTTTTTTATTACTTCTTTTCTTTTTTTAGTAAAACATGCTCATCATCATCATCATCATCATCATCATTGTTGTTGTTATTATTAATTTAAAAGACTAGAGTTTTATTTATATTCCATAATTTGTTAATCACATTCTAACAGTCTAACTTACCATTTTATCTAGTTATTTGTCAACATTACCATTCCTAATTTTTAGTTGATTTTCAAAACTTACCATCCATTCTTTTTTTTACATTAATACTATGATAACTATATTATAATATTTAATCGTATTTTTTTATCTAATAATCTCATTATTTAACTATTATAGTTTAAAATACACGATAAATTTTTTATGGCACATAAATTTTAATTTTTTTTTGAGAAAATTTAAATTTATATTTTGGTTGTTGGATTTTGATTTGATCCAGATCACTTAGTATACTAAACATATTTTTTTATTTTGATTTTATTTTTAAAAAAATTGAAATATGTTGAATATATAATATTTTAAAATAAATTTTATGTTACAATTATTTTAAAACTTTAATTTTCCTATTTTGATTATTTTAATTATATTTTTGCAGTAAATAATAAATTTTAAAAATTTGTTTCGTCTTTAAAAAAAATTGTTTCAAACATGAATATATTATATTTAGATGGAAAACAATTGACATCGTATATATTTAAACATGTTAAAATAAAACTTAATTAAAAATTAGAAAATTTATAATTTTTTTAGAAAAAAACAGTATTCTAAGTTTGTAAATAATATAATATAATATATATTTTATTGATTATTAAAGTTTTTTAAAATTCAAATTTTACACATCTCAATATTTTTATATATTTTGTGCGAAAAAAAAGAAGTTACCAAAATTTTATGTACCTAGAGATAAATTTTTTGTATTTTATATTATAATTTTTTATAATAAAAATAAAAATATAGCAATTTTAAAAAAATATTTACAATTAAATATTTAGTAGTTTTTTGTCAATAAAATTTTTAGCAGTTAATGTACAAAAGTTTTATATTTATATTTTTTAAGATAAATAAAGATTTATAAAATAAGGAAAGTATTTAGAAGGGTAAATTTGTCTAGTAATTGATTAATTTTATGAAGTGAAATATTTTTTACACTTTTTGGAGTGTAAATAACACTCCCCTAATTTAAAAGGGAACCATGTTCATTATTTATGGAAACAATAGTAAGAATAGGATGTTACTTGGCTTCTGAATTAATTAAGCAACGACTTTAGGGACCTTAATGGTTGTTATATACTTAGGTCAATCTTTTAAAATTCTTAACACATGACAATCACGATTTTACTTGTCAAAGATAAAACGAGAAATTAAGATTTTATCTTACTCATTAAAAGAAACTAGTGTTGATATTATCACTTGAAATGTATTTATGTAATACCCAAAATCGTCACAAAGTCGCATAAATGCTCTTATTAATTTTTAGTTATGCCTTTAAATGTTTAATATTCATATGGTTATTCTAAAAAGGAAAAATTAGGATTTTGGTCACGCATGTTGGCTTATCTTGAATTTTAGTTATGTAACTTGTCAACGTTTGATTTTCATCTAGTAATTTGAATTTTTATTTTTGTGTGTTTGTTTTATTTTTTCGTCGAAAGCCACTAAATTCATCACATGTTGCTTATTTGGCACTGAATCTCTGTTACATTTCATATGGTACAAATAAAGTTCATATTACACACATTAAAATTTATTTAAGCAAAAATAAATAGAAAAATAAACCAGAACGACACCCAATATTTCAAAATGACAGGAAAATACCTTTCATTATTCTCAAATAGATTTTAATATACGTAATATAGTTTTTTTTTTTATAACCACATGATCTAAGATGGAGAATACCGATGTCAATCAATATTTGTTCGATTTAGTTACTTCGGGGAAAAAAGATCAGAAAAAAAATATTCAAATTACTGAATGAAAATCAATTTTGATAAGTAATAGGATCGAATTAAAAACATGTAACTTATATAAGTTTTATCACAAAAATCCTAATTTTCCGTTTCAAAAAAATTTCTAACTATATCCAAAGCTTGTTTATTATTGATACTCACTAAAATTTGTTGACCCGAGTCCCACTCAAGCCCAAAGCTACAAGTCTAGAGATGAACCTGAAATCAAGCAAATAATGTTAGAGGGGGCCGGGAGGGTATCCCGGCGTAGCCCCTCCGACGCTCAAGTCAGGGACGAGAACGAATAAAGAAAAAGAAGCTTGGGCGCCCCTCAAAAATGAAAGTGAAATTTTTAAATGGAAAGAGAAAACCCGTATTTATTGGAGGCAATATAGGGACCACAAACACTTTATAGTGGACCACGAGCATGTAGTTCACGCGCCTTTCCTTTAGAGCTCACCCTCCAAAGACAACTCAAGACATAAAACCAAGCTCACCACCCTCGCCCACCTTGGGGCTCGCCCAACCTGGGGCTCGTCCACCTGGGGTTCGTCCACCCAGGGGCTCGCCCGCCCTAGGCGAGCCTCTTCTCCACTCCCTTCATGTGTTCTTTCACATCTCCATTCCAATTTTTCATATGCTTTTGACTTACCTTAGAGACCTCATGTCTAAGGTCCAACTCGATGGGGCTCTCCTTCACCCCTTTAGGAGCCAACATACATCTTCTTCCATAATCCCCTGATTGTGAAGACTCAAAATTTCAGAAGCACCTCCCCAACCGATGGAATTCAAAAAGACAAGTAGCTGATTTGGGAGAGGGTGTAACAACCATAGTAATAGCCATAGTAATGAAAAATGATGGAGGATTGTAACAGCCATTGTAACATCCATGGTAATGGAGATTAATGGCTATTATGGAAGATAAATTACTGTTGATAGGAGGCCTTTGGAAGCTATATGAAGCCTATAAATAGGGGATTAAGCTGATGGAAAAGAACATACAAATTCGAGCATATGCACTACCCAAGTTTCTATCCAAATCCTGAAATTTTCAGCAGCAGAGAAAACATCATTCCCATCGCTAAATTGCATTAAATCCCATCTTCATCGTTCATATTATACCCACACATGTTTTGAATAACATATCTAAATTTTAGCCCAATCCAACGGTTAGATATATGCAAAAGGCCTTCACAATAATACGTGGCAGATTCTAGTCGAGAAGGGAGCGGCTCCAGTTCGTCGACCAGAAACGGTATCAAATCACCGTAACAGACAATCTTAACCGTTCATACTATTTCTTACATACTTATGAACGTGAGGACCAAATTTGAGGTTGATCCGACGGTTCAATATTCCAAACATACTTCTGCAAGTTGACTAAATTTTGTTGCATACAAATCCGAAAATAAGGTAAGTGGGTTTTTGTTTCTTTAAGCCATCTTTGTTTCAATTCGATGGAAATCATTGAGTCTTGTTTCTATTGGACTCTTTTTATTTTTGATTCTCTAAGCATTATTCTAAGAAACCATCGAAATCTTTGTTTGAGCTTATTCTTGTTTGAAATCACCAAGTATCCGTTTCAAGTTTTGATTGTACACTGTTTGTTTTATGTCCTTTGATTTCGTTTCATGTTTCGTTCTGTAAGATTTCTTTGTTATGCAATGAGATCTTGAAATGCAATGTTAGGATTCAAATTAAGAAATGGTAAGGAAATTCCGAAAACATGATATGATAAGGCCCTGATGCGGTGGGTTATAATAACCGTTTAAGGCCTCGTCCCCTTAGAGGAGTAACAATTAGGGACTGATCAGTAGCCAAGGATTAACGAGATGAATAACAGTGCTATGTCTAAGTTATGCTTCAGTTATGATTTGTCTTGATGCTTTGTTTCGAATTCTATTTGTCTCATATCTTGACTCCTGTTGCAACATGTTCTGGAACATGTCTTCTTTTGAATTCGTATCATGTATATATATATTCGATATTTGTGTGTACGATTAGCCCCCACTTGCTGAGTGTTTTCCAAAACACTCACCCCCTTACTTTCCTCCCCAGATACGGGTGAAGATGAGTTGGAAGATGATGAACAACACGCATTTTGGGGTTGGTGATCAAGTTCAAGATATGGAAATTCAAGAATTTATTTCAGTCTTATTTCTTACTACGTTAATTGCTTTCGCAATTGTGTTTCTCACTGTAAAAAACAGTTATGGTTTATGAAATAGACTGGTTTTTGGAAAGATTTATGCTACGAGGCTTGTTGTTTCAATGTTAAATTGTTAAACAACGCCGATGTCAACTAGGCCCGGTTTCGGGGCGTGACATTTTAGTGGCATCAGAGCCGCCAGGTTCCATAATCCGGATGGGAAGATCTTCTTGCTGAAAAAAATAAATTTCAGTTGTGAAGCAGCCCTAGTTCAGATAGACCAGCTGGGACAATAGACCAGTTGGGAGATAAAGAATCCGATAAGAAAAAATAGCTGGCTGATAGAATAGATTTGTTAAGAGTAATCTTATTCTAGAATGAAGTTCAATTTTGTCCTTGAACGATTTATGGGATGTGCAAGTACTCCAATCAAGTTAGCTACAACCCGACACCAGTTAGCGCAAAGAACGTGGATGAAGAAGATTCAATTGAAGTATACATGCCTGAAATGCGACTTATGCTTATCACCAAAAGGAGAAATTTTTAAGTCATAGATCTGCCATACAATATCTTGTGTGTTTAGCTAAGGATAAAACCATTTAAGGATGATTCTAGTTAAGAGAAGCTCAGTTAAAGAAATTTAGGTTTGAACTATCCAACTATTGGAAAATATGGTTCGGGATATATGTAGAGAAAAATTCAAATATTAGTGCTTCATCTAATAAGAATTTGGTAGGTAATCCTCATAGACAGAATTAAGAAAAGTTCGGCTAAAAGAAGCATGCCGATAAGATGGGTTTTTTTAGGAAACTTGATAGAACCAAGGTAATTAAGTAAATTGGGTTCAATTAGTAGAGATATGACAATAAGAATTTTTTTATGGAGATTAATTTTATCAAAATTCCTTTTGGGTTTAAGTAAGATCGGATCTTTTTTCCTCTCAATTAACCTATTAAATTGATTTCTCTTTTCATCTTGCCCAAATGTTTAGACATTGTATCTGTCTATACCATATTTTGTATACATTTTTATTTTTGTTTTCTTTCGCCTTCGATTATACATTTTGAGTAACACTTCTATTTTGTCAAGCCATCATTCATCTTGATCCAATAAGTTCGTTTGACAATATAGCCCTTTTTAGTTTTCTTGTTTCATTGTACATAAATCATTTCAGTTTTACCTCTGATATTCATATCAAAATTTGCTACTTTTCGACTTGCATTTTCTTTAGAATATATCCCTTTTGATTGTTATTATTTTATCCAACCATGTTATCCTGTCATATGATAAACTTTATACGATTATCAACCTCTCCTATTTGCTAATATATATTTTCACTCATAGTCCAGATAACCCAATATATTTTTTTTCTTTCCAAATATATCCATCATCCTAATTTTATTGGTTCGATTGGGTTATTTTGGCAATTTGTTTAAGTTACAAAGTTTTGTACATCATTATTCAACTAGATTTATCTCCTCACATTTGATTACGTTACCTGGTCATACCATTTGACATAGCTAATTCATTTGTTTAACCGATATGGTTAATTTTTCTGATAATTCACCTATCCGAGCTTTTCATATTCACTTCCTCGTTTACATGATAAAATCCATAACGCACCTCTATTATCCAAATCATTTTACTTAGAGGCCAAAATCATATTGATTATACTAAGTTAAATTAATTTTCATTTCTTGTCTATCATTAAGTTGTTTCAAATATCATAAATCTAGTCAATATTCTTATTGTTCCATGATGGAAAATCTATTCAATTCCCTCCATCAGTATCACTTCTAAGATTCAAAATTTTAGACTAGAATCCATAAATATTTTAAGTAGAGGTTAGTAAACTAGGCTACATATTAGAATTATGGTAGAAATTTTGAGAATGTTTACTCAGACTTAAGTTGGACTCATTTTGGGACGATTATTTATAATACTTGGTCGATAAAAATATTTAATATATGATTTCATATTTATAAAAAATTATTTTGGAGCTAGTATTCATTACATTATAGATAAAAATTAAAAGTCATGATTGTAGAAGTTTAAGTTAGTTTGATAATATTGGATTATAGATCGACAAAATAAATGTGTTGATATGAAGAGACGACCGTTGGAGTTTGAAGTAGGCGAAAAGGCTTATGTTAAAGTCTCACCCATGAAAGGGGTGATCCGGTTCGGAAAAACTGGGAAGTTAAACCCGAGATATGTTGGACCGTTCAAAATTTTGGACAAGGTGGGAACATTGGCATACCGGCTGGCATTATCACCAGATATGTCAAAAATTCACAATGTTTTCCATGTGTCCCGCTAAAAAAAAGTACATTCCGGACCCAAGTCATGTCCTTGAAAGTGCACCCCTTATAATCGAATGGAATCTAAATGAGGAACTTAAGTATGAAGAGGAGCCGATTCGAATTGTGGATACAAAGAACCAAGTACTGAGGAGACGGACCATACCATACGTTAAAGTGCAGTGGTCTAATCATTCTGAAAGAGAAGCCACATGGGAACTCGAAGATAAGATGCGAAAACAATACCCTTACCTTTTTGAAGAGCAACTCAACTCAAGTTTCGAGGACGAAACTCTCAATAAGGAGGGTGGGATGTGAAGACTCAAAATTTCAGAAGCACCTCCCCAACCGATGGAATTCAAAAAGACAAGCAGCTGATTTGGGAGAGGGTGTAACAACCATAGTAATAGCCATAGTAATGGAAAATGATGGAGAATTGTAACAGCCATTGTAACATCCATGGTAATGGAGATTAATGGATATTATGGAAGATAAATGACTGTTAATAGGAGGCCTTTGGCAGCTATATGAAGCCTATAAATAGGGGATTAAGCTGATGGAAAAGAACACACAAATTCGAGCATATGCACTACCCAAGTTTCTATCCAAATTCTGAAATTTTCAGCAGCAGAGAAAACGTCATTCCCATCGCTAAATTGCATTAAATCCCATCTTCATCGTTCATTTTATACCCACAATGTTTTGAATAACATATCTAAATTTTAGCCCAATCCAACGGTTAGATATATGCAAAAGGCCTTCACAATAATACGTGGCAGATTCTAGTTGAGAAGGGAGCGACTCCAGTTCATCGAACAGAAACAGTATCAAATGACCTTAAAAGACAATCTTAACCGTTCATAATATTTCTTACATCCTTATGAACGGGAGGACCAAATTTGAGGTGGATCTGACGGTTCAATATTCCAAACATACTTCTTCAAGTTGACTGAATTTTGTTGCATACAAATCCGAAAATAAGGTAAGTGGGTTTTTGTTTCTTTAAGCCATCTTTGTTTCAATTCGATGGAAATCATTGAGTCTTGTTTCTATTGGACTCTTTTGTTAATTTTGATTCTCTAAGCATTATTCTAAGAAACCATCGAAATCTTTGTTTGAGCTTATTCTTGTTTAAAATCACCAAGTATCTGTTTCAAGTTTTGATCGTACACTGTTTGTTTTATGTCCTTTGATTTCGTTTCATGTTTCGTTCTGTAAGATTCCTTTGTTATGCAATGAGATCTTGAAATGCACTGTTAGGATTCAAATTAAGAAATGGTAAGAAAATTTCGAAAACATGATATGATAAGGCCCTGATGCGGTGGGTTATAATAACCGTTTAAGGCCTCATCCCCTTAGAGGAGTAACAATTAGGGACTGATCAGTAGCCAAGGATTAACGAGATGAATAACAGTGCTATGTCTAAGTTATGCTTCAGTTATGATTTGTCTTGATGCTTTGTTTCGAATTCTGTTTGTCTCATATCTTGACTCCTGTTGCGACATGTTCTGAAACATGTCTTCTTTTGAATTCGTATCATGTATATATATATTCGATATTTGTGTGTACGATTGGCCCCCACTTGCTGAGTGTTTCCCAAAACACTCACTCCCTTACTTTCCTCCCCAGATACGGGCGAAGATGAGTTGGAAGATGATGAACAACACGCATTTTGGGGTTGGTGATCAAGTTCAAGATATGGAAATTCAAGAATTTATTTCAGTCTTATTTCTTACTACGTTAATTGTTTCCGCACTTGTGTTTTTCACTGTAAAAAATAGTTATGATTTATGAAATAGGCTGGTTTTTGGAAATATTTGTACTACGAGGCTTGTTGTTTCAATGTTAAATTGTTAAACAACGCCGATATCAACTAGGCCTGATTCCGGGGCGTGACATTTTAGTGGTATCAGAGCCGCCAGGTTCCATAATCCGGATGGGAAGAGCTTCTTGCTAAAAAAAATAAATTTCAGTTGTGAAGCAGCCCTAGTTCAGATAGACCAGCTGGGACAATAGACCAGTTGGGAGAGAAAGAATCCGATAAGAAAAAATAGCTGGCTAATAGAATAGATTTGTTAAGAGTAATCTTATTCTAGAATGAACTTCAATTTTGTCCTTGAACGATTTATGGGATGTGCAAGTACTCCAATCAAGTTAGCTACAACCCGACACCAGTTAGCGCAAAGAACGTGGATGAAGAAGATCCAATTGAAGTATACATGCCTGAAATGCAACATACGCTTATCACCAAAAGGAGAAATTTTTAAGTCATAGATCTGCCATACAATATCTTGTGTGTTTAGCTAAGGATAAAACCAGTTAAGGATGATTCTAGTTAAGAGAAACTAAGTTAAAGAAATTTAGGTTTGAACTATCCAACAATTGGAAAATATGGTTTGGAATATATGTAGAGAAGAATTCAAATATTAGTGCTTCATCTAATAAGAATTTGGTAGGTAATCCTCATAGACAGAATTAAGAAAAGTTCAGCTAAAAGAAGCATGCCGATAAGATGGGTTTTTTTAGGAAACTTGATAGAACCAAGGTAATTAAGTAAATTGGGTTCAATTAGTAGAGATATGACAATAAGAATTTTTTTATGGAGATTAATTTTATCAAAATTCATTTTGGGTTTAAATAAGATCGGATCTTTTTTCCTCTCAATTAACCTATTAAATTGATTTCTCTTTTTATCTTGCCCAAATGTTTAGACATTGTATCTGTCTATACCATATTTTGTATACATTTTTATTTTTGTTTTCTTTCGCCTTCGATTATACATTTTGAGTAACACTTCTATTTTGTCAAGCCATCATTCATCTTGATCCAATAAGTCCGTTTGACAATATAGCCCTTTTTAGTTTTTTTGTTTCATTGTACATAAATCATTTCAGTTTTAGCTCTGATATTCATATCAAAATTTACTACTTTCCAACTTGCATTTTCTTTAGAATATATCCCTTTTGATTGTTATTATTTTACCCAACCATGTTATCCTGTCATATGATAAACTTTATACGATTATCAACCTCACCTATTTGCTAATATATATTTTCACTCATAGTCCAGATAACCCAATATTTTTTTTTCTTTCCAAATATATCCATCATCCTAATTTTATTGGTTCGATTGAGTTATTTTGGCAATTTGTTTAAGTTACAAAGTTTTATACATCATTATTCAACTAGATTTATCTCCTCACATTTGATTACGTTACCTGGTCATACCATTTGACATAGCTAATTCATTTGTTTAACCGATATGGTTAATTTTTCTGATAATTCACCTATCCGAGCTTTTCATATTTACTTCCTCGTTTATATGATAAAATCCATAACGCACCTCTATTATCCAAATCATTTTACTTAGAGGCCAAAATCATATTGATTATACTAAGTTAAATTAATTTTCATTTCTTGTCTATCATTAAGTTGTTTCAAATATCATAAATCTAGTCAATATTCTTATTGTTCCATGATGGAAAATCTATTCAATTCCCTCCATCAGTATCACTTCTAAGAGTCAAAAGTTTAGACTAGAATCCATTAATATTTTAAGTAGAGGTTAGGAAACTAGGCTACATATTAGAATTATAGTAGAAATTTTGAGAATGTTTACTCAGACTTAAGTTGGACTCATTTTGGGACGATTATTTATAATACTTGGTCGATAGAAATATTTAATATATGATTTCATATTTATAAAGAATTATTTTGGAGCTAGTATTCATTACATTATAGATAAAAATTAAAAGTCATGATTGTAGAAGTTTAAGTTAGTTTGATAATATTGGATTATAGATCGACAAAATAAATAGGTTGATATGAAGAGACGATCGTTGGAGTTTGAAGTAGGCGAAAAGGCTTATGTTAAAGTCTCACCCATGAAAGGGGTGATCCGGTTCGGAAAAACTGGGAAGTTAAACCCGAGATATGTTGGACCGTTTGAAATTTTGGACAAGGTGGGAACATTGGCATACAGGCTGGCATTATCACCAGACATGTCAAAAATTCACAATGTTTTCCATGTGTCCCGCTAAAAAAAAGTACATTCCGGACCCAAGTCATGTCCTTGAAAGTGCACCTCTTATAATCGAATGGAATCTAAATGAGGAACTTAAGTATGAAGAGGAGCCGATTCGAATTGTGGATACAAAGAACCAAGTACTGAGGAGACGGACCATACCATACGTTAAAGTGCAGTGGTCTAATCATTCTGAAAGAGAAGCCACATGAGAACTCGAAGATAAGATGCGAAAACAATACCCTTACCTTTTTGAAGAGCAACTCAACTCAAGTTTCGAGGAAGAAACTCTCAATAAGGAGGGTGGGATGTGAAGACTCAAAATTTCAGAAGCACCTCCCCAACCGATGGAATTCAAAAAGACAAGCAGCTGATTTGGGAGAGGGTGTAACAACCATAGTAATAGCCATAGTAATGGAAAATGATGGAGAATTGTAACAGCCATTGTAACATCCATGGTAATGGAGATTAATGGCTATTATGGAAGATAAATGACTATTAATAGGAGGCCTTTGGCAGCTATATGAAGCCTATAAATAGGGGATTAAGCTGATGGAAAAGAACACACAAATTCGAGCATATGCACTACCCAAGTTTCTATCTAAATCCTGAAATTTTCAGCAGCAGAGAAAACGTCATTCCCATCGCTAAAATGCATTAAATCCCATCTTCACCGTTCATTTAATACCCACAATGTTTTGAATAACATATCTAAATTTTAGCCCAATCCAACGGTTAGATATATGCAAAAGGCCTTCACAATAATACGTGGTAGATTCTAGTCGAGAAGGGAGCGACTCCAGTTCATCGACCAGAAACGGTATCAAATGACCTTAAAAGACAATCTTAACCGTTCATAATATTTCTTACATCCTTATGAACGTGAGGACCAAATTTGAGGTCGATCCGACGGTTCAATATTCCAAACATACTTCTGCAAGTTGACTGAATTTTGTTGCATACAAATCCGAAAATAAGGTAAGTGGATTTTTGTTTCTTTAAGCCATCTTTGTTTCAATTCGATGGAAATCATTGAGTCTTGTTTCTATTGGACTCTTTTTGTTAATTTTGATTCTCTAAGCATTATTCTAAGAAATCATCGAAATCTTTGTTTGAGCTTATTCTTGTTTAAAATCACCAAGTATCCGTTTCAAGTTTTGATCGTACACTGTTTGTTTTATTTCCTTTGATTTCGTTTCATGTTTTGTTCTGTAAGATTCCTTTGTTATGCAATGAGATCTTGAAATGCACTGTTAGGATTCAAATTAAGAAATGGTAAGAAAATTTCGAAAACATGATATGATAAGGCCCTGATGCGGTGGGTTATAAGTTTAAGGCCTCGTCCCCTTAGAGGAGTAACAATTAGGGACTGATCAGTAGCCAAGGATTAACGAGATGAATAACAGTGCTATGTCTAAGTTATGCTTCAGTTATGATTTGTCTTGATGCTTTGTTTCGAATTCTGTTTGTCTCATATCTTGACTCCTGTTGCGACATGTTCTGGAACATGTCTTCTTTTGAATTCGTATCATGTATATATATATTCGATATTTGTGTATACGATTGTCCCCCACTTGCTGAGTGTTTCCCAAAACACTCACCCCCTTACTTCCCTCCCCAGATACGGGCGAAAATGAGTTGGAAGATGATGAACAACACGCATTTTGGGGTTGGTGATCAAGTTCAAGATATGGAAATTCAAGAATTTATTTCAGTCTTATTTCTTACTACGTTAATTGCTTCCGCACTTGTGTTTTTCACTGTAAAAAATAGTTATGGTTTATGAAATAGACTGGTTTTTGGAAAAATTTGTACTACGAGGCTTGTTGTTTCAATGTTAAATTGTTAAACAACGCCGATGTCAACTAGGCCCGGTTCCGGGACGTGACACTGATGGGCCAGCCCTACCTCTAAAAATGAGACTCGGACCTTAGTCTTTGGTTATGGGCCTTCATTGGGCTCAAGCACTTGATGGGCCTACTCATGGGGTATCAATTATGTTTTATTAGGTGAGGTGATTAGAAATTGGAATAGACTCTAGAAAAACACCAATAAAAGTTCATTTATTTTCAATCTAGGGAAATTAAGTGAGTATTTTTTTTTTTATCTAACCTCGATCAACTATTTAAAAAAAATGACCTCCTACAATTTATTTCACATATTCTTGGGAAGATCATTTTTCAAAAAACTGATTGACCAGACCTATTTTCTCAATCTCCCATGAAATTAAGTAGAATTTAAGGAGTGCGAGCTTTAGAATTTTAAATTTTGTTCCTACACAAATTAAATTTTTTTTGCCTTCGTTTAATTCAATTATTTATTTATTTATTTTAATTTAAAACATTAAAAGGCTGAAAAAAAAAACAAGAAACAAAGAAACCCACTTCAGAATTTTATTTGGGCTTCTTAAATTTTAGATTAGAAAAGCCCATGTAAATGTAAAAGAAATAAAGGAGCCGAAGAAAAAATAGAATAATTAGAGGAGAAGTAATCAGGAAAAAACACCAAAAAGAGAAGAAAGAAAGAAACGAGAGACAAAATGGGGCTGGCTGGGGAGGAACAAATTAAGAGGGAAAACTCGATACTAATCCTTTCCTTAAATCAAAGACAAGTTTGATTCATTTCTTTCGAATCAATCGTATTTTTAACTATTCATACATTGACACGAAATTCTCTTTTTTATTATCATTTTTTATCGGACAATATATTTGTGAGTTGTGACCAAGTGAATCTGTAATGGAAAATTTTCTTCTGATATAAATCGTGTGACGCGGTTTAGATTTGTGACACATATATCATACAAATATGACGATAATTGTTTTTTGAGATTTTTCTTTTTCTTTTTTCTTTTTTCGGAAAGGGTTTTATTAGACTTGTGAAGTAATGTGAACCATGTTATAGGAGATGTCACACGGTTTGTGACAGAAGATTTATTTAATTACGCTCGTGGGGTGATTGTGATATATATGATACATTAATTCAGCCAGCTCCACGTGTTCCACGTGAGTGCATATTACTTCTTGGCCCGAAACAAGAAAATTATTTGTTTCATGATAATAAAGGATAAAAGAATCGGTTTCATGATGCAATTGTGATTGCAGACTGGTCGAACATTTATGATAATGATTATTGAACATAAAATGAAACTTAAAGAGATCTTACAAGTATATTTTGTTTGAACCGAGCTGTCGTGTTCGTGCGTGGTTTGATTGATGTGAGTTAAAGTATATTTTTTTGCTTCAATTTCAAATTTACTCATTAATCAGCCAACCTAATCATCAATTCCATGACTTTCAAATGTTTCGATATGATACACTCTCACAAATTCAAATACATCGATCCAAACATGTTTTTGTTCGAGATGTTTGTTAAAAATAACTAGAGGGATCCCAGAAAAGACTGATTCGGAAAACCAAGCCAGTGTCATGGCTTGGGGACCCCGTGCCCCGTTCACTTGTCCCAAAGTTTGGATTACTGCAAAAACTTAATTTAGGAGTATTTATATTTTGTCCTAACTTTTAATGTTTCCAATAGTTTTCTTGATAAAAAGGCATTTTCTCAGCTTAGTTCTTGTGGCCAGGCCTACAATGCAAGAACACGGCAGTAATTTAAGATTCTGCTCACAGTTCTAACTTCTAACTAGCCATCAAAGAACACGCCCGAGAAATCAATGGAACAGATTTACAAGACATCAAATTATTCGAGGGGGTGACACTTCAAAAATTCTACAGTAAAGTTATATATTCATTCATAAAATTAGATAAAATTATTTGTCGAAAAATTAGGCTATATGCCAGCAAAAAATATACATCAGCCAAAGTTTTCTCCGCAAAAAAGTTCAAGTATTTGCTCAAGCTCATGTATCTGCTCCAAAGCACGTTCCCTTTCATCCGCATCACCGGAATTCAAGCTCTGCTTCTTCTTCGATATTTGCCTCTTGATACTCATTATCTGCAGTCGTCACACGAAAATTAATTAACGATTCAAAATACACTGATACTATCATATGAACATTGAGAAAATAAGATTAAGCTACACATATATTTCCAAAAATAAAAATATAGGAAATGGAACCTTTCTGTGAGGCCATCGTGATAAGCCTTCCTTACGGCATATCTTCTTTATGGCGGATGCGCATATATTCATTTCCTTAGACGCCGCGCTGATAGGAAGATGGAAGTACTCTGCCAAATCCTTCAGTTTCAATTTCCCTGCCCTTTCCCTCTGCTCTACTCATTATGTTTTACCATTGTGAATAAAATTAGAAGACATGTGATAAAGAATAAAAATACATGGATGGTGAAAGAAAACGCGCACTTTCTTGTTGGAAAACATTATGCAAACCTGTGCAGCAATGTGACTCTTAGTTAATCTTACTCCGCTTCCCTCCTCTACTGGTTGGTTCAAACTGTCATTTTGGTTTGTATCCGTGCTTGCTGCAGCCAAAAACAAGAGCGAGCACCAACGGTATTAGATCGTCTTAGGAACAATATGTCTCGCATGTTTCGCCCTGAATCTCCAGAAAACAGATACGGATAATGTTCCATACCTTGGAAAAGGCCAGGATCATGACTGCCATATCCATCGATTCCGACGCACAATGCGTCATAAAAGCTGGACAGAGGATCTTGCAACATAATGTAACCTTCTCGTCTACGATCATCACAGTACTTGATCAAGAATTGCTTCACACAGCTCATGCTTTTATTCCAGAAACTGAAACACCATATAAAGCATATGTTATTTTATTTTATTTAGACTTGAACGCGTGAAAAAATTCCGTCTCCCTGATAAAGGGATCAGAATTCATACATAGTTTCAAACTGGGAAGCAAGGAATCTGCCAAAGCTTACTCAAACTTTTGGTACTCGTGATATTGAGAAGACATATCAGTGCTATATCTTTCTTCAATTGCATGACTGATTATCCCTAGCCGTCCGTGAATTTCGAGTTTTAACGCCTCAGTACCTACAAAAACAAGTAAGCAAATTTCACATCCTTTGCTACACACATTGAATGTGGATGGATGTTTGTTACATGAACATATATAATAAGGAAAACACTAAGATTTTGAAATGCAAAATCGAGTCCGGAAGCAAACACGAAACTCGTTTAGCAATAGATACGCACCATTGATGTGGAAAATCTCTCGAAGCATTTGGCAACAGATACAACTGTGAGTTGAAAGCGGAACCGGACTAATGGGAATTGACATTGGGTTCATATGTTGTGAATTTTCTTGAAAATAACTACAATTCCCTGTATTTTCAACATGTCCACTTTCCTCCAAATAGAATCCCTGAAAATTAGTCTCGCAATATCCGTTCTCTCGCGGATCATTCACCATGTTATCTACGAAGGAATTGAATAAAGGGTCATCGTTGTTTCCTTCAAACATTAAAAATTGTTCTGCGCTTGAAATGGCATCGGTTGTTTCTTGATTGTCTGGGTCAGTGAAAGTTGGGTCTGCCATCAGCAAGTGATAGTAACGCGGCTGCGGCGAGCGGCGGTGGGAATGGTTGCGACGCCTGGTTTGAACCAAGCGCCGCCGTGGGGATGTGTTATGATGTTTTTCTAGTGTAAGATTGGTAATAAATGAAAAGGTGCGGAGGCGGTTAACGACCGTTGATGACGAAGGCGGTTAATCTTTGTTTTTTCATTATTAAATTAAATATGAATCTTTTATTATTATTATTATTATTATTATTATTATTATTATTATTATTATTATTATTATTTAAATAAGGAATTTTTTTTCTTTTGAAAAATCTTGTAGTAAATTAATTGAAAGACAAAAGATCAAAAGTTCAAAACTTTGACATGTTTATGGGGAAGAAAGGGCAAAATCCCGGTTCAATCTTAAATGTTTGGACACATTCCTGGTTCGGTCCTAAATGTTTCAACGTTTCCGATTACGTTTTCGATTTGGTCCCAAATGTTTTCAAAAAATTTCCGGTTCAGTTCTAAATATTTTTATGTTCCCGATTTGGTCCCAAATATTTTAAAAAGTTTCCAGTTCAGTCCTAAATATTTTACGTTCAAGATTTCTTCCTAAATATTTTTCAAAAGTTATCGATTTGGTCTTTTCATCTACAAACAAAACGTGATAAAAAAAAACTTACAAACAAAAGACAAAGTTAAATATAATAATAATAATAATAATAATAATAATAATAATAATAATAATAAATGAACAAAAATTTCTTTCAAATGAAAATATAATATAAATTATGCAAAATAAAATTATAGAATAAAAAAATAATTGAACCGTGCAATCTTATAGTTAAAAACATTATCAATCACAAATAAATAAACAAATGTTTTAGCAAATAACTAGTATTACTTATTTCACAAAATATTTGAAATAAATTTGTGTTTTATTTACAACTTGTTTAATATTAAATTATATAACACTACGCGGTATTAGTTTTAACACACGAGTAGATGAAATGATCAAACCGGGAACTTTTGAGAAATATTTGGCATGAAATCGGCAATGTAAAAATATTTAGGACTGAACCGGAAACTTTTGGGAAACATTTAGGACCAAATCGGGAACGTATAAACATTTAGGACTGAACCGAGAACTTTTGAGAAACATTTAGGACCAAACCGGGTACGTTCAAACATTTAGGACTGAACCGAGAATGTGCCCAAATATTTAGGACTGAACCGGAATTTTGCCCGTTTTTTTTTATCACGTTTTGTTTGTAGATGGAAGGACCAAATCGAGAACTTTTGGAAAATATTTAGGAAGAAATCTTGAACGTAAAATATTTAGGGCTGAACTGGAAACTTATTAAAATATTTGGGACCAAACCGGGAACATAAAAACATTTAGGACTGAACCGAAATTTTTTTGAAAACATTTGGGATCAAACCGGGAACGTTGAAACATTTAGGACTGAACCGGAAATGTGTCCAAACATTTAGGACTGAACCGGGATTTTCCCCATGTTTATCGAATTAGATCAATCTGGATCGATTAAAATCTGATCTTATTTGGGTTCAATCGGAAACGGCCGGTTTAATCGATTTTGGGAAAAATTTCGGTACCTTTTAAATTTTATTCCAATCCAGTTGAATTTGACTCAATAATCACAAAAAATTATATGACACGATATCACAGATCAATTTTATGAGATTAATCTCCTATTTGATCCAATCCATGAAAAAAAATTAATTTTATGTCAAAAATATTAATTTTCATTAAAAATATGAATCGAATCGACTTATCTCACGAATTTATATCATGAAATCGTTTGACGAAAAATCTACTAGTTTTCAATAATATATTTAATTATTTTTGTTACTCTGTTTCATAAATCCAGAGTCACTTTAATAGTTTAATATAGTCTAGATCTGTTGTGATTCCGGTCGAATAATATCCTAGAATAAAATAATTAATTAAAAAAACAAAGAAACAAACATTTATCTTAGATTAGATTAAGATATGAAAAAACTTGAGATACATGAAGCGTACAACAAAATATAAAGAACATGACGAAAATAATGATATTTTTCTATGTACAAAAAAATTTCGATTTTCGTTATATCACTTAATCCATTTTTATTTTTGGTCCCATAAATTTCAAATTGTAGTTTTAATTTAAACAAGTTGGTCCCTATAATTATTTTTATTTCTTTTATATTAAAATGCTGATATGATATTAAAAAAATAATTATATAACATCAAAATTTGATGACATGACACAAGATATTAATGACATGGATATTCTATTATTTCAACGCTTCAATTAAAAAAAACTAAAAGCAATATATGAACAAGTTATATAACCATACTTTGTTTAAAAATCATCCAACTAAAATTAGACAAATAAAAAAAGTTTAGCATGGAGGTCGATATATCCATAGCTCTTCATCATGCAGGTTAGGACAACCCGTCTTTTTGGTTGGTTAAGAAATTATCAGTCAACCCATCTATTTTAGGTGGCGTAATGTCCGATCCAATATGCTCTGCAATTTTTGTGTGTAATTTAGCGGACAATGCACGCCGGCTCACAACCACTATTATGTGGGGACGGCCCATTATTTTTGTAGATTGAGAAATAGGGGCAGCCCTTGCCTGGGGCGGGCAGGGCACGCGGGGACCCCAAATATTTAAAATAATTTATTATAAATATATATTTAAATCATAATTATTATATATAATGAGGTCTAAATAATTATTTTATATTATAAATATAAATATAAATAATGAAAGCAAACATAAAACTTACGGCGCCGTATGTATTGAATTGTTATTTAATTGTCAATATTTGAGAAAATATTGTGTCAA
Organism: Henckelia pumila; assembly: GCF_033568475.1. Lineage (NCBI taxonomy): Eukaryota > Viridiplantae > Streptophyta > Magnoliopsida > Lamiales > Gesneriaceae > Henckelia > Henckelia pumila. Next base: position 113,278,178 of record NC_133120.1, on the reverse strand, counting down.
TCATGAATCTGCTTTGAAAAAGAATGAAGTGTCTGATATTGATGCTAATGATCTACTTTTATAATTACAAATGTTGCAAGATATTCTACCTTTGGAAGCCTATGAAACAAATAAATATCGGACAACCATTAAAATTTTAGAGTACGCATTGAAAAATGAAAGTTTTTCTTACGATCGTGGTTGCCTATCAAATTTTACTGACTATTCATGTGACTGTAGCATCAGCTGAGAGGAGTTTTTTCAAGTTGAAATTATTGAAATTTTATTTGAGAACCACAATGAGTTAAGAGATACTGAATGATTTAGCGACTCTGTGCATCGAAAAAGTCATATTGGAGGATATATTACACGACGACATAATTGATGACTTTGCTTCACAAAAATGCTAGAAGAGTGCTTTTTAAATAATATTGATTGTTGAATAAATAATTTTGATGAATTATGTAAAACGTTCAGTTTCTCATTTACATTTTTTTTACTTTGATCATGCTATTTCAATTTTTTTTTCATATGTATTCGACTTTTCGAACTGATGAGAAATGGGCTATATTTCAATCTTCGCTCAGGGCCTCGTTTTTCTCAGGATCGCCCCTACTAAGAAATTACCAACCTTCACCTATTTTATATAGTAGGGCATACACATTGATTTTTCAGACCTAATCCTTTTTAACATCTCTCGTTGAAAAGACCGAATAATTATTAAGAATAATTTTATCTCATGTATGAATACCCAAAATCATATTTAATCTTTCATTTACGTTGATCATCTTCAATAATAATGACAGACTTGAGCATCCAAAGGATTTCACAATATAGAAAAAATCCAGGCACTTAATTGTCATCAATTTCTCATTTCCATCCTTTTTATTTGATAATCACATTAAAATTTATCATCACATAGCTTTATTGCATGATACCAACCAATCATGGCCATATAATATAGCTATATGTTGTAATTAACTTTAGATGAACCTCTAACTCAACCCCATAATTCGTATTATCTTCGTTCTTATTCAAATGAGCTCTGGTCTAAAATCATATAATAATAATGAGTTTCCGAGTTCAATACTAAAATAATTTATTCTCTTTAAATATTATTGATGATGCCCGCGAACAAACGGGTAATCGAGTTGAGCGATTGCTCGGGTCGTTAATAAGGGCTCCGACACGTAGAAGCCAAATAATTGGGTAGTAAATACTGAAAAGAATTTTATTCCTTGAATATTTCGGCCCTTGATATAATTGATATTATTGGATTTTTCTCTCTAGACAAGATAAAATAATTGACAAATATATTATGTATATTTTGAATATCTTAAAAAATATATTTGACATGATCAAATCTATCTTGATAAGGTATATAATCGATATATTATGAGTTGATAATTATGAAGATATGATTTAAATAGATTTGATAGAGTTTTATTCCTACTTAAAAATGTTTTCTTATTCATGTAGGACTCTATCTAAGGAAACCTTCAAGACATGGATGCTAATCTATAAAAGGAGGTTTTCACGCACAAGATTAACAAGACTTCAGACGTACAATTCTCTGGGCATAGACTGAAGAATTCCATTGAAGAATTTGAAGATTCTGAAGCAAGGTTTGCAATCATCGTTGTTTCATGTCCCCGTGCTGCCGTTCGTGTTGAAGACATCATAGACAATACTGTGGAAACTGTGTTGTTGAAGATCTTTACTATGTCTTCAAATTTAGGCTACCGGAGTTGCATCTATTGTCTTTACTCTGATTTGTTTAGGATGCAAGTTTGATTTCTCAACTTGTTGAGAAATTTAGGATTTAATGACTTTTCGTAAAATCATTAGGATTATCTTTGTAAGACTGATCTTACGTTTACTAGTGATATTTAGCCCTAAGGTACCCGCACGAGTTCTCATACTCGTGCAAAATTAATTACTTGTATTTTATTTAAGCTTTAAATTTTCGCTGCACTGTGTTGTTGTTGGTGTTACAACACTAAGTACAACATTATCTATTTTACATAACAAACCATGTACACTATTTATTTCACGTGGCATCAGAGCCACCACTTGACTTTACTAAGTGAGTTCCTGGTTTGTGTTACAGGTTAGTTTTGGATACTCCGTATACAAGTGCAATTCGTCCACCTATTTTGGATGGGACAAATTACGGGCCTTGAAAACTGAAGATGAGCATGTACATTCAATTCATTGAGTCCAGAGCTTGGCAACGTGTTCTTGATGGTTGGTCACCGCCTATGAGAGATGATGATATACCCGGACCAAAGCCAAGATCACAATAGACAACCGATGAAAATATTGCGGCTATTTATAATGCAAAAGCCCTTAATGCTATGTTCACTTCAGTTGATATGAATATGTTTAATCTAATTGATACTTGTACTTGTGCAAAGGATGCTTGGAAGAAACTACAAACACACTGTGAAGGCTCGGCAAGTGTCAAGAAGACAAGGATGCGTCTCATAACTTCAAAATTTGAGAAAATGAGAATGGAGGAATCAGAGACCATCATGGAATATAATGGAAGATTGAAGAGCCTTGAAAATGAAGCATTTATTCTTGGTGATCCTATTTCGAACGAGAGACTTGTATCCAAGGTGCTTCGTTCTGTCCCCAAAAGATTTCACACCAAGGTTTGTGCTATAGATGAATCTAAAGATATTTCTATAATGGGTTTGGATGAGTTGATAAGTTCTCTTCGCACATATGAAATGGAGATGGAAGCCGAATATGACACGAAAGGTAAGTTTATTGCTTTTCAAGTATCTCATGATGTTTACAATGATTTTTCTGAAGTTCAATAGGAAGTAAAGGATTCTGATCTTGCGGAAAATTCTATTGCCTTGATCTCGAAGAAATTTACTGATTATCTCAAGGTAATGAAAAAAAAAAAGAAGGATGTGAAAAGTGCACAACGTTCGAAATTTCCTAGACTGCCTACTTCAGAGAAGCCTCAAAAACCTGCTGCTACCCGAGGACCTCGTCAAAGGTATGAAGGTAAGATTCAGTCCTCAAGTAAAAATTTTGATAATGTTCAATGCAGGGAATGTAAGGGATATGGACACTATGCATATGAGTGTATCAATCGCCTTCGAAAAGGTATGAATGTTTCTCTGAGTGATGATGATTCTGAAGAAGAACAAGAAAAGGTTGAACAGACAGATCTCATATCTTTTACTGCTTTGCTGGAAAGTAAGAAAAATTTTCAGATTAATCCACTTGATGTTGGCTCCGGTGTTGCAACACCTGGACGCAACACAGTTCAAAAATCTGTTTGTTTTGTTGCTTCTAACCTTGATAATTCTAGTGATCATGAAGAACAGGTAGCTGATGCTTATACTCTGGAAGGTATACAGAAACTCTATGAGAAGTTATACTGTGATTGGATCAAGAGGAATCAGTAGAACACAACCCTTACAAAAGATAATACTGAATTGAAAGATGCTGTGGCTAGATTGGAGGTTCTCATGAGTAAGAAAGACCTGGAATTAGGGTTGTTGAATTCGGAACTTGAAAGAGAAAAAACAACACCTAATAAATTTAATTCCAGTTCAAGCAAACTTGATTCTCTTTCGACTATGGGTAATAATGATAATTTTGGTCTTAGTTTTAAAGAAAGTGTTTTTGAAACTGATGAATCTTTCAAAACACCAATGTTTGTGAAGGAAGGTAGTGATTCCTTGAACCATCCTTCAACTTCTTCTAAAGGTAAGAAACTCATTGTTGAGAAAAATGTTTCTGTCCCAAATCCAAAACAATGAAAGCGTCCTTTTGTATGTCATTATTGTCTCAAACCTGATCGCATCAGGCCTTTTTGTCGTAAGCTTAAAAATGACTATATTTTGTGAGAATCTAAGCAGGTGTTGCCTCCCGTGTTGCCCAACACCAAGCGCAACACTGGCAAAAAATAATCCACTGCAAAGAAAGTTTGGGTACAGAAGTCTGACATTAAAAGTTTTGTTATTTATACTTCCTTGAAAGCTAACACTGCAGGAAATTGGTACTTTGACAGTGGAATCTCTCGGCACATGACAGGTTTGAAAGATCACCTCACGGACTACATCGAACAAAATGAAGGTAGAGTGACGTATGGAGGTGGTGCAAAATGAAGAATAGTTGGCAAAGGAACACTCAACGTGGAAGGATTTTCAAAGCTTCATAACGTCTTACACGTTGAAGGACTAATGCAAATTTAATTTCAATTAGTCAGCTGTGTGATGATGACTTGCATGTGAGGTTTGATAAGAATACTTGTGAAGTTTTTGATAATGCTAATCATTGTATTATGACAGGTACAAGATCAGTTGATAATTGCTACCAACTTGGTGAGGAATTGACATGTAGACACTCAAAGGTTGATGAGTTTAGTCTATGGCACCAAAAGCTTGAACATGTGAATTTCAAGATTGTAAAGAATTTGTGTAAGTTTGAAGCTGTCAGAGGTCTTCCAAATCTAAAGTCTGGTGTTCCATATGTTTGCGGTGCATGCCAAAAAGGTAAGCAAACCCGTGTGTCACACCCCATATTACAACACTGTGGGACAATACGGTGTCTTGAACTTTTGCATATGGTTTTAATGGGTCCTATGGAAGTTGAAAGTTATAGAGGTAAGAAGTATTCTTTGGTATGTGTTGATGATTTTTCTCGGTTTACATGGGTAAGATTTCTTAGAGAAAAGTCAGACACTTTTGATGTTTTCAATAAACTGTTCAACAAGAGTACTAATCTTCATGCTTTGACTGTTGCAAGGATTCGAACTGATCATTGGAAGGAATTTGAGAACTCATCTTTTTCTTCTTTGTGTGATAAGAAGGGCATCTCACAAGAGTTCTCTGCCCAAAAAACTCCTCAACAGAATGGAATTGTCGAAAGGAAGAATATGATGTTGCAGGAGATGGCTAGGGTGATGATGAGCTCAAAAAATATCTCCAAGAGATTTTGGGCAAAAGCATTGAACACAACTTGCTATATTTCTAATCGTGTCTATTTGAGAAGTGGCTCTTCGATGACTTCCTATGAAATCCTCATGGGAAAGAGGCCAAATCTCAATTATTTTCATATTTTTGGCTGTGTGTGCTATGTTTTAAATGGTAAAAATCACCTAGCAAAATTTGATTTCAAAAGTGATAAATGTTTGTTCCTTGGTTACTCTACAAATATTCGTGCATATAGGATGTATAACCTTAGGACCAGAACAATTATTGAATCTATTAATGTTGTTTTTTATGATGGTGCAGATCTCAAAAAAAAAACTGCTGAAGATAATATTGAAGGCTTGCTGGAAATTCTTCACGAAGAACATAGTGTTGTTCCGGATGTTTCCACACCAAACACAACACTGGTGCCTCCAAAAACTGTTCACGAAGAAAATTCTCAAAACAATGAGGAAACTGAGGTATCTACTGAAAAATACGTTCCAAGCAAGATACAAAAGAATCATCCATCATCACAGATTATTGGAGATGTTCATGGAACAAGGCAAACCCGAGCTAAGGACAAAGTTGACTACCGCAAGATGGTTGAGTTAGTATGCATGAGTTTTGTGTACTCACAGGTAATGCATTCCTATTTTGTTTCCAATATTGAACCCAAGAATGTTAATGATGCTTTGAATGATGAATTTTGGGTAAATGCCATGCATGAGGAACTTGAGCAGTTTGTCCGAAATGATGTGTGGTTTTTGGTTCCACCTCCTGATCATGGTAATGTCATTGGTACAAAATTGATTTTCAAAAATAAAACCGATGAATCAGGAAACATCATTAGGAACAAATCAAGGTTGGTTTCTCAAGGGTATACTCAGGTTGAGGGGGTTGATTTTGATGAGACCTTCGCTCCTGTTGCCCGCATTGAGTCGGTCCTACTATTGCTAGCTACTGCATGTCATATGGGTATAAAACTTTACCAAATGGATGTAAAGAGTGCATTTTTTAATGATATTTTAAATGAGAAAGTGTATGTGAAGCAACCCAAAGGCTTTGAGGATCCACACCACTTGGATCATGTTTACAAGTTGAAGAAGACTCTTTATGACCTGAAGCAAGCTCCACGAGCCTGGTATGGTAGGTTGATCGAGTATTTGCTCGAAATTGGCTTCAAACGAGGTGAAGTTGACAAAACTCTTTTTATTCAAAAGGCCAAAGGTGAAATTATTATTTGTCAAGTTTATGTGGATGATATTATCTTTGGTGCTTCTTTTCAAAAGCATGTTGATAGTTTTGTTGAATGCATGTCTTCTACTTTTGAAATGATATGGTAGGAGAGTTAACTTACTTTCTTGGATTGCAAGTTAAGCAATCAAGTGTTGGTATTTTTCTATGTCAAAATAAGTATGCAAAGAATTTGGTGAAAACGTTTTGCAAAGAGAATGTTAAGAACATGAAAACTCCAATGGGTTCGAGTGAAAAATTGGAAAAAGACAGTGTTGCGGCTGGTGTTGACAACACCATGTATCGCAGCATGATAGGAGTCTTTTGTATTTGATTGCTAGTCATCCTGATATCATGTTCAGTGTGTGTTTATGTGCTAGGTACCAATCTGATCCAAAGGTAACACATTTAAAAGCTATTATGAGAATTTTGAAATATGTTTCGGGTACATTGGACTTGGGTTTATGGTATACCAGGGAAACCAATACTAACCTTGTAGGTTTTAGTGATGCTGATTGGGCTGGTGATGTGAATGATAGAAAGATCACTACGGATGGGTGTTTTTATCTTGGAAATAATTTGATTTCATGGTATAGTCGTAAGCAAAATTGTGTGTCACTTTCTAATGCTGAATCAGAATATGTGGCAGCCGGAAGTTGTTGTTCACAACTTCTTTGGATGAACCAAATGATTGAAGACTATGGTTTTAAGAGTGAACCCCCCATTGTTTATTGTGATAATTTGAGTGCTATTGATATATCAAAGAATCCAGTTCAATATTCACGCACAAAACACATTGACATTCGTCATCACTTTATTCGAGATTTGGTAGAAAAATGTATGATTCGAATGAAGTTTGTTGGAACCAATAACCAATTGGCAGACATTTTTACTAAAACATTAGATCATGAGAGATTCTCAACCCTTCGGAGGTCTCTCAGCATGTGTGCATTATAATCTTTTGCATGTGTTGTCTTCGGTGTTACAACACTATCGACAACACTATTTTTTTATCATGCATATTTAGAATTTAGGTATTCTGCACTCACTCTGTTATGTGTGGTGTTTAAATCTTTGTTACAATGATTCAATTGGTGCCAAGTTTTTCTGCAAATTTTTTTTTAAGCACACTGACCCTTTTTTTCGAACTCTGACTAAACCACCAAGTAGTTGAGGGATGTACGTGTATTCCATGTTCTTGTTCCATGTGAAAGGTGGTTTCGCAAATTCAGTGTTCAGCTTTTTATCCAGTTTGTTGATCAATATCATAAATACAAACTTTATAAAAAAAATCGGAAAAAAATGGAAAAAGCTACCTAATTGAGTCCAATGAAGACTGTTCGATTAGGGTGCATGCTACCACTTCTGAAATTTTTCTCTAAATCAAGGGTAATAAAGTGTACAGGTTGCAAATACTTTTGGAAAACTTTGGTGTTGTTGATGATGTTGTCAACACGAGAGGCAACACTACACTTGTCAACATATCGTTTGCTTGTAATTGCATTTTTATTTTATGTTACACTTTGTTCAGACATAAAATAGGTCATGCATGTGCATTTTTACTAATAGGATTTTGTTTTTGGGTAAGGTTCTAAATAGACGAATTTTGATGATTTACCCTATTTACTGAAAATTGAATTTTTTTGATTGATTTTTGTTTCAGTGGAGTTAGGCTGATGTGGCGTTAATTTTGGAAGATTTGGGCTAAAATATGTATCTCGGATTATTGTCTTATTGGATTTTATCTCTTAAATCTCGGTTTAAAATTTTGGTCGTTTAGAAAAGTTACTGTTAGTAACTTGGAGAGATAAGGGATCGGGTAATTATGAGTTTGTTAGAGGGAAAATGTTACCGTTTTGTGATAGAGTTTATATATATCGTTTGTTTCATAATTATCGGGTATTATCTTCTTTTCCAAATTTTCAAACCCCGATTGAATTCTTTGCAAACCTTATCTCTCTCACACTCTCCAATCTTAATTTTCAATGGCAAGCTTTGATCCACAAGACATCCGAAGCGAGATGGGGCATAAAGAACCCGATGTTGCTGCCGGTGTTACAACACCGAAAAACCCATCTTCTGATCCTTCTCTGCCGCTTGTTTCAGTTCCCATGGAACCCGTTCCACTTGCTGTTCTCATGCCGGGTGACCCTGGGAACGCCATTGATTTGGAGAATCCCTCGGATTTCTCCGTTTGAATAGAGTTCATCCTCCTCCACCGATGGCTTGCCGATCGAAAAGACAGGCAGGATACAACCTTGATTTTGCCCATTCTAAGCGTTTTTAAAAGGGTCCTCGCATCTCCATGGCCGAAGAAGATCTAAACTCTGGTGATGATTCAGAGGATGCCGATTATGAATTTGTGGCAAGAAAGAAACCATCACCCTCTGCAACCGCCTCTGCCCCCGCTCCAACTGCTGAATATGCTTCTGAAAGAAGTGATTCGAATTCTTCTAACGAAGTTCCTCCTCCAAAGAAAGCAGATGATGAACCATACAATCCTCAAGACACTTCTTTTTCTGATGAAGATGCAACCTTGGCCCAAATTTTGGACAGCCTTAAGCAAGGAAAGGCTGCTTCTTCTGTTCCTTTCTCTGCTCATCTTTCCAATGATGAGCCTGATACTGAGATGATGGAGGAATTTGATGAGGGAAAAGCACATCAAAATACTGCCTCTTCCTCTTCTGCCGACTCTTCTGATAAGAGTGAAGATATCGGTGATGAAGAAGACTCTGAAGATATTTCCAGCATGGATGCTGATGAAGAACCTCTGGACCAAGAGAATGTTTCTACTGCTGATGCCCGTGTTGCTGTTGGTGTTGTCAACACCATAGACAACACTGTTGATGAGGACTATGACATTGATGCTGCTCATTCCCACATGTTTTACTCTGGAGAAGCTGCTGTTGTTTGGCTTTTTTTCATTCATAGAGGACTGCTGAATGAGAGAAACATTGATGTGAGCTCATATAATAGGTACAATCTCATTGATTTTCTTAAGCTCCGCAAGCTCTATTCTACTGTCATTGCTGTTGTGCCATATTGCAAAAAGGCAATTTTGGAATTTTATGCAAATCTCACCGGTTGGAGATCCAGAATTTGCTAAGTATGGACTTGTTTATCTTCGAGGAAGATTGTTTGAGTTTACTCCATTAGTGATTTATGCCCTATACTCCACTCCGGATGTTGAAGAGGGTGTTCATCCTGATATCAACTCAGTGTATCAGTTTTGACTGGTGGATTGGCAACAAGTTTCTCCGATCACTTCTCGGCAGCCAAGCTCACTTTTTTTTTATTCTACTTTGCACAAGATTTCTGTGCGTAATTGGACGCCCTCATCCAACTCCAATGTGATCACAAGACCATAGGTATTCATTCTACATGCCATAGGCACAGGCAGTGCTTTTAATTTTGGAAGGATGGTATTCCGGACAGTGATGTCGTTTGCTGATGGAGGTTTGAAATCCACCAAACTGCATTTTCCCTCCTTGATTTATGGTCTTTTGGAATCACAGGGTTTCATTCGAAATATCACTAAAGAACTCTCTGAACTCCCTGATGAGTTAAAGATCGCAGCTGCACTTCTGAAAGGAAATAGGAAGATTGATCTTCCTTGGAGTGACGTTAGTCACAATGCTGATGCTGATACTGCTGATGTTGCCCCCGGTGATGCCAACACGGGTGACAACACTGACGAACCAGTGCCTACTCCTACCCCTCTGGAATTTACCACTGCCACTATTCAGCTGCTGATGACTCGTGCTGAGGAGAAGATTGCTCAAGCACAGGAAGATATTGCCTTTTACAACATGGTCTTGGCTGATTGTCGGAGACAACTTGGCATTTATGGCCAAACAGGGGGAGATAGTGCACAAGCTGATGAAGCTGGTCCATCTAGGACTAAATATGATGAGGATGAAGCTACTGCTCAAGCGGGATCCGATAGTGATCAATTTTAGATTTTTCTTCTTCTCTCATCTTTGCTTGGTTGTTTAGTTTTGATGTTAATTTAACTATTTTGTTTGATCTAGTTATGTGCCTCAAGTGCTCTTAATCTCTTTAACTAGACTAACAACTTCTATCTCATTTATGCTCTGAATATGATTTGTAGAATCCCTAAACTCATGGCTCATATTATCCTTGGTGTTGCCAACACGAGGGACAACACTTCAGGGGGAGACTTAAAATTCAGGGAGAGAAGATGTAACACCTAAAACTTTCTCGTACGTAGACCGTATGCATAATTAGGATTATTAATAATAAATTAAATTAAAGGTTTAAATTGACTTTTATTTATCGTGATTAGATGTTTTAAATCTATTTAGAATTTTAATGAGGGTATTTTAAGAGTTATGAATTTTTGAAGTAAAATATTTGAGTGCGCAGACTGGTCAGTGGTCGACCGCGATAAAAGTTTTTATTTAAATTTTTGTCCAAGAATTTTTAAGTCTCTAAAATAATTATTTTAAGGTTTATTTTATATAAAAATTTAGGTTTTATATATATAAATATTTTAAAAGCCTATTTTTCACCTAATTGGACCATTTTAAGGACTTTTAGAATACTTTTTAAATTGGATTTTTAATTAATCCGAAAATCTACTTTATTTTGGACCAAAAATTCGGTTCTGGGCTAAGATTTATTTTTCTTGTTTTATTTATTTTCTTTCGAAGCCCAAAGCTAGTGTTTTAAGGCCCATGAACTCTTTTTTTTTAAAGTCTGATTGAAGCCCTAACACTACTTCATCTTCTTCGTTCAATCTTGTCTGAGAACGAGAACTCCTTGGCTGCTTCCTTCACTTGCACACACCTCACGAGAATCTTGTCTAAAGTTCAAGATTTTTATGAATTATCGATCGGCACGTCACCAGCTTCGTTTCTATATATTTATTTATCGGATTGAGGCATGTTCGATTTCTTTCTCCGCCCTATTTAGATCGATATATGTGTTGTGTTTGAGTTTAAAAACGTGTTCATTGCATTTGCTTTTGGATTAGTGTTTGATTTTTCTCTATTTATGCATCACAGTCATTTTTTTTTATCTCCATTCTTGCGTTTGATCCTTCGGTTTCGAGCATGGGGTTCATGTATGGTTCGAGGATTGGGGGGGCTGCTCCTCGGTTAAGGGCTAAGCTAGACTCCCGGATTGAGATTCATTGCGGCGTAGTCTGGTGTGGTTGATCAAGGGATGGTGAAGGCTCAGAGTGAGCTGGGCTTTGGGTTACTCAAATCAGGGGGTTCGGGTTTTTGGTAATGGCTATCGGCCGAGCCACGTTTGGAGGGGCTTTGAAACTGGGATGGTTCATAGAGCACCGACAGGACCTTGGGGTGGTCCTGCCGGCGCGGCTCGGGCCAGGGGTGGCCGGAGCAGGGAGATGAAAGGCTGGGAAAGGGGCTGTGCGCAGGGCGAGCGTGATGGGAGGAACGCAGGGTTGAGCTGTTGATGGGTTAAGTCCGAGTCGGGTCCGGGTCTTAGGTTGGTCCGGGTCGGGTCTAATAGGTTTAGGGTCCAAGTTTATGTTCTGGGCTTAAGTCTACTATAGGTTCCAAAGAGTTAAATTTATTACTGGGCTTAATTAATTAGTTATTATTTGGGCTTTAGTTATTAAACTGGGCTTAATTATTACTTGGGTTCAAATGAATGTTTGGACCTGAAGTATGAATGGGTTTAAGTAAGTTTATTTGGGCTTAGAAAATATTTTAGTAGGACTTAAGTTAAATAATCACTTGGGCTTAAGTTATTAACGTGGGCTTGAGAAATTAAATAAGTGTAATTGGCCAGACCTAGTTTTAAGCTTTAAGTTAAGGGGCAGCAAACTCGAACCAGCTGTGTCAAACTAAATAGTCCGTAAATATATATTTAATAGAAATATATGTAATATTTTGATATGAATATTACTTTTTTTATAAAAATAAATTAAATATATATTTACGGGCAAACCTTTTATAAAAATTGGTATTTTAATTAATGATTCATGCATATATTTTAATGTTAAGTAACATTTTAAAAAAATAATTTTTGGGAAGTTGACGTGAATTGTGGCAATTATGTTCAGGCACCTACGGATCCCCGTGTTAAGGTTGGGTGAACCTCGTCGACGCGTACGCTGGTTATAGATTGATCAATCGCTTATGTTTATGATCACATTTCACTAATATGACCCACAGTAAAGATTTTATGATCATGACATGCCATATTTATGTTATGTAATTATGATATGATTATGTTACGATTCATTATTATGCATATGATTTTACGTTCATGCATGCATTAAAATCCTCAGGTTATTTTTACATGCGTCATGTGCTTGCATGTGGTTTTATTGAGTAGTACTCGTTATGTATATTATAGAGCATGCTGGGCCTATAGGCTCACTAGATCTAAATGGTGCTGGTGAGTTTGATTTCGTAGCTGATGATGTGGTCCCGACTGGCGGCGAGGACCTCTGAGCATCCACTGCTAGCTTGCTTGCCCGTGACCATTGCAGTATTTATTTTCGCACCTTTATGAGACTATTCTGAGGATTGTATTGAACTATTTTCAGTGCATGTTTGCCACTTTACCACTCACGTTATGATTTGAGTATGTTTGGGTATTTTAAACTATGTATTTCCACATTTTGTGATACCGTATTTCGCGCGCTTGCATTTATTTTAAACTATTCAGACATTTTAAACTGCTAGAGTTCAATCAATTTATTATATATTATTTCACGTGGAATAAAATTATTTTTAGTATTGACGCATATATGTATGGGCATATATGTGGTGTTTAAATTATATAAAAAAAATCCATCGAGTTTCCGGACGTTTCAACTTGGTATCAAAGCATGGTCCTTGGAGGGTAAGCTAGCTTACTACGTGGAGCTCAGAAGTCGCATCGTCAGTCTGTGAGTTTAAATGTTTTAAGTATATGCTTATGAATGAGACTCATTAGTTAAATTTCACTGAATTTACTTTATAAGAGTTTCTTTAAGTTAAATACTTAGTTATGCAATACGGTTACGTGAAAATTTTTGGGAATTGCAGCATGGCTCCAAGATGCATTTTGAGACAGGGTGACCTCGAGGGTGCCGACCAAGGAGGTGCAGACCAGTGTGGTGATCAAAGGGAGCCACCTCCACCACCTCCACCACCGCCACCACCTCCACCGCTTTCAGCATTCGAGAGAGCTAGCGTGGTGATAGTTGTGTTTTGTTCTCATGTTTTAATGTTATTTTGTTAGTAGTTTGCATGCATTTATTTGTTTTAGTTCATGCTTTATCTTAGTTTTGTTTTTATGCATGCATTTGGCTACATAATCTACTCTCGCGTTTAATGTGTAGGAATTATCAAGTTTCATGAAGAAATCAGATTTTCTGCAAAAGTTCATGCGCTCGATCGGATATACTGCAGATCGAGCGCAGCTTCTGATGATTCAAGGCAGTAAGCAACAGATTTTTCATGCACTCGAGCGGACGAACTCATGCAATCGAGCGCGGCCGAGGAGATTGAAGAGAGAAGATCGCATATTTTTCATGCGCTCGAGCGGACGTACTCATGCGATCGAGCGCGCTAGTCTGTTCGGGAAGATTTGTTTTAATTTTGGAAACTTTGTTATTTTAGATTCTAGCTTTTATTAGGTGTTTATTCCATTTTGGAGGGATTATTATCAGACTTTGGAGATCTCGAAGGAGGCTAGGTTTTGTTCTTACAATTCTCTCTCAAGTTTTCCTCCTTTCTTTTGAATTTTTATTGAGTTTTTGATGAATCGTTGTAATTAAACTTTTATACTTGGTTGAGGGAGACGAAACCTTGATATAATTTATTCGTGAGATTTGATTTTTAGTGTTTAATTCTTTTTGAGTATCGATTTTTGATCTGTTTTATTTCATTTTTGTGTGCGATATTTTAGGATTGGACATCTTAGGATTTTGCTATACAAACTATAACTAAATTAGAATTCAAATTCGTAATTGTTTGAATTAACTAATTTGCGAAGCAACTACGTTTGATATTTTTTGCTTTTGAATTTATTAAATCGTAGGATCAACTATTGACTAGGCTAAATACAATCGCTGGTGTTTGTGTTGTCTAGGTTCGTCTGTTTTACTCGTTTGAATGCTACCTTAGATTTAAATCTAGATCGCTGGAATCTGGGTTAATTTATTGGTAAGGGTTAATCTACAACGCTAGTTTCTAATGAACTAAAATTAAGGTGAAACAGAAATTTGATTTTCAATGACGAATATTTAATAGGATTAATTATTTTTAGGGACTCGATTATTGAATGAATGAATATCAAGGGTGTAGTCAACCGATACCAAGTCTCGTTTCTTATTGATTTCTTCAGTTGATATTCATTCATTCAATCATCGATTTCCTAAAAATAAGGGTGTAGTCAACCGATATCAAGTCTCGTTTCTTATTGATTTCTTCAGTTGAATTTTCATTCTTGCATGATAGGGATAATTTTAATTTTTAATTGCTTAAATTTTTAGTAGTTAATCCAAAACTCAAAACCCTCCTTTAGTTTAATTAGGACACATTAAATTTACCTTTTTCTCGTGGGAACGATCCCTACTCACGCTACTACATTTTTGTGGTTATCTGATTGAGTTGGGTAATTTGGGCACGATACGACTAAGTGCTACCAAATTTTGGAGCTGTTGCCGGGGAACGATGTTTAATTTAGAGTTCTATTTCTTTTTGTTTTGTTCTGTTTTATCTCACTCTCTTCTCTTTTTCATGTTTCTAGTTCTCTTTTATTCATGCTTTCAGGTGATTTTGCTGAAGAAGACTTTCTCTACGACCCGGAGATTGAAAGAACTTTGCACATGCGAAGGAGAGAACTTCGTAGGCAACAAAAAGAGGCAGCTGCTCGAGCGGTTTTTCCAGAAGAAGAGATGGCTGCTAATGCGAACCTGAGTCTTAGACAATTGGGTACTCCTTATCCCAATCAACAACCTTTATGCATCACTTTTCCTACTTTAGAAAATAATGCAACTTTTGAACTTAAATCTGGATTTATTCACTTGCTAACCTCTTTTCATGGTCTTTCAGGTGAGGACTCGAATAAACACTTGATGGAATTTCATGTGGTTTGCACGAGTATAAAACCCCATGGAGTGACAGAGGAGCAGATTCAGCTGAGAGCTTTTCCTTTCTCTTTGAAGAGTGCTGCTAAGGATTGGCTATATTACTTGCCCTCTGGTTCTATCACAACTTGGACGGATATGAAAAGAATCTTTCTGGAGAAATACTTCCCAGCCTCTAGAGCCGCAAACATCCGGAAGGAAATCTATGGAATCAAGCAATAATCCGGGGAATCATTGCATGAATACTGGGAGCGGTTCAAGAAGCTTTGTGCTAGCTGCCCGCAGCACCAGATAAATCAATTGATAAAATTTTTCTATGAAGGTCTGTTACATCATGACAGTAGTATGCTAGACGCAGCTAGCGGAGGAGTTTTTGTGGACAAAACTCCGGTACAAGCGAGGAATTTGATAGAGAGTATGGCTGCCAATTCTCAACAATTTGGAACCATCAGAAATGAGCATGTACCAAAGAAGAACACTGAGATAAATGCCTCTTCCCTTGAGCAACAATTAATTGAATTGACGTCTCTTGTGCATCAGATGGTTGTAGGGAATGGACAAACAGCAAAGGCATGTGGGATTTGTGCTGTAGTGGGACACGCTACTGATATGTGTCTCACACTTCAAGAAGATTCGGTTGAACAGGTCAATGCTACTGGAGGATTTTCTGGACCATCACAGCGGAAATATGATCCCTATTCCAACACATACAATCCTGGTTGGAAGGATCATCCAAATCTGAGATATGGAAACCCTCATGCAAATCAATCAGGGCCTCAAGCACCACCGCACAATCAAACTTATAGGTCGTCGTATCCTCAACAGAAGCAGCGTCCCCAAATTCCAAATCCAGGTGAGTTTCTTGAAAATATTGTTAAGAATTTTGCTACTAACACTGTAGCTTTTCAACAAGAAACAAGAGCAAGTATCCAAAACTTGAATACCCAAATGGGACAGCTCGCCACCGCCATTAATAAGCTAGAAGCACAACATTCCAATCCTTTACCATCTCAAACAATTCCAAACCCAAGAGAAAATGCAAGTGCACTCACTCTAAGGAATGGGAAGGAGTTGAAGATCAAGGAAAAAGAAGTGGACACTCCAGCCAAAGAGGAGCTACGAGAAGGGCCGAAATTGACTGATGGCGAAGCATCCAAGGAAGAAGTGCCAAGAGGTAAGTTTCCTCCAATTTCTGAGTATAATCATGTTGCCCCTTTTCCCTTAGCACTTAAGGAGTCTATAAAAGATGAAGGGATAAAGGATCTTTATGAAACTTTTCGTAGATATGAGGTGAATATTCTGTTGTTAGATGCTATTAAGCAGGTACCTCGATATGCAAAGTTCTTGAAAAAATTGTGCACAACAAAGAGGAAACAGACACTGAAGGGTTGTCAAAAAGTGGAACTTGGTGAGAACGTATCTGCTGTGATCCAACGAAAATTGCCCGCAAAATGCATGGATCCAGGTATGTTTTCTATCCCATGCACTATAGAGAATGTTAGACTTGAGAAGACCATGTTAGATCAAGGAACATCAATCATTGTTATGCCATATTCTATCTATGCATCCTTGAAATTTGGTCCATTGAACAAAATTGGAATTGTTATTCAATTAGCTGATAGGTCTAATGCATATCCTAGGGAAATAGTGGAAGATGTGTTAGTGAAAGTGAATGACTTGGCATTTCCTGCAGATTTTTATGTGCTAGACATGGAAAAAGATTATCATAATAGCCCTATTTTGTTAGGCAGAACATTTTTGAAAACTTCCATGACCAAAATTGATGTTCACAGTGGCACACTCACTATGGAATTTGATGGCGAGGTTGTGAAATTTAATATTTATGATGCCATAAATTTCCTAACAGTGATGATTGTGTATTTTCTGTTGATATTGTGGATTACTTGGCCCAAGATTATTGTGAATATGCAGGAAAAGATGATCTAGATGTGGCCATTGTTGCACCCATTCAGCAGGATGATGGAATTGGATTCAGCAAAGAAGTGGAAGAGATTGAGAAAATACTGAATAGTTCTACTGAAATACCTCAGTCGGGTAATATATCTTATATAGCATTACCAATTTCTAATACTTGACGCCTTCCATCTGTTTTGAAGGCACCAGTGGTCGAACTAAAGACACTTCCAAAACATCTCAAGTATATTTTTCTTGGAAAAGGAGAAACATTACCAATCATCATCTCCAATAGTCTGGAAGCCGACCAAGAGGAACAATTAATCAAGGTACTACAAGAGCACAAGACTGCTATCGGATGGACCATAGCAGACATCAAGGGAATTAGCCCTTCTACATGCATGCACCGAATTTTAATGGAGGAAGGATCCTTCGCGTCAACCGCAAAGAAAGTTGAATCCACCGATGATGGAGGTGGTCAAGGCTGAAATTTTGAAAATACTTGAAGTTGGAAGGATCCCTCGCATCAGCCGCAAAGAAAGTTGAATCCACCGATGATGGAGGTGGTCAAGGCTGAAATTTTGAAACTACTTGAAGTTGGAGTCATCTACCCAATTTCTGATAGTTAGTGGGTCAGTTCGGTCCAAGTGGTACCCAAGAAAACCGGAATTACTGTGGTGAAAAATAAGGATGACGAGATGGTTCCCACCCGTATTCAAAATGGGTGGAGGGTTTGTATTGATTATAGGAAGCTGAATTCCGAAACCTGAAAGGACCACTTTCCTTTACCCTTTATTGATCAAATGATTGAAAGGTTAGCATGTCATCCTTACTATTGTTTTCTTGATGGATACTCTGGCTATTTTCAGATTGCAATTGCACCAGAGGATCAGGAAAAGACGAGTTTCACATGCCCATTTGGCACCTTTGCATATAGACGGATGCCTGGTAGCGCTTAGCCGTGTCGCGCCCAAATTAACTCAACTCAAATTAACTAAATAAACATGTAGTAGCGAGAGTAGGAATCGTTCCCACGAGGAAAGTAAAATTTATTTGTGTTCTTAAAAATACTGGAAATAAATAAAATGGGATTTGGGAATTTTAGAAATAACTACTATGCAAGAATTAAAATAAGAAAATCAATAAAATAACGAGACTTGGTATCGGTTGACTACACCCTTGAAATTATTCATTCGATCATCGATTTCCTAAAAATAATTAATTCACATTGAATATTTATCATTGGAAATCAAATTCCTATTTCACCTTAATTTTAGTTAATTAGAAAACAGCATTCTAAATTAACCCTTACCCCATAAATTAACCCGATAACAGCAATCTAGATTTAAATCCACGGTAGCATTCATATGAGTGAAACTGATGAATCTAGACAACACATGCACCAGCGGATGTATTTAGCCTAGTCAATTGTTGTTTCTACGAATTAATAAATTCAACAGCAGAAAATATCAAACGTATTTCTTCACAAATTAGTTGATTTAAACAATTATGGATTTGAATTTTAATTTAGCAGTATATTGTACGAAAGAATTATCAGGTGATCAATCTAATAATCAAACACACAATCATGAAATAAACCTGAACAACTCTTGATACTCGATAAAAATCAAACAATAAAAATCTGAATCACAAGATAAATAAATTCAAGGGTTCGTCTTCCTCAACCAAGAATAAAAACAAGAAGAATTAAAATCTAAGAACAAGAAAGATAAAACCTAGCCGCCAGATGAATTCTCTGTATGTAGCCGTCTAAAGATCTTCAGAAGTGATCAAAAGATAGTAATTTTCGAGTTATATGATGTATTTAAAGACTAGAGTCCTTTCCAAGAAAGTTTCCTAATTAAAATAAATTTTTCGGAAAATTCGGTGCGCTCGAGCGCACGAATTGGTAGGATCGAGCGCACCTATTTATGCCAACTTTCTGTCCAGCTTTTTCTTGTAGGCGCGCTAGGGCGCGTGAGTTCATCGGATCGAGCGCACAACTTTTTTTCCCAGCGAGCAGCAATTTTGAAAAATTAATATCCGGAGATCTAGCCGTCGAATTAAGCTGAAATTTGGACATCTGCTTGAAAACATCTTGAACTTTATTCTGGATGGTGAGATCGGATTTGGTCTTTTATAAAATTAAATATGATTTTTTGATCATTGCTGCTCCATAATTCACTCTTGTGCAATAGCTTTTTCATCTTTTCCTCGACAAAACGCTAAGTCCTATACAATAAACACGGGAGCGTGTAATGCAGACACGATGTATGAAAAACCAACAAACACTTAATTAAAACAAATGAATGCACGCACAAATGACAATAAGATGATAATAAAATATGCAACACAAACATGTCCATCAATGCCCTTTGGACTTTGCAATGCACCAGCCACTTTTCAACGGTGTATCGTTAGTATTTTTTCGGATTTCATTGAACATATCCTAGAAGTTTTTATGGATGATTTCACTGTCTATGGTGATTCATTTGAAAACTGTCAGTCTAACCTTGCTCTCGTCCTTAAGAGGTGTGTCGAAACAAACTTAGTCTTAAATTCTGAAAAATGTCACTTTATGGTTGGCCAAGGTGTTGTGCTAGGTCATGTTGTTTCATCTAAGGGAATCGAGGTAGACAAAGCTAAAATTGATGTTATTCAGTCTCTTCCTTACCCCACATGTGTGCGGGAAGTGCGTTCGTTTCTTGTCCATGCAAGTTTTTACAGGAGATACATTCAGGACATCGCCAAGATCGCAGCCCCCATGTGAAAATTATTGCAAAAAGATGTCCCATTTGAGTTTGATGAACCATTCAAAACATCTTTTGATAAACTCAAAGACTTCTTGACATCTGCACCAATAATCCATCCACCAAATTGGAGCAAGCCATTCGAGATTATGTGTGATGCCAGCGACTATGCAGTTGGCGCTGTTTTAGGCCAAAAAGTTGGGAAAGCATCGCATGCTATATACTACGCTTCGCGTATCCTTAACGATGCCCAATGGAACTACTCCACCACTGAAAAGGAGCTTTTAGCTGTTGTTTTTGTATTAGAAAAATTTCGCTCTTATTTACTTGGTGCTAAAGTCACTGTTTATTCTGACCATGCAGCTCTTCGCTTTTTGATGGCGAAGAAGGAGGCAAAACCAAGGTTAATAAGGTGGATATTGCTTTTGAGCGAATTCGATGTGGAAACAAAAGAGGGACAGAAAATTGAGTCGCTGACCACTTGAGCCGCCTGGTGCATATCGATGAGGAGCTTAGCTTGCGTGAAGAATTCCCTGATGAACAACTGTTTTCAGCAAGCGCCGAGTTACCCTGGTACGTAAATATTAAAAATTATTTAGTGACTAAAGGGTTTCCTTCGGAATTTTCTAAGGCGCAAAGGGACAAAGTGCGGAGCGATGCAAGGTATTAGGTGTGGGATGATCCATACTTGTGGAAACACTACGCTGATCAAGTCATACGACGATGTATACCGGCAAGCGAGGTAATCCCTATCCTCACGTTTTGTCATTCTTATGCATGTGGTGGCCACTTTGGAGCAAAAAGGACCGCAAGAAAGGTGTTGGATTGCGGATTTTTCTGGCCCTCCATATTTCGAGACTCTTACGTGTTCTGTAAGTCATGCGCTCAATGCCAGAAGACAGGTAATATATCCCAAAGCAAGGAGATGCCCCAGCAACCTATTTTAGTTTGTGAAATTTTTTATGTATGGGGCATCAACTTCATGGGGCCTTTTCCTAGTTCATATGGATACATATATATATATTGCTTGTTGTGGACTATGTCTCGAAATGGGTGGAAGCAAAGGCCATCCATACTGACGATTCTAAAGTTGATGCAGAGTTTATCAAGCATAACCTTTTCTCTAGGTTTGAAATTCCACGAGCTATCATCAGTGATAGAAGAACACACTTCTGCAACCGAACTGTAGCTACTTTGCTTAAAAAGTACCATGTGATGCACAGGGTCTCCACTGCATACCATCCACAATCCAATGGTCAAGCTGAGGTATCGAACCAAGAGATCAAGTCCATCCTAGAAAAGACCGTGAATCCCACAAGAAATGACTAGAACTTGCGTTTGGTTGATGCCTTGTGGGCGTATTGAACCGCGTTCAAGATGGTGATTGGAATGTCCCTATATCGGCTGATTTTTGGAAAACCATGTCATCTGCCTGTTGAATTGGAGCATCGAGCCTATTGGGCTATAAAAAAAACTTCAACATGCAGATGGATGAGAGTGGCGAGCACCGGAAGCTGCAGTTGCAAGAGTTGGAAGAGATCCGCAATGATGCTTATGCCAGCTCCAAGATTTACAAGGAAAAAGCAAAGGCTTTCCACGACAAGATGATCTCTAGAAGGGAATTCGAAGTCGGTCAGAAAATTTTTCTCTATCATTCATGACTTCGGTTGTTTCTAGGTAAGTTACGTTCACGTTGGAATGGACCGTTTGTTATAACTAATGTCTTTTCCCAAGGTGCAGTCAAAATTCAAAGTTTGGATACATCCAAAACATTCAAGGTGAATGACCACCGGCTTAAACACTACTATGAAGGAGTCCAAGAGAACGTAGGAGGAGACGAGCATGACATCACTCTAGATGCTCCACCAAACGTTGACTAAATCGCGACATGCAATCGAGCTATAGACTGACTGTAAATTTAGCGCTTACTGAGAGGCAACCCAGTGTTTCTTTACTTTTTATTTTTTCTTGATTATTGGTTTCTTTTGCTTTTGTTTGTGTTTTTCGAAAATTTTGAAAAATAAAAATTTTTTTTCTGGAAGCTTTGTGCGCTCGATCCTGCATACTCATAGGATCGAGCGCACGTTTTTCCCCTAACTCTCTGCCCCGGATATTTTATTGGGCGCGCTCGATACTGCGTACTCACGCGATCGAGCGCGTGGTTTGACCCTAGTTCTTTGCCCCTGATTTTTATGAAGCGCGCTCGATCGCACGAACTCATGCGATCGAGCGCGCTCCCCTATGCGTGTTTAATTCTTTCTTTTCTCTCTTTTTCCCCTCACTTTTCCTTTTCTCTTCTCGGTTAAAATAGAACCCAAAACCCCCAAATTTCAAATTTGTTCCATCTTCACCAATTTTTCCTCATCTCTTGCAGGCATCATTCCAAGGATTGAATTCATCATCCCTTCTCTTCTCTCCACTTCTCCATCGCACTATTTTGCTTAGAAACACCAGAAACTTTGGTGCCCGCCAAGTGTTCGATAAATTGCCCCGGTCAAGTTTCTTGCACTTCTCACAACATTATGGGTCCGAAACGCACTCGAGAGCTCGGCGAATATTCTCGCCAAGGAACAAGGGATGCACCTGATTCACTTAACCTTCCCGGCAGATTCGTCAACCAAATGGCTCAGGATAGGTACGATTATGCTAGGACCCATCGCTCCCCTATTACTGAAAGGGATTTTGATATAAAGGCTTACGATAGAGCTGTGGCCACCCAAGTCTTGAACTGTGGGTGAGGAAAATTTTGTCAACAACCGTCTCCGGCCATTGTCCCTATTGTTAGGGAATTTTACGCTAATGCTGCAGAACGCACGGATAGTAAGGCCTTCGTTCGAGGCGTTTTGGTTTCTTATGCACCCAAAGATCTAAACAATCTGTTGGAGATGCCCGACGTTGATGATAGCTTGTACCAGAGCATTGCCCTCAACCTGGATTTGCATGAGGTCCTTCAGCAATTATGCATGGTAGGGGCTGCCTGGTAGGATCCTGTTACTTTCAAATGCTTCAAAGAGAAATACTTACTGATGGATCCGGCCACTTGGTACATTTTCGTTGCCCGCCGTCTGATGCCTATCTCTCACACGAGTGAGGTCCATGTTGAGCGTGCCATGCTACTTTACGCTCTCGATCTTAATCTGCCGATAAATGCGGGACGAGTGATTCACGCACATATGAGGCATTCCATCACTACCAGGACATCGGGTCTTTTCTTTTCGATGATCATCACGTAACTGTGCTTGCGCACCGGTGTGCAACATCGACCCGACTAGGAATGGTTACAACCCATGCGGCCCATTGACAGAGCGACAATAGATGCCAAACGCGCATATCAACAGAGCCAATTCCTGATGGACGATCAATTTGTACCGGTCCCCGATCCAGTACGCCCTCCGCCGCTCCCCCGCCAAACTACTACTATCACTATTCGAGCGTTGGCCCACCAGGCTCAGTATCAAAATGCTTTTAATGCGGCGGTGGCCTCCAATTTTCAAGTCCTGGACTATATTTGTCGTGGCATGTCTGAGAGGCTCGAGATCGACCCTACCACACTTCCACCGATTGTCCCATTCCCACCGCCTTTCGAGTTTCCATTCGCCGATCCTGTTCTACCTCCCGAGCACGAAGAGGAGGACGACACTAACCATTGAACTATGGGAGTATTGTTTCTTTTTCTTTGCATGCATTCATGCATTTCATATGGTTTGTTGGTTGTTTTGTTCGTATTAGTTTATGAGCATTGAGGACAATGCTTAGTTTAAGTGTGGGGGGGTGTTTCATGCATTCATGAATTTCATTTGTTTTTGTTGTGTTGTTGCATTTTTGTTAATGTTAGTATCATATCATTTTCATTGTATTGCATTATCTTGTTTTGTTATTGCATTTTGTTGTTGTCGTTTGTGTTATTCGAATGCATGAGTTGAGATGAGGTTTTAGCCTATGATGAGGTAATTGAAAAAAAAATGCAAAGTTTTTGAAAAAATTTCACTCTTGATCAGATTTGAGAAACCGTAGGTTGTTTGCTGAATATTCGTAAGCACGCATGTTTAACCGGTGAAGTGTAGCGATGTATTAGATATTGTGAATATTTGTTGGACCATTGCACGATAACAGGTGTTTGTGGAACATGATAGTTCTTGAATTTTGATGATTTCTTTGATGTGGCATATACTTTCTTGGGCGCACCTAAAATTTTTGGTTTTTAAGAAGGAAAATTAATTTTGGAAACCAATTAACTCCATCCGGGTTGCGAGCGAGATGTTTGAAATTCTATTCATCTTTTTTGTGGCTAAGTATGCGGATTACATAGGGTTAATCTTTTTTTTAAAAAAATAATAATAACACTTTAATTCCATCCGGACTGTAAGTAAGGAATTGAAATCCTAATGCTTTGCTTATGGTTAAGTCTGCGGAAAAAAAATGGGATTAAAATTTTTGAAAAGTTTTTAAATAACAATTCCATCCGGTCTTGGAAAGTGATTGAAATTCTAGTCACTATTCCATGGCTAAGTTTGCGGACATAATGGGATTTTAGTTTCATCTGGGCTATAGACGAGTGGATTGAAATTCGAATCCTATCTAGTTATAGGTAAGTATGCGGGTAATTATTGGGACTTTAAAAATTTTGGGTGCAAAATCCGACGGTGCGTAATTATTCTCAAGGAAGTTGTGTTGTATTGAAGGATTGTTGAGAGGAGAGTTCTGGATTGTGATGCTTACACTGAATTGTTCTAGTTCGGAGAATAGTCTTGAAGCTTTGTCTTTTGAAGTTGCATGTAACTGGGATAACATGACACACACACGTTCGCATTCGACTGAAGGTGTATCATTGATGATTGAGAGTAGCTATGAATTTGTTTGAGATGAAAGTAGTCTTCTCTGAGGCTATGTTGTGTATGCTCATTATTGCCCATGTATTTGCTTGTTTAATTTGTTCTGCATGACTTGCTCGAGGGCGAGCAAGGATTAAGTGTGGGGGTATTTGATAGTTGTGTTTTGTTCGCATGTTTTAATGTTATTTTGTTAGTAGTTTGCATGCATTTATTTGTTTTAGTTCATGTTTTATCCTAGTTTTGTTTTTATGCATGCATTTGGCTACATAATCTACTTCCGGGTTTAATGTGTAGGAATTATCAAGTTTCATTAAGAAATCAGATTTTTTGCAAAAGTTCATGCGCTCGATCAGATATATTCGCAGGATCGAGCGCGGCTTCTGATGATTCAAGGCAGTAAGCAGCAGATTTTTCATGCGCTCGAGCGAACGAACTCACGCGATCGAGCGCGGCCGAGAAGATTGAAGACAGAAGATTTCATATTTTTCATGCGCTCGAGCGGACGTACTAATGCGATCGAGCGCGCTAGTCTGTTAAGGAAGATTTGTTTTAATTTTGAAAACTTTGTTGTTTTAGATACTAGCTTTTATTAGATGTTTATTCCGTTTTGGAGGGATTATTATCAGACTTTGGAGATCTCGAAAGAGGCTAGGTTTTGTTCTTACAATTCTCTCTCAAGTTTTCTTCCTTTCTTTTGAATTTTTATTGAGTTTTTGATGAATCGTTGTAGCTAAACTTTTATACTTGGTTGAGGGAGACGAAACCTTGATATAATTTATTCATGAAATTCTATTTTTAGTGTTTAATTCTTTTTTATCGATTTTTTATCTGTTTTATTTCATGTTTGTGTGCGAGATTTTAGGATTGGCCATCTTAGGATTTTGCTATGAGAACTATAGCTAAATTAGAATTCAATTCCGTAATTGTTTGAATTAACTAATTTGCGAAGCAACTACGTTTGATATTTTCTGCTGTTGAATTTATTAAATCGTAGGATCAACTGTTGACTAGGCTAAATACAACCGCTAGTGTTTGTGTTGTCTAGGTTCTTCAGTTTTACTCGTTTGAATGCTACCTTAGATTTAAATCTAGATCGCTGGAATCTGGGTTAATTTATTGGTAAGGGTTAATCTAGAACGCTGGTTTCTAATTAACTAAAATTAAGGTGAAACAGGAATTTGATTTTCAATGACGAATATTTAATAGGATTAAGTATTTTTAGGGAATCGATGATTGAATGAATGAATATCAAGGGTGTAGTCAACCGATACCAAGTTTCGTTTCTTATTGATTTCTCCAGTTAAATTTTCATTCTTGCATGATAGGGATAATTTTAATTTTTAATTGCTTAAATTTTTAGTAGTTAATCCAAACCTCAAAACCCCTCTTTAGTTTAATTAGGACACATTAAATTTACGTTTCCTCATGGGAACGATCCCTACTCACGCTACTACATTTTTGTGGTTATCTGATTGAGTTGGGTAATTTGGGCACGATACGACTAAGTGCTACCACGTGGACATGCTAATTAGCATCACTAGGCTGCTGGAGCATCAGGCCGATCGGCCTAGGAGGACCCGTGAGGAGGACATTGTTGAGAGGTTTCGCAGGCAGGATCCCAAGGACTTTGCAGGGACCACTGATCCGTTAGTTGCTGAGGAGTGGATCCAATTGTTAGAAACGATCTTTGCTTACATGGGGATTCAGGACGCTGACCGAGTTTGTTGCGCCATGATAGTAGTGTTTTGTTTGCATTTTTAGTGTTATTTTGTTTAGTGTTTTGCATGCATTTTGTGTAATTATTCATGTTTTATTCTAGTTTTACTTTTTGTCATGCATTGAGCTTCTTAACTTAGTTTTAATTTATTGTGTAGGAATTACCTTGTTTTGATCAAATAATTCGAAGTGAGTCCATGTGCCCGAAGAAAGCAAAAGAGCAGAATTTTAATCAATGAAGCACGCGCTCGATCCTGGCATTTACTCGGATCGAGCGCGGTCATGAGATTAACAAGACAGAAAGTTCGATATTTTGTGTGCGCTCGATTGGGTGGAAGTCCCGGATCGAGTGCGGCCAAGGAAGTCTGAAGGCAGGAAGCATGATATTTTGTGCGCGCTCGATCCTAGGAATTGTTAGGATCGAGCACACGGGTCTATTGTGGGAAGAAATTTGTAATTTTTGGAAACACTTTTAATTAAGGCTCTAGACTTTTATTAGACTTTTAATTCGGTTTTAGGAAGATTATCAGATTATTCTACACGGTTAGAACGCGAAGAACTCTCTGTGGACGGCTAGGTTTTCTTCTATCTTTTCTTATTTTTATTTTCTCTCATGAATTTTTGTAGAGAATTCATGAGTATTGTTGGCTAAACTTTAATACTTGGTTGAGGAAGACAAGACCCTTGATTTAGTTTATTCATGAGATTTTGATTTCCAATGTTTGATTTTTATCAAGTATCAAGAATTATTCTGAATTGATTGATATGCTTGTGTATGAGATTTTTAGATTGGCCATCTTAGGATTTCATTATACAATCGAATGCTAAATTAGAATTCAAATCCGTAATTGTTTGAAATCTCTGATTTGCGAAGCAACTACGATTAATATTTTCTGTTGTTGAATTTGTTAAGTCGTAGGAATAATAATTGACTAGGCTAAATTCATCCGCTTGTGTATGGGTTGTCTAGCTTTATCAGTTTTACTAGTTTGAATGCTACCATGCATTTAAATCTGATCGCTGGTATTGGGTTAATTTATGGGGTAAGGGTTAACTTAGACTGTTGTTGTCTAGTTAACTAAAATTAAGGTGAAATAGAAATTAAATTTTCGATGATCAATATTTGATAGGATTAATTATTTTTAGATGATCAATGATTGAATGAATAATATCAAGGGTGTAGTCGAACGATACCAATGCTTGTTTCTCATTGATTTCCTTAGTTAATTTTTAATCTTGCATGATAATTTTAATTTAAATAGTTAATTGCTTAAAAATTTTAGTAGTTAATCTCAACTCCAAACCCCCCTTTTATTTTAAAGAACACTTTTAAATTTACCTTTTCTCGTGGAAACGATTCCTACTCACACTATATTTGTTTATCCGATTGAGTCGGGTAATTTTGGCGTACACGATAAGCGCTACCAAATTTTGGCGCCGTTGCCGGGGAACGGTGTTAATTTATTGTGTTCTTCTTATTTTATTTTTAATTTTAATTTTTTTTTATTATTCCTCGTAGTGCTACTCTGGTTTGTTCATGCTTTCAGGTGAATCTTCGGAAGAAGAATAATTTCCATACAACCCAGAGATAGAAAGAACCTTGCTTACGCGACGGAGAGAAGCTCGTAGGAGGCAAGCAGAGGACGAAATCGAGACTGAAATTTTTGAGGAAGATATGGCTGCCAACGCAAACCTGAGTTTGAGACAATTAGGCACTCCTGATCCAAATCAACAGCCCTTATGCATTACTTTTCCAACTCTAGAGAATAATGCAACATTTGAATTAAAATCTGGACTGATACACTTACTGTCTGCTTTTCATGGTCTTGCAGGTGAGGATCCGCACAAGCATCTGATGGAATTCCACGTGGTGTGTTCAAGCATGAAACTGCATGGAGTTACAGAGGAGCAGATTAAGCTCAGAGCCTTTCTCTTCTCTTTAAAAAGTTCTGCTAAGGATTGGTTGTACTACCTACCTTCTGGATCCATCACCACCTGGACTGAGATGAAGAGGATATTTTTAGAGAAGTACTTTCCAGCTTCTAGAGCAACAAACATCCGGAAATAAATTTATGGGTGCAAACAGCAGATGGGAGAGTCACTGCACGAGTATTGGGAACGCTTCAAGAAATTTTGTGCCAGCTGCCCACAACACCAGATAAGTGAAAACTTACTAATTCAATACTGTTATGAAGGGTTGTTGTCTCATGACAGGAATATGCTGGATGCGGCTAGTGGAGGAGTTTTTGTGGACAAAACTCCGGTGCAAGCGAGGAACTTAATAGAAAATATGGCTGTCAATTCTCAGCAATTTGGCACCAACAAAAGTGATCCTGCACCAAGGAAGAGTAACGAGGTAAACGTTTCTTCCCTTGAACAACAACTGAGCGAACTGACGTCTCTTGTGCGTCATATGATTGTAGGGAATGGACATATTGCAAAGGTATGTGGAATTTGTACTCAAGTGGGACATGCAACTGACATGTGTCCCACTCTTCAAGAGGGATATGCGGAACAAGTCAATGCAGCTAGAGGATTTCCAGGACCACCTCAACAGAAGTATGATCCTTACTCCTACACGTACAATCAAGGTTGGAGGGATTATCCGAACCTCAGATACAGAAATCCACAAGTGAATCCACCTGGCCTCAAGCACCACTGCACAATCAATCTTATAGGCCGACGTACCCTCCACTACAGCGCCCTCAGATTCCTATGCTAGGTGAGTCTCTTGAAAACATAGTTCAGAATCTTGCCACTAATACTTTGACTTTTCAACAGGACACCCGGACGAGCATCCAAAACTTAAATACCCAAATGGGGCAGCTTGCTGCAGCAATCAGCAAGTTGGAAGCACAAAATTCCAGTCGTTTGCCTTCACAAACAGTGGTGAATCCGAAGGAGAACGTGAGTGCTATTACTTTGAGGAGTGGAAAGGAGCTGCAGATTCAAGATGGATTGGTCAAAGAACCGGTAGAGACTGAAGGGGACAAAGAATCTAAGATGGAGGAGAGTGAGCCCTTTCCTAAAGAAGCACCGAGAGGTAAGTTCCCTCCTTTGTCTGAGTATAAACCTGTAGCCCCTTTTCCCTTAGCTTTAAAGGACTCTAGGAAAAATGAGGGGATTAAGGAGCTCTATGAAACTTTTCGTAGATGCGAGATAAACATTCCACTGTTAGATGCTATTAAGCAAGTACCTCGCTATGCTAAATTTTTGAAAGAATTATGTACTGCGAAAAGAAAACAAAAATTGAAGGGTTGTAAGAAAGTTGAATTAGGAGAACAGGTCTCTGCCGTTATTCAAAGAAAGGTGCCTACAAAATGCAAGGACCCAGGTATGTTCTCGATTCCATGTAAAATAGGAGGTGTTCAGCCTGATACGGCCATGCTAGATTTAGGAGCATCTATTAACGTCATGCCATACTCTGTTTATGCTTCCTTAAAACTAGGGCCTTTGAATGAAACTGCTATTGTTATACAGATGGCTGATCGATCTACTATTTTTCAAAGGGGTTTGTTAGAAGATATTTTAGTAGAAGTTGGTGATTTGTTTTTCCTGCTGATTTTTATGTTCTTGACATTTAAATTAATGAATTGAATAGTCCTATTTTGTTAGGAAGACCATTTTTGAAAACTTCTAAGTCTATAATAGATGTTGATAACGGTAATCTCACGATGGAATTCGACGGAAAAATTGCTGAATTTGATATTTTTGATACCCTGAAAATTCCTGCCCGTGAAAGTGTTGTTAATGAATTTGTAACGCCTGCTGAAATCTCCACTGCTAAAATTTTTGTCTCTGATGTGCAAGTACCTAAAGCCGCGACAAAATATCCTCCTGATAAAGCGAAAAGGATGCGCATGAGAAAAGAAAAACGGGGTCAAGGAGCTAGCACCTCCAAGAAATTGACGCAACAAATGCTTGGGACCAAATTTTCTGGAAAATTTTTTAAGTGGGTGAAAGTGGACAAAGGAACCAGATTTAAACCACCCTGAGGAACTGCAACATTCAGTCGAGCCAACGATCGTAAACAAAGGCGCTGACTGGGAGGCAACCCAGTATTTCTATTCCTTTTCTTTTAATTTTTGTTTTAAATTTTGCTAGTTTATTTTCGTCTTTTTTTATTGCATTTTGTAGTTGTTAGAAATTTTTTTTTCTTTTTTTCGAAAAATAAATTTTGTTTCTCTCCAGCGCCTCGCGCTCGATCCGGGACTTTTCACAGGATCGAGCGCGCGATTTTCCCCAAGTCACTGTCCGCAATTTTAATAGGCGCGCTCGATCCTGGCATTTCACCGGATCTAGCGCGCCCCTCATCTCGCATTATTTCAATGCAATCTTGTGCTCTTTTCCCTCACTCCCCCTTTCAAATTCCCCTCGGCCCTTAAAACCAATTTTCTCCAAATTTTCAAAATTTCCAAATTTTTCACAATTGGTTATCTATCTATTACAGGATCATTCAAGGGCTTGAAATCTTCAAAATTTATCCTCCTCTCTCCTCCTCCAAGGCCATATATTGCTAGAAAAGCCGGAATTGTTGGTGCCCACAAGGTGTTCGACGAATTGCCTCATCCACCAATTCTTGCAAATTTTTGAGTGCTCATGGGTCCAAGGCGTACTACTGAGAGAGGCGAATCTTCTCGCCAAGGCACACGAGCTGCAACAGCATCCCTGAACCTCGCCGGCCATTTTGTCAATCAAGCGGCCCAGGATCGTTACGACCACGCCAAGAACCATCGCTCCCCTATTACTGAGAGGGGTTTTGATCTAGATACGAATGTCAACGAAGTGGCAGGTCAAGTCTTGGCATGTGGGTGGGAAACGTTCTGTAAGCAACCCGCTCCAGCCATCGTCCCTCTTGTTAGGGAGTTCTACGCCAATGCTACAGAGAGGACGGATGGAAAGGCCTTTGTCTGGGGCACTTTGGTTTCCTACGCAGCCTCAGAGTTGAATGCCATGCTCGAGACACCAGATGTCGATGACAGCTTATTCAAAATGCTGCCCTTTACCCGGATGTTCACGAGATTCTTCATCAGCTGTGCTTTGACGGGGATGCTTGGTTAGATCCGATTACTTTCAAGTGCTTCAAAGAGAAATATCTTTATGTGAATCCGGCTACCTGGTACATATTCCTTTGTCGCTGCCTCATGCCTATCTCACACAAGAGTGAAGTTCATGTTGAGCGTGCTGTGTTGCTATACGCTCTCGATGTCAGACTCCCTGTCAATGTGGGTCGAGTTATTCATGATCAGATACGGTGGTCGGTCGCTTCTAGGACATCCGGTCTTTTCTTTCCCATGATCATTACACAGTTATGCCTGCGCGCTGGTATGCAGGCTAGAGCAGACGAGGAATGGTTGCAGCCGATGCGACCCATTGACCAAGCAGTTGTTGATGCCAAAAGGGCTTATAAGCGCAGCCAATTTGTGGTGGATGATCAGTTTGTGGCGGTCCACGATCCGGTGCGTCATATTCCACCTCCACGCCGCTCTACTGCAGTTACTGTTCAAGAGATGGTCGCTTTCACTCAGCACCAGAACATGTTCAATGCGGCCACTGCTTCAAATTTTCAGGTGATGGATTACATTTCTCGTGGCATCGTTGAGCGACTAGGGATTGATCCCACCACGCTCCCACCAGCTGTTCCTTTCCCGCCACCTTTCGAGTTTCCATGGGTTGACCCAGTGCCACCGCCAGAGCATGATGAGGATGGGGCGGACGCCAATCCATAAACCTGGGGAGTTTTCTTTTATTTTTTTTATTTTTTATTTTTGCATTGCATTGCATTCATTTTCTTTTGTGTTGTTAGTTGTTTAGTTTAGTTCTCGAGCATTGAGGGCAATGCTTCGTTTAAGCGTGGGGGGGTGCATTCAGTGTTTTGTTGTTTGTTTTGCATTGTGTTTGTTGCGTACTTGCATTTAGTTCGTAAATTGTTTCATGAGTGTTTTGTGTGCATAAGTAATAGATGATTTCTAGCCTATGATGAGATAGTTGACAAATTATAGTTTTTGAAAAAAAAAAATTGACTCTTAGTTGGATATGAGAAACCGTAGGTTGTTTGTTGAATATTCTTAAGCACGCATGTTTAACCAGTGAAGTGTAGTGATGTATTAGATATCGTGGATGTCTGTTGGACCATTGCACGACAATAGGTGTTTGTGAAACTTGATAGAGTTTGAATCTTGATGATTTCTTTGATATGACATAAATGATCTTGGGCGCACCTAGAAAATATATATATATATATATAATAAATGTACAACTCAATCCGGGCCTTGAAAGGATTTAAATCCTAAAAGAGCAAGATCAAGGCTAAGTATGCGGATAAAATGGGGTTGATGCTCCATCCGGGCTATAGACGAAGGGATTGAAATTCTAATCCTATCTTAGTTGTAGCTAAGTTTGCGGGTAATTATTGGGGATAAAGCAATACCGGGTACAAAATCCGGAGGTGCGTAATTATTCTCAAGAAAGTTGTGTTGTGTCGAAGGATTGTTGGGAGGAGAGTTCTTGATGGTGTAGCTTACACTGAATTGTTTAAAGGTCGGCGAACAGTCTTGAAACTTTGTCTTTTGAAGTTGCATGTAACTGGAATAACATGACACACACACACACGTTCGCATTCGACTGAAGGTGTATCATTGATGATTGAGAGTCGCTATGAACTTATTTTTTTAGATGAAAGTGGTTTTCTCTGAGGCTATGATTTGCGTGATTCATCCTTGCTTATGTTTTTTGTTCTGTTTCATTTTGTTTTTGCATAACTTGCTCGAGGGCGAGCAAGGTTTAAGTGTGGGGGTATTGATAGTAGTGTTTTGTTTGCATTTTTAGTGTTATTTTGTTTAGTGTTTTGCATGCATTTTGTGTCATTATTCATGTTTTATTCTAGTTTTACTTTTTGTCATGCATTGAGCTTCTTAACTTAGTTTTAATTTATTGTGTAGGAATTACCTTGTTTTGATCAAAGAATTCGAAGTGATTCCATGCGCTCGAAGAAAGCAAAAGAGCAGAATTTTAATCAATGAAGCACGCGCTCGATCCTGGCATTTACTCGGATCGAGCGCGGTCATGAGATTAGCAAGACAGAAAGTTCGATAATTTGTGTGCGCTCGATCGGGTGGAAGTCCCGGATCGAGCGCGGCCAAGGAAGTCTGAAGGCAGGAAGCATGATATTTTGTGCGCGCTCGATCCTGGGAATTGTTAGGATCGAGCGCGCGGGTCTATTGCGGGAAGAAATTTGTAATTTTTGGAAACTCTTTTAATTAAGGCTCTAGACTTTTATTAGACTTTTAATTCGGTTTTAGGAAGATTATCAGATTATTCTACACGGTTAGAACGCGAAGAACTCTCTGTGGATGGCTAGGTTTTCTTCTATCTTTTCTTATTTTTATTTTCTCTCATGAATTTTTGTAGAGAATTCATGAGTATTGTTGGCTAAACTTTAATACTTGGTTGAGAAAGACAAGACCCTTGATTTAGTTTATTCATGAGATTTTGATTTCCAATGTTTGATTTTTATCAAGTATCAAGAATTATTCTGAATTGATTGATATGCTTGTGTATGAGATTTTTAGATTGGCCATCTTAGGATTTCATTATACAATCGAATGCTAAATTAGAATTCAAATCCATAATTTTTTGAAATCTCTGATTTGCGAAGCAACTACGATTAATATTTTCTGCTATTGAATTTGTTAAGTCATAGGAATAATAATTGACTAGGCTAAATTCATCCGCTTGTGTATGGGTTGTCTAGCTTTATCAATTTTACTAGTTTGAATGCTACCGTGGATTTAAATCTGATCGCTGGTATTGGGTTAGTTTATGGGGTAAGGGTTAACTTAGACTGCTGTTGTCTAGTTAACTAAAATTAAGGTGAAACAGGAATTAAATTTCCGATGATTAATATTTGATAGGATTAATTATTTTTAGATGATCAATGATTGAATGAATAATATCAAGGGTGTAGTCGACCGATACCAAGGCTTGTTTCTCATTGATTTCCTTAGTTAATTTTTAATCTTGCATGATAGTGTTAATTTAAATAGTTAATTGCTTAAAATTTTTAGTAGTTAATCTCAAATCCAAACCCCCCTTTTATTTTAAAGAACACTTTTAAATTTACATTTTCTCATGGGAACGATCCCTACTCACACTACTGCATTATTTGTTTATCCGATTGAGTCGGGTAATTTGGGCGTACACGATAAGAGCTACCACGCCATCTATATGCTGAAAGATGACGCAGCCCTTTGGTGGGAGGGAGCTGTGATAGGACTGTATGTGGCGAGGATGACTTGGAGGGACTTCAGTACCGTGTTCTTTGAGAAGTACTTCACAGATGATGTTCGAGGTCAGCTGGTCCATGATTTTTTGACTATCCGACAGGGGGTCCGTTCTGTGGCCGAATATGTGACTCAGTTCGAGCGTGGGTGTCATTTTCTACCCATGATAGTCGAGGATGAAAGAGAGAGGCTTCGACACTTCACCGACGGCTTGAGGCCCGACATCAAGCATGACGTGTTTATGGCCGATGTGGCGACGTATAAGGCAGCAGTGAATAGGGCGTATCGGTCGGAGATAGGGAGGAGAGAGATGCAGGCCGAGTATCAGAGGAAAAGGCAATTCCAGCAGCCATCTCGAGGACAGTCTTCGCAGCAGCCTGTGAAGAGATCTTATCTTGGGTCATCTAAGGTCCCAAATCCCCCGAGACCGCAGCAGCCTCAGCATTAGAGGCCGCAGGGTCAGCCCAGGCAGTAGCAGCGACAGCAGGGGATAGGCACCCCTAACTCAGAAGGATTTCCTTTTTGCAGGCAGTGTCAGAGGACCCATTCTGGTCAGTGCTTGGTGGGTTCGGTCAGGTGTTATTACTGTAAGGAGCCGGGCCATAATTCGAGGAACTATCCACAGAAAAAGCAAACGACGGGGCGCCTGTTTGTGATGCAGGCTGAGGAGGTTGATCCCAACACTTCTCTTATCACAGGTAATCCTCATTTATGATTAGCCGCCACTCTTGAGTTGTTTAGTTAATGCTTTTCTTGGGCTATTACTCTATCGTTTGTATTTGTGACATAGAATTGCATGCTTAAGTTTTGTTGGAATTGTTGAATTTGTGAATTTGCGTATATGGGTTGGATCTTGTTGGTGACTGGGATGAATTATTATTCTTATTGGTATAGTTTATATCTGTTTGGGAACTTTTTGCGTGCAGGGAAAATTAGTATTAGAGGGGTTGCGACCTTTGCGTTGTTAGATTCTGGAGCGACGCACTCTTTTATCTCTCAGTCTTTCATTAAACGGGCAGGTATTGTACCCAGGGCATCTAGCTCGGGATACGATATTACCATGCCTTCGGATGAAGTTATTTCCACCACCAGTATTATTAGTGGGTTGGAGTTGGAGTTTGAAGGGTATGTGGTTAGAGCTGACCTAGTGGTTTTGCCGATGACGGGGTTTGACCTTATTTTGGGTATGGATTGGTTGAAGGTCAATGAAGCTTCGATTGATTTCCGAATGAGGACTGTAGCATTGAACCCTGTGAGAGGAGACCTGTTTTTATTCTATGCATCCCATAGTAGCGGAGTCCCGCATGTCATCTCTTGCGTACGTGCGACGAAGTGTTACGTAGGAGTTGCCATGGATTTCTCGCTAGCGTGGTTGCTGTGGCAGAGCCGTCTTTGAGATCAATAGAGGATGTAGATGTTGTTTGTGACTATCCGGATGTTTTCTCGGAGGATGTTGCCGGGATTCCTTTAGTTCGGGAGGTTGAGTTCGGCATTGAGTTACTGCCAGGTACTGTGCCTATCTCTAAGGCACTGTATCGTCTTGCTCTTACCGAGATGAAAGAATTGAAGGAGCAGATTCAGGAATTGCTTGAGAAGGGCTTCATTCGCCCTAGTTTCTCACCTTGGGGTGCACCTGTGCTCTTCGTTAAGAAGAAAGATGGAAGTATGAGACTTTGCATTGACTATCATGAGCTCAATCGGGCGAAGATGAAGAACAAGTATCCGTTGCCGAGGATCGATGATCTGTTTGATCAGTTATAGGGAGCTTCGGTATTCTCTAAGATCGATCTGCGGTCTGGATACCATCAGTTGAGGGCCAGGGAGGAGGACGTGTCCAAAACTGCATTTAGGACATGATACGGCCATTATGAGTTTATGGTGATGCATTTTGGTTTGACGAATGCTCCAGCAGTTTTCATGGATCTCATGAACCGAGTGTTTCAGCCGTATCTTGATCAGTTTGTTATTATCTTCATCGACGATATTTTGATCTACTCGAGTAGTGTGGAGGATCATAGGCAGCATTTGCAGACAACCTTGCAGATTTTGAGGGAGCGGCAGTTGTATGCCAAGTTCAATAAGTGTCAGTTTTGGCTTGATAGTGTGGCGTTTCTAGGCCACATTGTTTCTATAGATGGGATAGTTGTTGACCCGTCGAAGGTGGAAGCCGTGCAGAATTGGAGGATTCCAAAGAATGCTTCGGAGATTCGCAGTTTCTTGGGTCTAGCGGGTTATTATCGGAAATTAATCAAGGGGTTTTCTTCCATTTCAGTGCCTTTGACAGCTTTGACCAAGAAGAATGCGAAGTATGTTTGGAGTTCGGAGTGTCAGAGGAGCTTCGATCAGTTGAAGGAATCTCTTGCATCTGCGCCAGTCTTGGCGATGCCGGTAGATCATGAGGAGTTCGTTGTATATACTGATGCGTCTAAGTTGGGTTTAGGCGTTGTTTTGATGCAATGTGACAGGGTGATTTCCTATGCATCGACGCATGATTTAGAGCTCGCTTTAGTAGTGTTTGCACTCAAGATATGGAGGCACTACTTGTATGGTGAGAAGTATAAGATTTTCACCGATCACAAGAGCCTCAAGTACTTCTTCACGCAGAAGGAGTTGAATATGAGGCAGCGCAGATGGTTGGAGTTAGTGAAGGATTACGACTGTGACATTAGCTACCAACCGGGTAAGGCTAATGTGGTGGCTGACGGATCGAGTTGGAAAACATCAGTAGTGGCTTGTTTGTTTGTGCAGTGGCCTCTCCAGGCGGAGATAGAGGGGTTCGATTTGGAGGTTTACTCGTGTGGTCTCATGCCGAGTTTGTCTGCTTTGACAGTACAACCTACCTTACTAGATCTGATTAGGGAGGGACAGTTTTCTGATGAGCAGTTGGTTCTTATGAGGCAGAGGGATGAGGCCAAGGGAGGCCTACTTTATACAGTCGAGGATGACATTGTACGGTACAGAGGTCGGATGTGGGTGCCGAGTTCAGGACAGTTGAGGACTGAGATTATGACCGACGCACATGCATCTCCGTACTCCATTCATCCTGAGAATACGAAGATGTACCAAGACTTGCAGACATTGTATTGGTGGACAGGGATGAAGTGAGACATTAGTCGCTTCGTATCCGAGTGTTTGACCTGTCAGCAGGTCAAAGCAGAGCATCAGCGACTATCAGGGTTGCTTCGACCACTCCCTATCCCTGAGTGGAAATGGGAGAACATTACTATGGATTTCGTGGTTGGATTGCCGAGGAACGCCAGAGGATGCACAGCGATCTGGGTGATTGTCGATCGACTTACCAAGTCGGCGCATTTCTTGCCGGTGAGGACTAATTTCACCATGATTCAGTATTCAGAGCTGTATATCAGAGAGATTTTCAGACTTCATGGGATTTCAGTCTCGATTGTGTTAGACAGAGATCCGAGGTTTACCTCTTCTTTCTGGAAGAGTCTTCATGCAGCTTTAGGGACGAAGCTGCAGTTCAGTACTGCTTTTCACCCCAGACTGATGGACAGTCGGAGCGCGTTATCCAGGTCCTTGAGGATTTGTTGAGAGCCTGTGTGATCGACTTTCAAGGCTCATGGGAGTCGAGGCTACCACTAGTGGAGTTTACCTATAACAACAGTTATCAAGCATCTATAGGTATGGCTCCTTATGTGGCTCTTTATGGGAGAAGGTATAGATCTCCCGTGCACTGGGATGAGGTTGGCGAGAGGATTCTCTTAGGGCCAGAACTGGTGCAGCAGACTGCAGATATTGTGTTGCGGATTCGAGATAGGATGTGGACCGCACAGAGTAGTCAGAAGAGTTATGCTAATTGACGACGTCGCGACCTTGAGTTTTTCGTAGGAGACCATGTATTTGTGAGAATCGCGCCCATGAAGGGCGTGATGCGTTTTGGTAAGAGAGGCAAGCTTAGTCCAAGGTTTATCGGTCCATTTGAGATTTTGGGGAGGATTGGTACCTTGGCTTATCATGTAGCGCTACCTCCTAGTCTCGCAGCGGTGCACAATGTATTCCATGTCTCGATGATAAGGAAGTATATCTCAAACCCATCCCATATCCTGGATTTTGAGCCTCTACAGCTGACGTCAGATTTTTCGTTCGAGGAGCGACCGGTGCAGATTTTGGCGCTTGAGGAGCAGAGGCTGAGGACGCGAGTTATTCCCATGGTCAAGGTCCTATGGCTAAATCATTCTGAGGAGGAGGCCACCTGAGAGGCTGAGACCAATATGCGGATGCATTATCCGGATCTTTTCGGTACGTATCACAATTTCTAGACGAAATTTCTTTTTAGGGGGAGAGAGTTGTAATGCCTAAAAATTTCTCGTACGTAAACTGTATGCATAATTAGGATTATTAATAATAAATTAAATTAAAGGTTTAAATTGACTTTTATTTATCTTGATTAGATGTTTTAAATCTATTTAGAATTTTAATGTTGTTGAAAAATATTATTATTATTAATATTATGTTGAATATTGAATGTTGAATGTTGAATATTGAGTTGTAAAATGTGGAAAATTAGTGTGTGATGATGTAGATGATGATGTATTTATTTTTGGACTAATCTCAAATGTGGATCTATAAATAGGTCTTCATTTGTGATGAAAAATACAAATTTGAGAGAATAAATTTAAAGTGTGGAGTTTGAGAATATTTTGAGTTTTTGAGTTTTATAAATTTTACTTTTCACAACACGTTATCAGCACGATCGCTCGAAGGTTCTCTATAATTTCCGACGCTCCAAAATACAAGAAGAAGTCAAAAATATTCAACAAGTAAGAATTTTTATTTTACTGTTTATATATTTTTATTGTGTATATATTAATATATAATATCATGTTATGAATTTTTTTTAAAAACTTGTTATAAATCCTGGGAGGATGTTAAGACGACATCCCACACTCCCGGTAAGGGATACGACAAGTATAAAAGCTTTTAAGGTTTTTAAACATTATAATCATATTTGTATAATGTCATGTTATTATATAAAAGATTGTCTATGATACCGATCTTATAATAATGTGATATGATATACTATACCTGACTTTATACTAACTATATTGGTATAATTTCACAATATTATATAAAAGGTTGTCTACGACACCGATCTTATAATAATGTGATATGATATACATAATTATTTAATTATGATTATCATTATATGCATTGTATCATTATCACAAATTTTTATTCAACACATACTCGATTTTTCTTTACCCCCAACGGTCACAAACGGCTAGTTTTTGGCCTATAAATATGTTCACTCAAACTCATTTTCAATCACACCAAAATTCACTCTTTCTCTCAAAATATTTTCTCCTCGGTTTTTTCGAAGATGAAGATGATGACATTTCTAAGGCTATTTTTCATAACGATTATGATCATCATGCACACGAGTCTTGTACTCACCAGCAATTTTCCACCACATACTTTTTCTCTATTTGTACACGTACTTGTACTCATCGTTTATCCATTATTTTGTATTGTCATATTAATGAAAATTAACTTATAAAATGCATTGTTATTTTTATAGTACCACCATGTCAAATTTGGCAAAGTTTAAATTCGTTGCTCTCGATATCACTAGAAAAGAGCAAATAATGTTAATGAGAAATCATCAATCCCGACTCAATGTACCTACGGCATTTCCAGAAGCAAATGTCGTAAGTAAAAAATGAAAACCAAAATCAAAGTCATAAACTAGATTTTGGTTGAGGTCGAGGATGTGGTCATGAACGTGGACGTAGAAATGATCGTGGTCGTGGTTATGGCCGTGAATATGAAAATAATCGAGATAGTTACTTCAATAACTAATCTCAAAAGAACGTCACGAACCACCCAAAAAGGCAGCATGAAAATATGAGTGAAAATAAAAATCACTCAAAAAGATATGAGAGTGTTTGTTATAAATGTGGCACTCCAAGACATTGGTCATGTACCCCTGAGCACTTATGTAAGCTCTTTAAAGTATCGATAAAGGGGAAAGAAAAAGAGACCAATTTTGTTGAAAACAGTAACCTTTTAAGTGGTTCAACTTATTTCAATGCTGCCGATTTTTTCAAATGATTTCGAGAACATTGATTAATATATTGGTGGGACTGAAATGTAACATGCTATATTTTTCATGCATTCTTATGAAACATGCTATATTTTGCATATATATATTATCCTTGATTTTCTTTATTGCATTTTTTTGAATTATGGAAAATTCTATGAGCAAATATGAAAATAATATCATGGAAATTTGCATACCAGATAGTGGTACAACACACACTATTCTGCGAGATGAAAGATATTTCTTGGAAATAAAACCAACAAAAACAATGGTGAATACCATATCAGGTCCTGTAGACTTGATTGAAGGTTGTGGAAAAGCACATTTTTTGTTACCTAATGGTACAAAATTTCTGATAAATGATGTTTTATATTCACCACAATCGAAAAAAAATTTGTTGAGTTTTAATGACATATTCTCATGGGTATGATACTGAGACAATGACTGATGGAAATCAGAAATATATGTGTCTTACCACATATAAGTCAGGAAAGAAATTTGTAGTTGAGAAACTACCAATGCTCCCTACTGGATTGCATTATACACATATAAGTCCAATTGAATCAAATATGGTGATGGATAATTCATCAATATTAACAAATTGGCATGATCGATTGGGACATCCTGGTTCAACAATGATGCAAAGAATTATTGAAAATACACATGGTCATCCACTGAAAGACCAGAAGATCTTTCAGAATAATAAGTTTCAATGTAAAGCATGTTCACTTGGAAAACTTATTATAAGACCATCACCAGCTAAAATCCAAACTGAATCACCCATATTTCTTGAACGTATTTAGGGT
This sequence comes from Henckelia pumila, assembly GCF_033568475.1. Taxonomy (NCBI): domain Eukaryota; kingdom Viridiplantae; phylum Streptophyta; class Magnoliopsida; order Lamiales; family Gesneriaceae; genus Henckelia; species Henckelia pumila. The sequence continues at coordinate 113,236,589 of NC_133120.1, read as the reverse complement.
GATATTTGTGGGCCAATTCATCCACCATATGGACCATTTCGATACTTTATGGTATTGATCGATGCCTCTAGCAGGTGGTCACATGTATGCTTATTGTCAACTCGAAATGTGGCATTTGCAAGATTGATGGCTCAAATAATAAAATTGCAAAATCAATTTCCCAATTATACAATCAAGAAAATAAGACTTGATAATGCTGGAGAATTTACATCCCAGACTTTCAATGATTATTGTATGTCAATGGGAATCACTGTTGAACATCCTGTAGCTCATGTTCATACGCAAAATGGATTAGCTGAATCATTGATTAAACGTCTACAACTGATTGCTAGACCAATGATTATGAAAACAAAACTCCCTATTTCTATATGGGGACATGCAATTTTACATGCTGCGGCATTAATTCGCATCAGACCAAGTGCATATCATAAATTCTCCCCATTGCAACTTGCATTTGGTAAAGAACCAAATATCTCTCATCTAAGAATTTTTGGATGTATGGTGTATGTGCCTATTGCACCACCTCAACGATCAAAAATGGGTCCTCAAAGAAAAATCGGTATTTATATCGGTTATGATAGTTCATCAATCATTCGATATCTTGAGCCTCAGACAGGCGATGTGTTTATAGGACTCTTTGCTGATTGTCATTTTAATGAAGAAATATTCCCAGTGTTAGGGGGAGAAAAGAAACACATCGAAAAAGAAATCACATGGTATGTACCATCATTGTTACATTTGGATCCAAGGACCAAACAATGTGAAAAAGATGTACAGCAAATTGTACATTTGCAAAGAATAGCAAATCAAATGCCAGATGCATTTGCAGACACAAAAGGGGTGACAAAATCATATATACATGTTGTAAATGCCCCAGCTCGAATTGAAATTCCAAAGAAACAGATTGAAGACACTCATGATGTCATTAAACGCCTGAAGCGTGGAAGGCCAGTCGGTTCCAAGGATAAAAATCCTCGGAAAAGAAAAGTCATAGAGAAGCACGATGATCATAAAATAAAAAATGGTGTTCCAGAAGAAACACCTGATGATGAAAATGTTCTGTCAGAACCACAAACTGACGAGAATCGTGAAATCTCTATCAATTATATTAATACTGGAAAAATATGGAACCGAAAAGACATAGAAGATATTGATGAGATATTTTCTTATAATGTGGCTTGTGACATCATAAATGAAAATGAGGATCATGAACCAAAATCTTTTGGTGAATTTAAAACTCGTCATGATTGGACCAAATGGAAAGATGTCATCCAGGTTGAATTGGATTCCCTGAATAAACGTAATGTTTTTGGACCTATAGTCCTCACACCTGAAGGTGTAAAACCTGTTGGATACAAATGGGTTTTTATTCGAAAGCGAAATGAGAAAAATGAAATAGTCAGATATAAAGCTAGACTTGTTGCACAAGGTTTTTCTCAAAGTCCTGGAATTGATTATGAAGAAACGTATTCTCCTGTTATGGATGCAATTACGTTTCGATATTTGATTAGTTTGGCAGTGTCTGAAATTTTGGAAATGTGTCTTATGGATGTTGTTACAGCTTACTTATACGGATCACTTGATAGTGATATATACATGAAAATCCCTGAAGGATTTAAGATGTCTGAAGCACAAAGTTCAAAACCCAGAGAATTTTATTCTGTAAAATTGCAAAGATCATTATATGGGTTGAAGCAATCAGGCCGAATGTGGTATAATCGGCTAAGTGATCACTTGATGAAAAAGGGATATGTAAATGATCCAATATGCCCTTGTGTTTTCATCAAAAAAACAACATCCGGATGTGTAATTATTGTTGTATATGTTGATGATTTAAACATCATTGGAACGAATAAAGAAATTCAAGAAGTTATGATGTACTTGAAAGAAGAATTTGAAATGAAGGATCTTGGAAAAACCAAGTACTGTCTGGGTTTGCAAATCGAACAAAAAAAATGTGGAATTTTTGTCCACCAGGCAAATTATACAGAAAAGATCCTTAAACGTTTTAATATGGATAAATCAAATCCATTAAGTACTCCAATAGTTGGAAGATCATTAAACATAGAAAAGGATCCATTCCGTCCATGTGAGGATGATGAAGTTATTCTTGGTCCAGAAGTACCATATCTAAGTGTCATTGGTGCCCTTATGTATCTTGCAAATTGCACTAGACCTGATATATCTTTTGCTGTAAATTTATTGGCAAGATTCAGTTCATATCCAACAAAGAGGCACTGAAACGGAATTAAACATATATTCCGTTATCTACGAGGAACGACAGATTTGGGACTTTTGTACTCAAAAGATACCAATCAAAGTATCATTGGTTATGCTGATGCTAGATATTTATCTGATCCACATAAGGCACGTTCCCAAACCGGATATGTATTTACTCGTGGAGGCACCGCAATTTCTTGGCGTTCACAGAAACAAACACTCGTAACAACTTCATCAAATCACGCCGAGATTATTGCATTACATGAAGCAAGTCGTGAATGTGTGTGGTTAAAATCAATGACACAACATATCCAAACTTCTTGTGGATTATCAGTAGACAAGAAGCCTGTGACGTTGTATGAAGACAATGCTGCATGTATTTTTCAAATGAAAGAATGATACATCAAAAGTGACAGAACCAAACATATCCCCCCCAAAGTTCTTTGCCTACAAACAAGAGCTTGAGAAGAATAAAGATATTGATATCTGTTACATTCAATCAAGTGAGAACTCATCAGATCTATTCACAAAGGCACTTCCCACGACGATATTCATAAAGCATATATACAACATTGGGATGCGCAATCTACGGAATATGTGAAGAATCACTCATATTAACATGAGGGGGAGTTTACGTGGCTGCACTCTTTTTTTCTTGCTATGGTTTTTATCCCACTGGGTTTTTCCTAGTAAGGTTTTTAACGAGGCAGCATAAAACACGTAATAAAGACAATCATCATATGACGATCATCATCACAAGGGGGAGTGTTGAAAAATATTATTATTATTAATATTATGTTGAATATTGAATGTTGAATGTTGAATATTGAGTTGTAAAATGTGGAAAATTAGTGTGTGATGATGTAGATGATGATCTATTTATTTTTGGACTAATCTCAAATGTGAATCTATAAATAGGTCTTCATTTGTGATGAAAAATACAAATTTGAGAGAATAAATTTAAAGTGTGGAGTTTGAGAATATTTTGAGTTTTTGAGTTTTATAAATTTTACTTTTCACAACAAATGTGGGTATTTTAAGAGTTATGAATTTTTGAAGTAAAATATTATTTTGAGTGTGCAGACTGGTCAGTGGTCGACCGCGATAAAAGTTTTTATTTAAATTTTTGTCCAAGAATTTTTAAGAGTCTAAAATAATTATTTTAAGGTTTATTTTATAGAAAAATTTAGGTTTTATATATATAAATATTTTAAAAGCCTATTTTTCACCTAATTGGACCATTTTAAGGACTTTTAGAATACTTTTTAAATTGAGTTTTTAATTAATCCGAAAATCTACGTTATTTTGGACCAAAAATTCGGTTGTGGGCTAAGATTTATTTTCCTTGTTTTATTTATTTTCTTTCGAAGCCCAAAGCTAGTGTTTTAAGGCCCATGAACTCTTTTTTTAAAAGTCTGATTAAAGCCCTAACACTACTTCATCTTCTTCGTTCAATCTTGTCTGAGAACGAGAACTCCTTGGCCGCCTCCTTCACTTGCACACACCTCACGAAAATCTTGTCTAAAGTTCAAGATTTTTACGAATTATCGATCGGCACGTCACCAGCTTCGTTTCTATATATTTATTTATCGGATTGAGGCATGCTCGATTTCTTTCTCCGCCCCATTTAGATCGATATATGTGTTGTGTTTGAGGTTGAAAATGTGTTCATTGCATTTTCTTGTGGATTAGTGTTTGGTTTTTCCCGATTTATGCATCACAATCATTTTTTTATCTCCATTCTTGCGTTTGATGCTTCGGTTTCGAGCATGGGGTTCACGGATGGTTCGAGGATTAGGGGGCTTCTCCTCAGTTAAGGGCTAAGCTAGACTCCCGGATCGAAATTCATTGCGGCGTAGTCTGGTGTGGTTGAGCAAGGGATGGTGAAGGGTCGGAGTGAGCTGGGCGTTGGGTTACTCAAATCAGGGGGTTCGGGTTTTTGGTAATGGTTATGGCCGAGCCACGTTTGGAGGGGCTTTGAGACTGGGATGGTTCAGAGAGCACCGGCAGGACCTTGGGGTGGTCTGCCGGCGCGGCTCTGGCCAGGGGGTGACCGGAGCAGTGAGATGAAAGGCTGGGAAAGGGGTTGTAAATAAGTGTAATTGGGCCAGACCTAGTTTTAAGTTTAAGTTATGTGTCAGCAAACTCGAATTAGATGTGTCAAACTAAATAGTCCGTAAATATATATTTAATAGACGTATATGTAATATTTTGATATAAATATTATTTTTTAAAAAAAATAATTAAATATATATTTACGGGCAAAAATTTTATAAAAATTGGTATTTTAATTAATGATTCATGAATATATTTTAATGTTAAGTAAATGGCATGTGAAGAAAATAATTTTTGGAAAGTTGACGTGAATTGTGGCAATTATGTTGAGGCGCCTACGGATCCCCGTGTTAAGGTTGGGTGAAATGGCATAAGAGGCATAGGGAATCCCTGTGTTAAGGTTGGGTGAACCTCGCCGCCGCTTACGCTGGTTATAGATAGATCAATTGCTTATGTTTATGGTCACATTTCATTAATATGACCCACAGTAAAGATTTTATGATCATGACATGTCATATTTATGTTATGTAATTATGATATGATTATGTTACGATTCATTATTACGCATATGATTTCACATTCATGCGTGAATTAAAATCCTCAGGTTATTTTTATATGCGTCATGTGCTTGCATGTGATTTTATTTAGTAGTATTCGTTATGTATATTATAGAACATGTTGGGCCTCTACGCTTACTAGATCTAAATGGTGCAGGTGAGTTTGATTTCGTAGCTGATGATGTGGTCCCGACTGGCGGCGAGAATCTCTGAGCATCAACTGCTAGCTTGCTTGCCCGTGACCATTGCAGTATTTATTTCCGCACCTTTATGAGACTATTCTGAGGATTATATTGAACTATTTTACAGTGCATGTTTGCCACTTTACCACTCACGTTATGATTTGACTATGTTTGGGTATTTTAAACTATGTATTTCCGCATTTTGAGATACCGTATTTCGCGTGCTTGCATTTATTTTAAATTATTCAGACATTTTAAACTGGTAGAGTTCAATCAATTTATTATATATTATTTCACGTGGAATAAAATTATTTTTAGTAATGACGGATATATGTATGGGCATATATGTGGTGTTTAAATTTATTAAAAAAAATCTCTCGAGTTTCCGGACATTTCAGAAGAATTTTTAAACTCAGAAGGAGTTTATGATTATGGTTACTTATGCTATATTTTGTCCAGAAAGCAAAAAGGGGGAGATTGAAAGGAATTTTATTCTTTGAATATTTCGGCCCTTGATATAATGGATATTATTGGATTTTGCTCTCTAGACAAGATAAAATAATTGACAAATATATTATGTATATTTCGAATATCTTATAAAATATATTTGTCATGATCAAATCTATCTTGATAAGGTAGATAATCGATATATTATGAGTTGATAATTATCAAGATATGATTTGAATAGATTTGATAGAGTTTTATTCCTACTTAAACATGTTTTCTTATTCATAGGACTCTATCTAAGGAAACCTTCAAAACTTGGATGCTAATCTATAAAAGGAGGTTTTCACGCACAAGATTAACAAGACTTCAGACGTACAATTCTCTGGGCATAAACTGAAGAATTCCATTGAAGAATTCGAAGATTCTGAAGCAAGGTTTGCAATCATCGTTGTTGCATGTCCCCGTGCTGCCGTTCGTGTTGAAGACATCAGAGACAACACTGTGAAAACTGTGTTGTTGAAGATCTTTACTGTTTCTTCAAATTTAGGCTACGGAATTTGAATCTATTGTCTTTACTCTGATTTGTATAGGATGCAAGTTTGATTTCTCAACTTGTTGAGAAATTTAGGATTTAATGATTTTTTGTGAAATCACTAGGATTATCTTTGTAAGACTGATTTTACGCTTGCTAGTGATATTTAGCCCTAAGGCACCCGCACGAGTTCTTATACTCGTGCAAAATTAATTACTTGTGTTTTATTTACGCTTTAAATTTATGATGCACTGTGTTGTTGGTGGTGTTACAACAATAAGTACAATGCTGTCTATTTTACATAACAAACCACGTACACCGTTTATTTCAAATTCTTTGCTTATACAGGTTCTGCACACAGTCAAACAAAAGCAAGCTAGTGGGATGTCGGAAAAATTTTCGGCATGACCACTCCGATGCTTAAGTCAGCAAAAAAGTATATACACAAAAAAAAATCAGGAGAAACGTAGAGAGTGTGTTTTGAGATCAGTGACTCCTTGTTATACTTTTCTATGCGGTATTTATATATATGCCTAGGCAGGTATATCTCTCCCGGGATCCTTGGGTCATGTCCATGATATGAGATCATTGACCTTTTTTTGTCATACCCGATTGAGGAGTTATTGGGGAACGTGCACCTGAAATATAGGTGTGAACGACTCACGATCTTTTGACTCAGTCTCCCCGTCAAAACAAACTTATTATAAGCTATCACCATTTTCTACTTCTCACTGCTCCTGATCGGTTCCTTCCACCTTATACGCCCAAGTTCCTGAAGTCTTTTCTCGGGGATATCTGTCCCCGATATATGTTCTCCTTCTCCCGAGAGCATATATACATACTCGACTCAGATCAGGTGATAACCTTTTGAGCTCCCGGGGTATCAATATAATACAACTTGAACTAGAGTTTCTTTAACTGTAAGGCTCGGGATTAATTAATATTAATTCGAATTTATGTAATTTTAATTCGAGTATATTTAATTTGGGAATACTTAGAGTTTTGATTTAAATTCTAATATCATTAAATTATTTTGGATTGAAATTGAATTAAAAAGAAGGCCGAGTACTGAATTGTAATTTTTGAAGACTTGAGGGACCAAAGTGCAAATATAATTAAATTTATCAATTATATTGATTATTCAGCATGTGCACGTGTATAACATATATCAAATTCAAAATTTGAGAGCAGAAGCCGAGATCTTTTCTTTTTCTTTGGAATTAATTGAAAGGATCAAGTTGCTGATAAAAGAACAGAGCAGGCATTCTGCCCAGGATGCGCCCGCGCGGCATAAAACTACTGCCCGCGCGCAGCCTGGAGCTCAGCCTACTATTTTGGAAAAAAACAGGGGCGCCCGCGCGGCAGTTTTTGATCGCCCGGGCGCACCCCTTTTTGAAAAAAAAAATATTTCTTGATCCTTATTCTTTTCTTATTAGATTAATGATGCTTCTTCATTAATTGCCCTTTAAGATTTGAGATTAGCAACCCGAGACTCCACATTAACAGTTTTACTTTTGTATAATATTTATTACGTAATTTTGATGGTTCGTTTTTTAGTAACTTTTGTATCTCTCTCCAACTTCTTCCAATTTGTTATTCATCTTTTTTGCACTTTATATCAAAATTCGAATGTTTTCTCTTATAGTTTATTTTCATAAGTATTTCTTCTTCAAATAATTAATTAAATTACGCGAGCACACCATCTGTCCGTTGCTAGTAACGGGAATAATTCATTGAAGTATCCTTATTGTTGCAATTGTGTCTCAATTATGTCCTTAATGTTTTTCCGAGGCCATTTATGTCCCTCATGTTTTCTATTTTGTCTCAAATCCGTCCTCACAGTTAACTCGGTTGTTTGTAGTTGACTGAAATTATTACAGGATTTGCATATGAGGAATTTTGCCCAAATTAAAAGCCCAATTCTATTTTCTACAAACCTAATTTCCAAATCGGTCAATTTTTTTCTCCTAAAATTCTCTCCAGACCGATGATTTCTCCTAAAATTCTCTCAAGATTGATCACAAAACACAGCTCTCAATCTCTCATATTTACGCAATGAACTCACACATATAAGATTCAAGATTCACACTAAGAAGAAGTGAAAGATGAACACAAACAGATTTATGTGATACACGCCTGCGCTGGGAATCAAAATTAAAATAAGTAGTTCACTTAGAGAGTGTTTGCAATAGATTGTGCTTTTGTAGAAGTGATTAATTTATAGATTATAAAAAAGTTAAGAAAAATCAAAAGTTGGTAGTGATTGAAAACAATGTGAAAATCTAAAATTCACAGTTGGATAGTGTTTGATAAATAAGTGATTAGAATGATTTTAACAATGACCTTTTTATTAGAATCACTTTTGGATAATCATAATCACCAAATGACTAGCTTTTAGATTTTAATTAAGTTAAGCATAAGCTAACACATAATCTAGGTTTAAGAAACACACAAAAATGATTTTTTTTAAGCCAAAAGCTAACAATCACTTTTTTTTAGTGATTGCAAACACTCCCTTAAATTGGTTGAATAAAGTCTTTGCAGCTCCCGGCTCGTCGAAGCCCGCAATTGGAGGGAAGTCGACGGTTTGAAGAGAAATCGGGAAGAAGAGTTTGGAAATTAGGGCTCAGATATATAAATTTATGAATGAAGAATGAGCTTTTAATTGAGGTTTCATACTCACGTGAGAAACACATACTTATTTCGTTAATTATAAAAGACGGAGTTGACGGGAATGATATATTTTAGACATATATTAAAAGATGTGGGACAAATTCGATCCCTTAAATTCTTTAAAGACATAATTAGGACACAGTCGAAACAACAAAAATATTACAATTTACGACCCATAAAGCATTTATCATTGGTAACTATTAGATGGTCCACACACATTCGGGGTCTCTCAATATTATTTGTCTGAGGGATCTGCATCTGATAAATTTATCGCCATATCTAAAAATCCTTCGCTTTCAGATCCCACAAACACATGCACAAAACATAGAGATAGTGACCTCTTCTATTTATTATTATTTTTTTCGTTTTTGAAAACAATAATTTTAGCTACAATTGACTCGACACAAGTACCCATCTTTGGCCTCGAATTGCTGTTGGAATACTTAGTGATATGCCATATGCAAAAAGGAAAGATGAATTTAATATATATATATATATATATATATATATATATATAGATTTATATATATATATAGATTTATAAAGAGATGTGTGCCAAACAAAATAAATGCAAATATTTTTGTAGAAACGATTATATAGTTTCCTTTTTCTTCCTTCTTTAATAGCAATGTAGTCGGGGCAAAATTTCCTCGAAACAGTGAAAATACATTGAAAATAGAAGTCCATATTTTGATCCTTGATTACTTTTTCTAACTATTACAAGCGACTCATTCACGGTGAACAAGCCATTAGTTAATTAGTAGCTGGATAGATATTTACAATATACAGTGTATAGCCATAGATATTTTCAGATAACTGATTATTCTTGTCATATTAAATAGGAGACAAAATTTGGTTTTAAATCTTGTCATATTAAATAGGAGACAAAATTTGGTTTTATAATAATAATAATAATAATAATAATAGGAGACAAAAATAATCTATATACAGTACTCTAGTGGACAGCCAAAAAAAATAAAAAACGAGGAGTACCTTTGTCCGATCGAAGAAACTCGACTACTATTAAGTTTGTCTCAAAGTATATTAACTAGTATTCCGCAGCACGCAACGCTCGTATATTTCATTTTTTTAAAAAGACAATAAATAATAAATTAAAAAATTAAAAAATAATAAAACAATAAATATAAATTGTAAAATTAAAAAATAATAAAAATATAATGTTTTTCTAAACAAATATTCACAAAAAAATATATCTTATAAAGTGAGTGTCATATTTGTAAATAAATAATATCAAATGACACAAAGTTAGCTTTTAATGACTAAAAAAGAGGAAACTGTATAAAATGACTATTTTGCCCAATAATTTTGGTTTTATTAAAAATTAAGTTAGGAGATAATGGTAATTTCAAATCAAACTTCACCAATTAATTGAAAGTTTGTTAATTAAAGAGTTTTTACTTTAATAATATAGTAAGATAATGCAAAATTGGAGACTATAATTTGTGTCTTCGTTGAACTCCGAAAAAAAAAAAAAACAAACAAGAAATAAAATTATCCGCTCAGTGATATCCAGATGATCATCTAAATTCAAAAGCAAAAAAGTACTGATAACCTCTATGAAATTATATGCCAAACCCGATATTTAATCAATAAGCAGGACAAAATAAGTTTGGACTATATATTACGAATATTTTCTTATTATTATCATATTTATTTGCTTAATTTCAACCAGAAAAAAAAAAAAGTCAAATTGGCTAATTGGATAATAATACAACAAAATGTTATAATGTCTAGCAATGGGCAAATCATGTGAGCTTGGCAGTGTCTAAGGAGGCAACTACATGCCAAACCATGAAATATATATTGCCCCGTGTATGTTTGGTAGGGGGCGACGATACTTAATGCCACTACTTGCCATTTGCCAATGCTCCAGCATTTCACTTTCCTAATGTTTCCGATTCAATTATTCTCTTAATACACTTCATAATTCTCCACATTAACATACGTACAAAAAATATAATAACAATGATTTTCGATCACGAGTAACGATACAAATTAATTAGTAATTCTTTCATCAAATAAACTCGTTGCTTATAGATTTTTTTTTGGGTACGTAAGCACGTAAGATCAAAGCATGATGCTTACAATTAGCAGGCTTTATATATGGCAGTCGATATCCATATTGAATATTTTCGAACAATACTTGTAATTAGAGAACTCCATTAATTTAGGAGATCCGAGGTTCGATAAAAAGATGGGAACATGACAAAACATTGTAACAGTAGCTTCTTCTTCTTCTTCTTTTTTCCTAATATGTGAGATATATCCAATGTTTTATTCCTTGAATAATCTTGTAAAACATGGTGGTCTCCACGAATTTATTTAACGTGTGATTTTGTAGCTTACTGATTTGTATCTATGTTGATAGATTTATATAAATTTAATTAATTCCTGTAAAAATAAATTAACGCTTCAATCATAAAGTTACCGTGATCTAAAACTATAGTCTATAATACATTATTGTTTTTCGCAAAGTTGTCCCTTTTTTAATTATCTCATATAATACAATGGCCGAAAAGAAAACTTGATTTTATGAAAGGACAAATTTTAATTGTAAGGGAATTGTACATATATAAAATTTAAGAATATTATAATTTGAAGAGATTGTCCTATCGATTTCGGTATTTCTTTGCTTAAAATAATGAGTGCAAATTTGTCCAGAATAATTAAAACACACACTTTAATAGGGTAATGTGGCATTCTTACGTATTGTTTCCTAAAGAATGTTAGCTTATAAATTATTACCTACTCGAACAATGGTATTTATCATCACGACAACAAATTCATGATCTCGGGGATACCAAATCTAATTCCAAATCTTATATATGACGTGAAATTCAAATTACTATTTTTCAAATCCGAAACAATAAATGTCAAACCGGCATATCTCCTAAATTTAGCATTTCACATCTGATATCATAAATTTTTTTGACCATGTCTTGGTTCCGATATTTAAAGCAATACTTTTTTAGTGTATATATTCAATGCACATATGTATATCAAATCAGATTATATCAGCACAGCACCCCTAGGAAAATTCAAAAAAGGGGAAAATCTCTAGGTAAAATTAATTCATTAAATACTGCGTATTTATGAAAATCAGACATAAAAACATAATAGAAATAAGGTAAATTTGCTCCATTATTTTTCCGAAATAAATTCTAGTAAAACGGTCTCAATGATCAATTTTGTGAGACAAATTTCATATTTGATCTGACTCATGAAAAATATTATTTTTTATGCTAAAAATATTACTTTTCATTAATTGTAACGTGTATTTTTTTCAAAACCGAAAGATATACAAGATCCTATTAATATTTTATGAAGAGTTTTTATATTTTTTATTTTATCACGTGAAAACTCGCATCCGGTGCTTTTCGCTGCGACTCGATAAACCTAAAAAACTAACACATTATAGTCAGCAAACTAAGCTAGCCGCTAGCTAGACAAAACACACTAAGCAAACATGTGTGACATGCTAGTCCAATAAAGTATTGATAGGAAAAATCGAAATCCTACTTTTGACCAAACGTTCACCTAACCCATCAATTTGGACATTAACCCATCAATTTGGACACTCTTCAAACGGGTTTTATATTCTTTAGACGTTAGTCACGTTACCCAGATGTACGTACGTATCACTTTATAAAATATATACATGGGATATGAAAGAAGTCTCGCCTACTTCAAACCATTTTCTTCACTTTTTTTTCTTCTCATTACTCCTCCTCTTTGATTGGCATAGAAACTCTTCTCCCTTTCTGCTTGCGAAAATAAGCCAAAATCCATAATGAATCGCAGAGAAAAAACATTCAGAGATGAGAGTAACGAATCCAGAAGAAATCCCAAGAACGAGCCATCGTTTTCCTCCATTCTTCTGGATGAAATCTTGCGCTCTACTGATACAAATGCCGAGAAGTTCTACACAGAAAAACCAGTGAAGAGGCAGCTAACTTTCGGCGCCCACACTGATCAAAGAAGCTACAGCAGAGAGGATGAAGAAGTGGGAAGTTTCAGAAGGCCTTATTTGGTTGAAAAATGGATAAAAGACGACCAACGACACAATGGGAAAATTTCAGCAGCAAAAAAGCCTCCATTGACGCCAAGGTTCGAGAACAAACCATTTCAAGAACACGATTTCATGTTTTTCAGTTCAACTTCGTGTTCTTCCGACAGCTCCGGAGCACTGTCTGCCGCAGACCCCGATCTTTTTGGTTCCACGAAAAGCTCACGAGTTCCGTACTCTTCATCTGTCGCAAAACCGCCTAAGCCCGTCAAAATCTGCGCGAAAAGCAAGCTGGACGAGGGGTACTTTCCGCGTGATGATCATCAGAAGAACAAGATCAAGGAAGCCAAGAATTTGATCAAATCCAAGTCGAGAGCTTCGAAGATTTACACCAATTTCATGAATATGAAACAGCCTGTTTCGCCAGGGGGTAAGCTCACGAGCTTCATCAATTCTCTTTTCAACAATACAAACAGAAAGGAGTCGAGAACGAATGAAGGGCTTCGGTTTCAAGATTCTACAAAGTACACTAACCCATCGTATTCCACTCGTTCATCGGCTTCTTCGTTTTCTAGATCGTCGAGTCTCGTCAAGAACTCGCCAAATTCTACGGAGAAAACGAGAAATGGGATTCAAAGAAAGGCCGGATTCGATCCCGTGATTCTTGATGAAACGGATGGGGCACATTATGATCTAAAGAGCTATCAAAATCAAAGAAGAGGGGATTTCTCTAAGTTTGGAAAACATTGGGAAGAAGACGAGAAAAATGATAATTACGATGGAATTAGTGATTCTAGTTCCGATTTGTTCGAGCTCGATCACTTGTCGATGTACACAAATAATAGATTTTGTGTACGAAATGACTTGTTTTGATGAGATTGATGCTTTCTTTTTATCTTCTTTTGTGCATGTTCCATTAATGTACTAGTAGGAGGAAAAATTATTATTTTTTCCCAAGTTCTATCTTTTTTTCTGCAAATTAATTAGTGGGGCTGGGGCAGGCAATCAGAAATATTGGGCTTTGTTTGAAGATGTTTTAGGCCTTTGGCGTTTCTCTAGGTTTGTGTTTTTGCATACATGAAGCAATCATATATGGATGTTTGGCTTTGCATTTAGTGAAAAATGATAATTGAATATTATAATCAAACCATGTATATATATATATATATATATATATATATATATATATATGAGTGTGTGTGTGTGTGTGTGAGAGAGAGATAAAAAAACATTTATATATAATTTTGTGCCGATTTATTATTATTTTTTATGATGTAGAAATATATTGTTATTTCTCAGTTCATATTTGGTAAATTGTTCAATTAATGCAATAGGCTTGTCCAAAAAGTGGTAAATTGTCTAGTTAATGCAATAGACTCGTCCAAAAAATGTTGACAGAAAAATCGAACTTCAAACCAATGATTAATCATATATTTCATAATTTTGGACAATGGTGGAGTCACATATAAAGGTTGGATGACCCAAATTTTTTAAAGAATTTTTTATATATTACTTTTGGATAATTTTGTATTTATATGATATTAGTTCAGGTTCCTCAATTTAAAAAATGAAAGATTCTAGAATTTAAATAATAATCTTTTCTTGGCTATTGATTTCGGACAGGGATGATAACGGACAGATTCAGACAGGGCAAAATCCGAAACCGTCTTTTCTCATGAACCCGCCGTTGGATCCAATTTCCATTGGACACACCAAATTTTATAAAATTTTACATTTATTAAATAATTTTTTTTAAAAAATTAACAAATCATTAATTTTTTTCCAATTTTATATTGAAATATATAAATTTGTATTCTATTAATAATTAGCAACAAAATAAAATTATAATGATATATTTTTATTATAAACATATCATTATAAAATAAAATCATTTTAATCTAAAATCATTAATTAAAATTAAGAAAAAACAAATTATTTAATATAAGAAAAATATAAATATATCATTAAATAATATATATACATATGTATTTTACATTTATATATAGGTATATTTTGTCGAGATGGGTTCAGGGCAGGTTTAGTCAAACCAAAGACCCGTCCCGAACCCACTTGTATGTGGACTCGTTTGGTCTAGTCGAGTCTAACCCATCCCACCATGACAAGTTTAATATGGGATCGAGTTTGGACCTGGTCCACCGCTATCCCTAATTTTGGACACCCCCGAGCACTGATTTATTAGTTTTTTTAAAAAATATTGAATACTGATATAGTTTACAGTATATAACGAGGTTATAATTAGATGTGTCAAAACAGACTAGTGAGGCAAACCAATCCACAACCTATCGCAACCCACCATTAGAAAGGGTGGGGCGGGGCGGCCCCCCTTTTTAGCTAGGCAGGTTGACAAAAGACCAACACAAGCACCTATTTTAGGTTGTAGGACGGACCAACTCGACGGATTTACATGTAATTTAGCGGGTTTTGATGGACCGAGCTGCAACCCACCATTAGAAAGGACGGGCCGGCCCATCTTTTAGGCGAGTTGAAAAATTACCAACTCAACCCAACCCATCAAATTTGTATGACGGGACGGGTCAATCCGACGAACCTAACATATTTTTTTGACAGTATCTCTAGTTAGAATATAGAAAGCAAAGATTCTATTTGAGTGACACACTCTCTTAAGGGATATGATAATATTTTTTTATGACGTGTAAATATTAAATTACGTTAGCTAGCTAAATCGTACTGATCAAGCTTTGTGCAATAGATTCGTTCAAAAAAATATTGGAAAATCAAACTTCTAACCATTTATCAAGAATTTATCATCTTCATCAACTCGAACATCTATGTCGAGACGAAAGGGATGATATTAATGAAGAAATGGAACTCAGTTTAAAAAATATGAAAATTATTTGTTACATCGAAAAAATATTTTTCAACCCGAGCCCGTCTATAATGGGTCTACCCGATACGGCCCAACATGTCAAGGTCCAGCCCAGTTTGGGCTATGTTGGACTTTGACCAGGGCTGGTCATTATGGGCCGACCTGGGCTATTTCTAATGGGCCGCAGATATACTTTTCTAGTTCAAGTAGGACTCTGATATATATGAGATAAGCTTGGATCTTTTCAAATATTCACAAGATAGAGATAAACTTAAGAAGAATCCAATGGATGAAGAGTCCTAGTACATGACATGTTATAACTCGACTAGGTAACTTACTCTATTTTTTCCTATAAATATAGGTACTGTTATGGTTGTGTTCATTCATTACTCACTATTCATTATTCATCATCATTCACTCTCACTTTTACATTCACGCACTCATACTCTGTTTTTTTCGTATCTATCATACTCTTTACCTTCAAGAAACTGACTTAGGCATCGGAGGGGTCACGCCGAAAACACCTTCGGCGCCCCCCTGACCTAGTTGTTGCTTGTGCAGAGTTCATTGGTACCCGACCCGACCTGCTTCATAAAGGAGTTGGAGGATCCAGTCTACCAGACCGAACCCCAGGTAAAATTCCGACATTATCAATTGGTGTCGTCTGTGGAAATTTGAAAACAAAGGGTTAAGATGGTGAGTAAAAGATAAGAAAAAAATTTCGGATTCTCGAATGGCTTGCACATCAGAAACTTTAGAAAATCATTGAAATTAATTGAATCGTCGGATCGGGTTCGAATTTTGTATGCATATTCATTTATATGTTTTCTAGGATCTGAATGGTGAAGATCGTGATTGGTGTCTTGTAGAATCAAATCTGAACCTCCGAACAGACGCTGCTCGCTCGCACAGTTTCTGTATATTTTTGCATGGCTTGCGCATCATAACCTTGGAAAAATCATTGGAATTAATTGAACTGTCGAATCGGGTTCAAATTTTGCAGACATATTTATTAATAGGTTATATAGGATATGAACAGTGGAGATCGTGAATGGAGTCTTGTAGGATGGGATTTTGGCATCCGAACAGCAGCTGCTCACTCGCACAATTTCTGTATATTTTCGCATGGCTTGCGCATCATAAACCTTGGAAAATTCATTGGAATTAATTGAACCATCGGATCTGGTTCAATTTTTGCCGACATATTTATTAATATGTTTTCTATAATCTAAAAGGTGGAGATCATGAATGGAGTCATGTACAATGGGATTTTGACATCCGAACATCAGCTACTCACTCGCAAGTTTCTGTATATTTTTGCATGGATTGCGCATCAGAAACTTGCGAAAATCATTGGAATTAATTGAACCATCGATCGAGTTAAAATTTAGTATGAGTATTTATAATTATGTTATCTAGTATCTAGACAGTGAAGATCATGATCGGAATTTTGGTACTTGGGGAAAGGTGGCTCAAACCGCCGAGCTGCAACACAATCTGCTTGCATAGTTTTTGAGCAGTGTTCTTGAAAAAGTTATTCTGAAAAATCTAACCGTTGAAATTATTTGAAATTTTTATCATGAGTTCAAAACATCTTGACACACATTCTGGATGGTGGAGATCAATTTTTGATCCCTACATCAAGACGTTTCTTTGATCAAAGAATAGAAGTTGTTATATTGCTATAAATCCAAAGTCATGTCATCGACAACGCATGAACGAGATAAGTATTTCAGTCATATTTATGTTTGAATTAAATTATTAAATTTTTATTTATTATCATTATTAATAATATTCTGAGGCATCTTCTACTATCAAAATTACATGTTTGTTTTCTTGTGATCAAATTTGTTGGACTTCTCTTCCCATGTATTTTTGTTTGGGTTATTTTACATCATTGGGCATGCAATCTTGCAGTAAAACCCAATTATATCATATCGGACATGCAATCTCGTTGTAAGGCCCAATAATATGACATCGGGCATGCAATCTAGCAGTAAAGTCCAATCCTATTATATCGGGCATGCAATCTTGCTGTAAGGCCCAATTATATTATAGCAAGCATGCAATCTCGTTGTAAGCCCCAATTATATTACATCGGGCATGCAATGTCGCTGTAAGGCCTAATTATATCATCTCGAACATGCAATCTCGCTGTAAGGCCCAATAATATGAAATCGGGCATGAAATCTAGCAGTAAGGCCCAATCCTATTATATCGGGCATACAATCTCGCTGTAAGACCCAATTATATTATAGCGGGCATGCAATCTCGCTGTAAGCCCCAATTATATCACATCAGGCGTGCAATCGCGCTGTAAGGCCCAATTATATCATATCGGACGTGCAATCTCGCAGTAAGGCCCAATTATATCATATCGGGCGTGCAATATCATTGTAAGAGCCTCTTTTACGTCATTATGCATGCAATCTAGCAATAAGACCCAATCTGTGGTTCAACACTTCAAAAAGTCCAGACAGGTCTGGCAATCAAAGTCCACTTCAGTGGCCCACATCAGTGGTATTCAAAGCCAAGGCAGGTCTGGAACTCAAAGCCCACGTCAGTGGCCCACGTCAGTGGCCCACATCAGTGGTATTCAAAGCCAAGACAGGTCTGGCACTCAAAGCCAACGTCACTGACCCACATCAGTGGTATTCAAAGCCCAGGCAGGTCTGGCACTCAAAGACCACCTCAGTGACCCACATCAGTTGTATTCAAAGCCCAGACAGGTCTGGCACTCAAAGACCACGTCAGTGGCCCACATCAGTGGTATTCAAAGTCCAGGCAGGTTGGTACTCAAAGTCCACTTCAGTTGCCCACATCAGTGGTATTCAAAGCCCAGACAGGTTTGGCACTCAAAGTCCACTTTAGTGGCCCACATCAGTGGTATTCAGAGCCCAGACAGATCTGACACTCAAAGTCCACCTCAGTGGCCCACATTAGTGGCATTCCATGGTATTGCAATCAGTCGGAGGATAGCTCTGGCACGCACGGAGAAACTTGGGCATGTTAAATGTTCATAAGATTAGAATGGACTTGCAAGTGTGGGCATTATAGCCTAAATATATGGCTTAGTATTATTTAGTTCGAGCATAGAACTCGTAGTTAGCAAAATTGTGAATCTTAAATAGACCTACAGGTGTTGAGAATATGCAGATCTTACCTTTGATTCAAATTCTGCTTTGACCAACTCTGCGGTTAGTGATATCTAATTTTTTATTTAACGTTTGGCTTGATCAAATCCCATTTCGGGATTAGCACATGACGGATGGGGTCAGGTCTGTACTCATGTTCTAAATTAATTCTTCTTTTAGACCAGTTCGGGAGGTACTATTGTTACCTCGAAAAAATATTTCAACCCGAGCCCGTTTATAATGGGTTTACCCGATATGACCCAACATGTCAAGGTCCAGCCCAGTTTGAGCTATGTTGGACTTTGACCAATGTAACGTCCTGATTTTTATCTTAATTAAGTTTAATTGAGTTAATCGGAGATTACAGAGTTCAAGAGCTAACTTGATTTTGATCAGGGTCTATTTTGCAAATTTTGAAAATTTCAGGGACTAAAGTGCAAAATTAGAGTTTATTATACTATCTAGCTTGGGTTTCCTTGGTCTCTCACTTCATCACCTTCCCCAAGCCGTCTCCAATTTTGCACTTTAGTCCCTGAAATTTCCAACATAGCCCAAACTGGGCTGGACCTTGACATGTTGGGTCATAGTGGGGAGACCCATTATAAACGTGCTCGGGTTGAAATATTTTTTCGGGATAACAATAGTACCTCCCGAACTGGTCTAAAAGAAGAATGAATTTAGAGCATGAGTACATACCTGACCCCATCCGCCATGTGCTAATCCCGAAATGGGATTTGATCAAGCCAAACGTTAAATAAAAAGTTAGATATCACTAACCGCAGAGTTGGGCAAGAAAAATTTGAATCAAAGGTCCGATCTGCATATTCTCAACACCTGCAGGCCTGTTTAAGATTCAGAATTTTGCTAACTCCGAGTTCTGTGCTCGAACTAAATAATACTAAGCCATATATTCGGGCTATAATGCCCACACTTACAAGTCCATTCTAATATTATGAACAATTAACATGCCCGAGTTGCTCCGTGCGTGCCAGAGCTGTCCTCCGACTGATTGCAATACCATGGAATGCCATTGATGTGGGACACTGAGGTGACTTTGAGTGCCAGACATGCCTAGGCTTTGAATACCACTGACGTGGGCCACTGACGTGAGCTTTGAGTACCAGACCTGTTTGGGCTTTGAATACCACTAATGTGGCCCACTGAGGTGGACTTTGAGTTTCATACATGCCTGGGCTTTGAATACCACTGATGTGGGCCACTGACGTGGGCTTTGAGTGACAGACCTGTCTGGGCTTTGAATACTACTGAGGTGGACTTTGAGTGCCAGACCTGTTTGGGCTTTGAATACCACTGATGTGGGCCACTGAAGTAGACTTTGAGTGCCAGATCTGCCTGGGCTTTGAATACCAGTGATGTGGGCCACTGAGGTGGACTTTGAGTGCCAGACCTATCTGGGCTTTGAATACCACTGATGTGGGCTTTGGCGGGCCTGCCTGGGCTTTTAATACTACTGAAGTGGACTTTGAGTGCCAGACCTGTCTGGGCTTTGATTTGACCACGAATGGCGTGGTGAGTGCCGAACTGATCGGGTTTTTGTGGTTTTCCAAGCTGTGTTGGGCTTACAAAGTGTCAAGTCGTAGATTAGGCCTTAGTGCTAGACTGCATGCCTGATATCGTAGAGTAGGCCTTACAGTGAGATTACAAGCCCGATGTAATAAGATTGGACCTTACTGCTAGATTTCATGCCCAATATAATAGGATTTTGTGCCTTACTGCTAGATTGCATGCCCAATATTATAGGATTGGGCCTTACTGCAAGATTGCATGCCCGATGTTATATTATTGGGTCTTACAGCGAGATTGCATTCCCGATATGATATAATCGGGTCTTACTGCAAGATTGCATGCCCGATGCGATATAATTGGGCCTTACTGCAAGATTGCATGGCCGATGTGATATATTTGGGTCTTACTGTAAGATTGCATGTCCAATGACGTAAAATAACCCAAACAAAAATACATGGGAAGAGAAGTCCAACAAATTTGATCACAATAAAACAAACATGTAATTTTGATAGTAGAAGATGCCTCAGAATATTATTAATAATAATAATAAATAAAATTTAATAATTTAATTCAAACATAAAGATGATTGAAATACTTATCTCGTTCATGCGTTGTCGATGACATGACTTTGGATGTATAGCAAGATAACATCTTCTATTCTTTGATCAAAGAACCGACTTGATGTAAGGATCAAAAATTGATCTCTACCGTCCAGAATGTGTGTCAAGATGTTTTGAACTCTTGATAAAAATTTCAAATAATTTGAACGGTTAGATTTTTCAGAATAACTTTTTCAAGAACACTGCTCAAAAACTATGCAAGCAGATTGTGTTGCAGCTCGGCGGTCTGAGCCACCTTTCCCCAAGTCCCAAAATTCCGATCATGATCTTCACTGTTTAGATACTAGATAACATAATTATAAATACTCATACTAAATTTGAATTCGATCCGATGGTTCAATTAATTCCAATGATTTTCGCAAGTTTCTGATGCGCAATCCATGCCAAAATATACAGAAACTTTGCGAGTAAGCAGCTGCTGTTCGGATGTCAAAATCCCATTGTACAAGACTCCATTCACGATCTTCACCGTTCAGATACTAGAAAACATATTATTAAATAAGTTACAAAATTTGAACCCGATCCGACGGTTCAATTAATTCAAATGATTTTCTCAAGGTTCTGATGCGCAAGCCATGCGAAAATATACAAAAACTGTTTGAGTGGGCAGCTGCTGTTCGGATGTCAAAATCCCATCCTACGATGTTCCATTCACGATCACCACCGTTCAGATCCTAGAAAGCATATTAATAAATATGCATACAAAATTTGAACCCGATCCGACGGTTCAATTAATTTCAATGATTTTCTCAAGTTTCTGATGTGCATGCCATGAGAGAATCCAAAATTTGTTTCTTCTCTTGTACTCACCATATTAACCCTTTGTTTTCAAATTCCCACAGACGGCGCCAAAAACATCTTCGGCATCCCCTGATCTAGTTGTTGCTCGTGCAGAATACACTGGTGCCCAATCCGACCTGCTTCATAAAGGAGTTGGAGGATCCATTCTACCAGACCGAACCCGAGGTAAAATTTCGACATCATCAATTGGCTTCATCTGTGGAAATTTGAAAAAAAAGAGTTAAGATGGTGAGTACAAGAAAAGAAAAGAAGAAACAAATTTCGAATTCTCGCATGGCTTGCGCATCAAAAATTTGCGAAAATCATTGAAATTAATTGAATCGTCGGATTGGGTTCAAATTTGTATGCATATTAATTAATATGTTTTCTAGGATCTGAACGGTGGAGATCATGATTGATGGCTTGTACAATCAGATCTAGACCACCGAACAGACGTTGTTCGCTCGCACAGCTTCTATGTGTTCTTCGCATGGCTTGCATATCTGAATCTTTAAAAAATCATATAAATTAATTGAACCATCGGATCGGTTTCAAATTTTGTATGCATATTAAATAATATGTTTTATAGGATCTGAACGGTGAAGATCGTGATTGGTAGCTTGTAGAATCAGATCTAGACAGCCGAACAGACGCTGCTCGCTCGCACAGCTTCTATGTGTTCTTCGCATGACTTGCATATCTGAATCTTGAAAAAATCATATGAATTAACTGAACCGTCGGATCGGATTCAAATTTTGTATGCATATTTGTTAATATGTTTTCTAGGATATGAACGGTGAAGATCGTGATTGGTGACTTGTAGAATCAGATTTATACCGCCGAACAGACGCAACCACTTCGCATTTCCATTGCGCTGCGTGGTGGTTGGAGGATTTAACTTGTTTGAAAGGAATGGTATTTAATTCGCATATCATATGAACAACAATTCCCATAACATACACGTTTTGTTTCTATTTATTAATTGACTTGGAATTTATCTTTAGCTTAACACAACGATGCAATGCTTAGCGATATATAATTATTTACATTTTATTTTATATATATATATATATATATATATATATTTTAATGAAGAATTTATTTATACGTGATACTGTTTTACGAATTATGATGGACCGATCTGATTTTCACATACGATGAAAAAATAATATTTTTTTACATAAAAAATAATATATTTTTATGATTAAAAAAATTTTGTTTCACAAAATTGATTCATGAGATAATTTCACAAGAATTTCATGATCATTTATTTTCTTTGTAAAAACTGTAATATGAAGTATTAAATATTAATAGTATTATTTTTAGCTTCTTTCGGGCCGGGCCTCAACGTAAATACACATACTACATGATACACCATTGATTATATATTGGGTTATGATATATGAATAATCCTATTGGGTTATTGATATATGAATATTAGAGGTTATAAATTGGGTTACAAATTATATTTGAAATTATAAACTATATTAAAAGTATTTTTAAAAGAATTTTTCAAATAATATTTTGAGATAATTTTGTGATTTCAAATGCAATTAGTGGCCAAATATGTAACCATCATTATATATATATATATACATATTACATTTTGTTTTATGTATTTAAAAAGCTTTTAATATGAAATTTAACTTAAATGTCATTTATGTCTAATTTTTTTATATAATTTATCAAATTAAACTGTTATTGATAATTTTTATACTTATTGTGTTTGGTTCTTGGAATAGGAGCATTTGTTTTAATCACCATAAAAAACTATAGCAATTGTATAACAAATTATTCTATCTCCAATCTAAATATATAAACTTTTTTTTACACAAGCTAAAAAAATTATTTTAAAAACAAAGTATATAATTAAATTTTTTTTCTCTATTAATTCACTCAAAACATGGTTGCACATATCCAAAAGTTAGTTAACAGAGATATATAGTAAAAGACAAGAAAAAAAACTTCTGAACTTAAAAGTTGATGAACTATATATTTAGAGGGAAAAAAAGAAAGAAAGTAGATTTTTTAAGCCCATTCATAATAATCATTTGATTTCTTCTATCACCCAATTTTCAACATCAAATTGATGGGTTACGTATCCAACTTTATTATCTCATGTATTCAGAATATAAGTCTCCTGCTACATGTCTACCGATAGACTACTCCAAAAATTCCTACTTTCGCTTATTTTGCTACGCGACATGCTCGAGAGTGGGGGGTTTATGATGGGTTATGACCCAATTTAGCTTTTTCCCGGGCCCAAATCCAATGGCTCGTATTACTCCGATATATTTATTTGAACACTTTATCAAGGTCCATAAATTCCTAAAAGCCCATAAGAGGCTCAAGCCCATGAAACTCTCCGACTATCTATAAATATCTATAGTCACATGCTCTATTTCTCTAAAACTTTTATTGGGCAAATACTGACTTGAGCGTCAGAGTGTCTTCGCCGGGCAACCCCCGGCGCCACTCACTTTGCTTTGTGATGCAGGTGACAACCCACGAAGTTCGTTCTCCAGAACTGTTCGAGTATTAATCCGACTACCCGGATCTCCACAGATTACGCAAATTTTCTAAAATCGGATAATATCAATTTTTTGCTACATCATCAAATATATATGAGTCCCACGATTTTGCTTCATTTTAATTTTATTTTCATTACAATAGGTGGAATTTTTTCTTTAAAATGGATTCAAAGAGAGTTTAATATCAAAGATGATTTTGGATATAAGTTTTGTTTTCTTTTTTATATGCGCTGCACACATAATTTAATTATTTAAATATATATATTTTAAAAAAACTAAGTAGAAAAAAAGATGAGATTTGAGATAAAATAGGAAACTGGAGAAAAAATGAGAAGAATTTTGATAGATTTATGAAGATTACTAATTAATAAGCTCAAATCTTCAAAACTATATAACAAATATCATGTAGGTAAAATTGAAAATATGTATTGAGATCACTTTGACTTACCGAAAGTGGTCATTACGAGGAATAAATCTTTCGTGAGATTATCTCACGAATCTGTATTTATGTACATGTGAAACTTGACTATATTTACAATAAAAAATAATATTTTTTTATGAGTAATTCAAATAAGATATTTGTCTCGCAAAATTAAGCTATGAGACCATCTCACAAATTAGTGTTACGTGGTGCTAAATATTATATAATTGTAAAGATCAATCCACATGAATTTATAAGATTAATAGCAACTTAACAATATATATTTTACAAATTGAATTACTATTTTTAACAATAAATTATGTTTAACATTACCCTTTTTTATTTTTAGCAGATGATATTTTAATTATTTGATCAACTATGAAAGGTGGTTGCCAAATCTGAACAATGGGGTAATTAGGGTGGATGGAGATTAACGAGCAACGAAGAAACTAAAATTTATTTATTTCATGATTATCGCCATTTACTTGAAGTAAAGGGATATCACGTCACGTGCATTATTTTTGCTACTCCAGTTCGAAGCACTCGATTTCTTAAAGGTAATTATTGATCTTGGAATTTATTTGTTCTAAATTAAATTGAATTTCGCATAAATAAAATTAGACAAGAAATAAATGTATTCCATATTTTAAAGCCATATTAATTATCTTTATTATGGCGTTGATGCACATTAATTACCCCTCTTTCTCCTCTCTTTCCCCGTAGCTAGTATAGACTTCTATCTCTTTTTTTCTTTCTCTCTTTCTTTTCTTCCGGGAGCACTCGAAAGGCTTCGCAACCTGGAGCAACGGCACGAGCAATCGAAGGAAACGATTGATTAACTATTCTATAAAAATTATTTAATTTCCGTCTTACTCACATTTTTTATTCTAAAAAAAAAAAACTCAAAAATACATGTCAGTTATTCGTTAAAAATTTTACTTGAATAATTTTTTTAAAAATAAATTGAAAAATAATTTACAAAAATCTCATCCAAACATAAATTTTAAGGTTTATTTTTTTTTTAAAAAAAACTTATAATACAACAAAAAAAACGTTTAAAATATTTGTCAAATCGGCGGCTCAGCTTTCAACTCGTTCATAATTAAATTGATACACATGATTAAGAAGAAAAAACCCAAAAAATCTCAAAAACTTTATGATAATAATTCCAGGAAAGCACCCAAAGTCTTTGTCACTCAAAGAAAAAACATTGAAATAAATCCAAAAGTTTCTTTAATTAAGAAAAGGTTTCTATTACCACCTTGCCTCATATCATTGCGTTCAATTATTATTTATTGAACTTTGTTTCCTTTAACGTTCTACTGGTAATTTACATGGAAATGTGAACACCTTTCCATGTTCAAATTTCTTCTGTTCTCCGATCCATTGCTACGTTTTCAATTAATTTTCTTTTTTCTTTTTTTTATATGTACCCTTGTCATCTTCTCCTCTCTGCTGCCGCCTTTCCCTGCTGAAACCTCATTTTCTCGAACCCTTCATCACTAAAAAGAAAATACTGTGTTTTGTTGAGATAAACTCAGCCGACTTGTGTGTTACCCGTTGCTGGATCTGTCCCATATTTACTTCCTCAGGTGAGTCGTCACTTCCTATGGTAGTGAAGCGGACCCTTTTCTCGTTTCTTGACAGATTGGAAAGAGAGGGGAAAAAGCCATCGTTGTCGTTTAACTTTACTAATTTGTGCCTGTGTTGATTGTGTTTGTGGGGTTGAGTGTACATTTTCCGTTTAGTCGTCGGTGGCTTGGTTTCATGATGCTGTAAGGTAGAAAAGGTGAAAATGCAGATGGGATGTACTGTTATATTATATGGTTTCATGATTCGTATTTTATATGTCAAATTGTTTCAAGAATCTTGTGTTCTTGAAAGGGTGTTTTACTTTAGGGAAAGTTTGAACCTTTATATTCGTAGTTTATTTTAATGTCCGATTGTTTCAAGAATATTGCGGTCTTAAAAGGGAGTTTTACTTTCTGGATAGTTTGAACCTTCTCCCTCTTTTCGGATTTATTTCGTGCCTGTAACTCAGTAAGTTAGCCGGATATCGTGTTTTCGTTTGGCAGGTTTTCAAATTTCAATGGACGCGAGTGGTAAAGTTTCGAAAACTAGCGGTGAGATAAGCATGGTGGAGGGCCATAGAAAAGAAAATGACTTGATTATTAACATCCCTGCAGATGAACATGATTCAAACTTTTTGGTTCCTAGTTCTTCGACGGATCAAAAGTTTAAAATTTCAGCTGATTCACCTCATAGAGTATCAAATGATTCAGCTTTGAGTGCTCGAAAATCTGTCACAGTAAGTTTCCCTTCTCCTGAAAATATAAGGTTCGGTCCAAGTCCTAATAAGCCTCCAAAAATCCCAGAAAGTGGAACTCTTACCCGTCGGATTTCCCTTTCAAAATCAATTTACTCGAAGCCCAAATCTAGATTTGGTGAACAATCTGTGCCAATTGACGGTAAAATTTTAGAAGAAGATGAAGCGTTAGTGGATTCACGGATAATATCTAGTCACAGTTCGCCAAACACTAAAGTGGACGTCAATAATGCGAGCACTAGGACATTGCCGATAACACCAAAGACACCATTGATGGCGTCCCCAGGACGTTTTGAAGGAGTTGATGAGGATGAAGAAATATACAAGAAAGTAAGTAGCAGGAGGAAACTAAAGTATAGGAAAGTGAAAACCAAGGTTCTGGTCGAGTGGTTCCTATTTCTCTGTATTTTGGGGTGTTTAATTGCTAGCTTGGTCGTTGATAAATTGCAACAGTGGATGGTTTGGGGTTTGCAAGTTTGGAAGTGGTGTGCTCTTGTTTTGGTGACCTTTAGTGGTATGTTGGTCACTAAATTGATGATGCATTTTGTCGTTTTGTTGATCGAGTTAAACTTTTTGCTGAAGAAGAAAGTGTTATATTTTGTTTACGGTCTAAAGAAGAGCGTTCAGGTCTGTGTTTGGCTCAGTGTTGTGCTCCTCACTTGGGTTTTTCTATTCCAAGAAGGGGAGAGATTCCATAAGGCCCACCGTATTTTGGACTTCATCACTTGGACCATAGCTTCGATACTGATAGGGTCGTTCTTGTGGCTTCTTAAGACTTTGTTGCTAAAGATTTTGGCATCTTCATTCCATGTGAACACATTCTTTGACAGGATTCAAGAAGCAATGTTTCATCAGTACATTCTATTCACTCTATCTGGGCCACCAGTTATGGAGTCGGAAGCAATGTTGGGTCGAACGAACAGTAATGTAACTCAATTCAGTTTTCGTGTTTCAAAGAAGGGAAAGGGTGGAAAAGAAAAGAAAGAGAAAGAAGTAATTGATATGAGTAAACTCCATCGGATGAAACAAGAAAAGGTCTCGGCATGGACCGTAAAAATGTTGGTTGATGTGATATCTAATTCAGGGCTGACCACTCTTTCAAATGCAATCGATGAGAGTGCTTATGATGGAGGTAATGAACAGGCAGATAAGGAGATAACCAATGAGGAGGAAGCAATTGCTGCTGCGTATCACATTTTCTGGAATGTAGCTCCGGCTGGATCCAAGTGAGTAAATCCATCTTTGAAATTAGAGATTAGGTTTGAAGAATCAATGTCTTTTTCCTGGCATTTTTTTCTGTATTTTTTTATGTTTTAAATGCTCAGGTACATTGATGATGTGGATCTTAGGAGATTCATGATTAAAGAAGAGGTTGATGTTGTATTTCCAATGATCGATGTGGCTGAGACTGGCCAAATTGACAGAAAAGTTTTAACTGAATGGGTGGTAAGTCTGGCGTTTTCTCAGCTCCACCGGATTGTGATAATGAGTTGAATCTTTAGCCTCATCTTGTTAAATTATTGGAAGGACTTGCTTTGCGAAAAGCACAATTTATTATTTTGTGAAGCAGTTTTCAGTAGTTATGGTTTAATCTCTGGGAATGCACTTCTTTCAATACTCACATCTATGGTCGTGCAGGTGAAGGTTTATAAAGGCCGCAAAGCTCTAGCTCATGCTTTAAACGACACAAAAACCGCTGTGAAGCAATTAAACAAAATTGTTACTGGGATTGTTATTATCATTATGATACTAGTATGGTTTCTCTTGGTGGGAATAGCAACAACCAAAGTGCTCGTTTTTCTCTCATCGCAGCTTGTTCTTGCAGTCTTTGTGTTTGGAAACACCTGCAAGACCATTTTCGAAGCTATTATTTTTGTATTTGTGATGCATCCTTTTGACGTAGGTGACCGATGTGTCATAGATGGCGTTCAGGTAACTTTCCAGAGTTCGTCGTATCAGTTTTTGTTGAAGTATTATCTCTATTTCATTTTATTATCATTTCCTGGAAATTGTTTACAGATGATTGTAGAGGAGATGAATATCTTGACAACCGTATTTCTTAAATTTGATAAAGAGAAGATATTCTATCCGAACTCTGTCTTGGCTACCAAACCCATTAGTAATTTCTACAGAAGCCCTGATATGAGCGATCAACTCGAGTTCTCCATTGATTTCAGGACGCCAGTGGAGAAGATTGGCGCATTGAAAGACAAAATGCAAAGGTGACCTTCCTATATCCTCTTGTAATGTGTCGGCTGTGATATTAAAATCATTTGTGTTTATACTGTCGTATCATGAATGATTAGGTACATTGAGAAAAATCCCCAGCTTTGGTATCCAAACCACAGTGTGATAGTGAAGGAGATTGAGAACGTTAATAAGCTAAAGATGGCTCTGATATTTAATCATACAATGAACTTTCAAGAATTTGGAGAGAAGAACAAACGCAAAAGCGAACTTGTCTTGGAGATGAAGAGAATCTTCGAAGAGCTGGCTATCGGATACTATCTTCTTCCCCAAGAAGTTCATCTTATCGAGTCAAAAAACAGCAATTAGACATAAATGAGCCAATGATCTTGGAAAGCCTCGTTTACAAGTACACATTATGCATCTTTATCGTCTGAAGTTGATAATGAAAACATTTGGTTTGTTCTTTACGGGTGATTAATCTTGTTGAAAGATTCATTTAGAAAGAAACCGAAGGGCTCTGCTTCGTGCTTATGATCCCCCATAAGCTGTGAAATACTAGCTGCATGAGTTTCCATTGGCGTGAATTTTATTAGTTCCCAGCGGGGCCTTGTGCTGGTTTCTTGATCTTTTTTGTTTGTTAGTTAGTCCCAACTGAAAGAAGGAGACTGTTTTTTCTGGGATATTGAAAGGAATTAGAAGGATACAGACATACGGTGAAAGGTTTTTTGATGAATTTTAAGTTTGTGTTTGGATTCATGGATTTCATTTTATTAATCTTCCATCCTTTATATGTTTACGTTGTATTTTTTTAATCAGGATGAATTTCTAATGTCATCTATTATTTATTATAAACTACAAAATTATAATCGAAATCCATGGATTTTCTCGGCGTACATTTAGTTGACAAAGTCATTGATTGAATGTTTTTTGTTAGTGTATTGTATGAATTCCACTAGCAACACGTTCTCTCTCTGCAAGGACCAAAGGCAAAAATTGAAAACTCATTTTGAGTTTGGGTTTGCGAAAATATCATTAAAAAATTTCTCAATCCGATCCTGACCCGGAAATGGTCAATCCGAATCAAAATAATTTTATTTTTGTTTTAATTTTTTTAAAAGTAATTAATAAAAATTCACAACACAATAATAATAGTAATATTTATTTTAAATACATAATAACAAAAGTAGCTTATATCTTTTACTATAAATTAAGTTTGAGCACCTTATAGAAACTGTTTGTTGGTGTCTTTGTCTGTTTTTCAAATGCCCAAAAATATTCTTTATAACACTTTTTTTTTCAACTACTTTCTCTCATCAGAATTCGTACCACAATTTTGGCTATCTCAAAATTTACTATGCTGATTTTTATGTCATTTTAATTTTTTCACCTCCCACATCTTTCACTTTGAAGGAAAAAACATGATGTTTGTTCGTTACACACGTAATGCGTGTGCCCCTACTGCTAGTATAATTTAAATTTGAAAGTCTAGTTGTAGAAAATTTTAAATATATTTATTACAAAAAATTAAAAAAATTATTTTAAAAAATCAAAATTATACAAAATAAACATTAAATGACAAAAATCAGTTATATCAATTTACAATGAATTTGTTTCAAACATACATTGTGAGACCCCTGTCCCACATGGGAAAAATAAAAGGTTTAAAATGAGTTTAAAAATGGGCTACAATGGACTTGTATAGCAACTTGGGTTAATCATTTTCGTAAATCGGGGACGAATACGAAGTAGTTGCTATAGAGGCTCATTGTGCAGTCGCGCTTGCGGGGGCCTGGGCCCGGGGCATGACCTCCTGGTATCAGAGCCAGGTTACTAGCCGGCAGACCCCGGGAAATAAGTGCTATGCGGAACAAAGTGCTACGTGCGTGGGAGCCACCTCTTGAACATGCGGGGCAAAGTGCTACATGACGGGAGCCACCTCTTGAACCCGTAGGAGCCACCTCTAGATTCTGGTGCTGGTGGATCGAGAGGTCAGGTCGCGACGAGGACGTCGCCTTCTGAAGGAGGGGTGATTGTGAGACCCCTGTCCCACATGGAAAAAATGAAAGGTTTAAAATGAGTTTAAAAATGTGCTACAATGGACTTGTATAGCAACTTGGGTTAATCATTTTCGTAAAACGAGGACGAATACGAAGTAGTTGCTATAGGGGCCCATTGTACAGTCGCGCGGGCCTGGGCTCGGGGCATGACAGAATGGTATCAGAGACTGGTTACCAGTCGACGGACCCCGAGAAATAAGTGCTATGCGGGACAAAGTGCTACGTGCATGGGAGCCACCTCTTGAACCTGCGGGGCAAACTGCTATATTACGGGAGCCACCTCTTGAACCCTTAGGAGCCACCTCTAGATTCCCGGTGCTGGTGGATCGAGAGGTCAGGTCGCGACGAGGACGTCGCCTTCTGAAGGAGGGGTGATTGTGAGACTCCTGTCCCACATGGGAAAAATAAAATGTTTAAAATGAGTTTAAAAATGGGCTACAATGGACTTGTATAGCAACTTGGGTTAATCATTTTCGTAAAGCGAGGCGAGGACGAATACGAAGTAGTTGCTATAGAAGCCCATTATGCAGTCGCGCTTGCGAGGGCCTGGGCCCGGGACGCGACATACAACATATAAAAATGTATCAAATCTTTCTTAGTTCTACATAAAAATAATTTTAAAAAAAAGTTTTGGGTCAATATTGGTTGACCCCCTGATTAATTTTTTCGGGTTAGGTTTTGGGCCAATCCGATTCTATCCGTACCCAAAAACTTTCAACTCTAATCCAATATTTTTTGGGTCAACTCATGTCGAGTTGTTGGGTTGGTTCATTTTTTACACCCAATATGGTTAAAGTTGCTTTTTGTGTGAAAAAACCAAACTATTCTAAAGTAAAAACATCAACGGTTGGAGATTATATTACTTTATTTATTTTCGCGTTCACAATGCGACAAAACCCCGAATTGCATATTGGGTTTGTCCAATGTTTCAGTGTTTAAATTTCTTGGTCAAGTGATTGAGCTAACTTTGGTCAATTTGGTTATTTTTTTGACCAAGGGGGAATAATGAATGCTATATTCGGAATAGGATAGATGACATCCTAGCATATGTGTAATATTCAAACTATGCATCTAATGGTTCTTATCTTTACACATACGCGTAATTAATTATATATTGTTGACGTGTCAAATCATGAAATATTAGATCTATCATTGGAGTAATACTCATATGCTAGGTTGAAATCTACCTCAGAATTGTTGGAATATTATGCCTATAAATTTACAAGTATTTGGTCTTTCAGTTGGTTTGAAAATCAAGCGGGTTCAAGTTTTTGGATTGGATTGGATTGGATTATTAAGTAAGAATTAAAATAAAAATAAAAATTCATAGCATGCAAGTTAAGAAACTCGAGTTTCAAGAGTTTTCAGTATTACATAAAAACCATATATATAAAAAAAAAGCGTTTAGCAGCTTAAAGTTACTAAGGCCATTTGCCTCTAGCAATTGCATGCTTCTTCTGTACACCAGAAGTTCCTCCCTTCCCCTAGCTTCGCTTTAAATCCGGTAAGCAACGCCCTGGCCGTGAATAAACCGAGCGTTATCCTCTGTGTAGACATGAGTCTCGTTCTTCAACCTGCATTGGTAACAATTGTCCCCGAGTCACACCAGTAGTAGCATTTATATAAAATTGGAGGCTCCAGCAAAAAGATCAGAGGCATCTGCAGCTTACGTTTTGGCGACCGTCTTGTTCAGAATAGTCGAGGCAACAAACGAAGCACCATTCAAATACAACAGCTCTCCATCAATCCTTTCTGCTATCTTCTTGTCCATGTTCTTGGCATCAATGCCCAGCGGCTCATCAGAGGCCTAAATATAGCACCAAACACATCAATATTCCATCAAAATATGTCGAACAATCATGTATAACGTAGGCGGTTCTCTACGCTCCGAATGGGGATCCAACTGCTCATATTTACTGCATCTGAGATGTTCATACGAACGTCTCAAGTGCAAAAAAATATGAGCCGACAGATGCAGCACATGGGCCCATGTGATAGCATAGACTTTCCCAAAGTAGGTTAGGCATTTAGGTGTACTTACAACGACCCATCCCCATGTATCAGCAAACGATGGAACATGAGCCGTGTATGCGCGAACATCTGCATGAAACACCAATGGATACATAGACTCAAATATATGATTAATTACATCGGCCATTAATTAACTGATTTTCCTGTACTTGAATGGCCTTAGAACAGAGAAAAAGATTCAAAATATCGAGACTTACACTTGAAAACCTGTTTTATTGTGTTGTATATCGACGAAAAGACTTCCTTATGAGTGAAAACACCTGCCGGCCCAGCCTATACACACAACATATAAGTGATGGTGAATTTGAATCAAAAGTGCACTCACATTCTTTCTTGGCCTAAAAATTCAAGGTATTCACTACACGGCGTGTTTTTAAAATCGTCACAGAACCAAACAAGTACAGCTAGCAAAGAACGAACCTGAGTCACAAAGATGCCATTGTCATTGAGCTTAGGCTTCAAAATATTTTGGTAGAAGGACTTTGTATACAGCTGGTAGCAAGGCCCTCCTTCAACTGGATCAGCCAAATCTCCCACTATGATATCAAACTTTTCCTCCCTTTCCTCCAATTCAGCTCTGAACAAAATCAGTAAGAATTTGGTCCAAATTTTAAATAACTACTTAAAAAATTTAAAACAATTTGTGGGAAAGATTTTTAGTAATCCATACTTGGCATCATTTATCACTAAGTTAAGCTTGTTATTCCGAAAGGCCTCATGGTTTGCACTTAGATGCTTCCTGCAGAAATCGACAACTTCCTGCAAGTGGGGTACAAATTTGATCTCATATTATATTATTTGATTATAAATTGAAAGTTTGGGGGACAAAATGAATAGAAAAAAGTGTTGTTGTGCCCCCTTAATACCAATCAAAGTAGGAGACAAAAGGGCACAACTATGACCCCAAAAAAATATTCAAGAAACCAATTAATCGGTATCTTATCCAAATATCTACTTTATTAAGAAAATGGTGCTACCACACCTGTACGTCATTATTTATAATGTGCATGCCCCCTCTTAATGAACTCATAACAACAAAGTCAAATACATTGTACCACATAAATTTAGCCCAGTAAACAATCGTTTTTTTACTTCAAAAATAATTTCTATTTTCAATACTTATTTTGTATGTTTTAAACTTTTATTTTCATTATATATTGATTTTATAGAACTCATCGATATATTCATAAAATAAATGGAAAATTGTATCTCTAGTCACGTGTTTTGTTTATATTTTGGGATTTTGGTTGTCAGTCTTCAATTTTAATCGGTTACTTTGTTTTCATCGAAAGATATGTATAAAATTGAAAACTAATAATATAAATAAACAAAATCGTAAAAAAACAAACATTAAAAATTAAAAAATACAAATTTTCATGAAATAAAGTACAAAAATTCAATTTGGTGTGAAAGTACCTTATCGATATCACACATGACTACTTTGTCCATGGATCTGTGCCTGAGTGCTTCCCTTGCTGCAGATCCTTCGCCACCTCCCATTATAAACACCGTCTTGGGGCTACATACAATCAAACATATAATAAATCCACATATATATATATACACACATATATAAATAATAGAGATCTACACGTACGCGCGTGCACGCACACACACAAATATATCTATCTATCTATCTATAATTTTTTTTAAAAAAAAATAAATTGTAAGTAGTGAATGGGGGATTGATAGACTAGTAGCTCACTTGGGGTGACATAAGAGGGCAGGATGAATCAAGCATTCATGGTAAATAAATTCATCCACTTCTGCACTCTGCATTTTCCCATCAATCACCAAAACCTGCATGCAATCAAAAAATAATAATATTTAAATTACAAAAATTTTACCGACTAAAATATAGACAAGAAACTTGTAAAATTATAACATATATTTGTTGTGACCACTTGATTACCTTGCCGAACCGTTTGGTGTCCAAAAGAGCTATGTCCTGGTACTCACTTGTTCCTTTGTGCAAAACTCTGCATAGGAAATGGAGGATCAAATTAAATTAAGTGCTTGCCTAAAAAATCATAAAATTCGAGTGAATTTCAAATCCATTGACGTACGCACCGATTTAAAGCGAACGACCACTTAAGATCTATGTCGATCTCTTCTTCAAACCAAGAATCATCTTCAACATTCTGGTCATGATTTTGTTCCATTATCAAGTCAGTGGTTTTGAAGTACTCAATACTTGGGTAGCCAAAGAACTCCAAAGCTTCACCCATTTCTCAAATTTGTTGCTTTTATTTATAAAAACTTGGGTAGGAAAAAAACAGAATAACGCACCAAAACAAAGGAATTAGGAGTCGATGGCCTGAAAACTCCAAGTGTAAATTTGCGTGCCATTTATAGTTGTAGTCACCCAAGTGGAAGCCTGACATATTCCAATATTTTATTATATATATATTATGTCCTTTTGTAATAATCACCACCTAAATAGTAGTTGGATCCTAGCTTTTCTTTAATGTAAATATTCTCCCTTTTTTTCCCCCTTAAGAAATATGTTATTTCTTATTATATTTTGAATTTTAAATAATCTTTTGTCGTTAAATCTAGACATCATATTTCTGCATTTAACTCAAGAATTCCATCTAAATGGCTTATTAAATAAAGTTTTTGCAAGCTAATTGACGAGATACATATCATGTAAAAAGGTCCCTGTATTATATAATTTCATGAAGTACGCAAATGTGAAATAAATTGTTTGCCGGATTGTTAAGGGTGGCAAGTTGAGCCAAGTTGGTTCTTTGACTTTCCAAGTCCAAATCGAGCACAATTTCAAGTTAAGTTTACTGTTATCAATAAGAGTAAGTTTATGTGAGATCATCTTATCTATGTATGTACTATGGGTTGATCGAAGTTCATATCTATAATGAAAAATAGTATATTTGAAATATAATATAATACTTTTGTATGATTTGAATTAAATAAGAGATTCGTTTCACAAAATTGTTTTATGAGATTGTCGGTTTTTTTATAATTAAATTAAAAAATTAAAAAAACTTTGAATGGTGAAGCTTTGCAAAAGCACCGCAAAACCCCACAACAAAAAGCGGACTCTTCGCCGCAGCCTTTTTTTCTTTTGTAATTATTTATTACTATTATTATTATTATTATTATTATTATTATTATTTATTGTTATTTTTTAATTTACAATTATGTTGTATTTATAAAAAAAATTCATAGGTTGGATCGGATAAGAAGTCCGTCTATCAGATATGTGAAACAATATCATTAGATTTTTTTTTGCTTTTAATTTGAAAATTATGGTTAACCGAATAACCTTTTTTTTTTTCAAAATCACAACTACTCTAATGATATTGTCTCAAAACTCCATCACTCAAAGTATTTTTATTTTTAAAATTATAATTATAAAAAACTCTGAAATTCTCTCATAAGAATTTTTGTGTGCTAATAAATATATGATTTTAACCTTTTTTTAAAACCTACAAATTTTCGAGTTCAACTCTTGTATATATTTACAGAGATTTTAATTTATATATATATATTTTTTAAAGTACCCTTCACTTTTTTTATAGAGTAATGCTACAGGTAACTTGTACAACAATTCTAACAACGTATAAAAAAATTTATTTATCAAATCTCATGATACATTGAATACGAAATCTCACGGTATAATGTCAAATTCTCACGATATAATATCAAAATCTCATGATATAATTGCTTTGAATATCATTGTACGATATATTATATACCTTTAACATTATTCTTTTTTATATAAGAATATTATATGTTATATTGTAGCAGTGAACCCGTGTGAAGTCACATTAAAGGCAAGTTCTTGAATTTCTACTTAGGGTATCTTTTGATTGATGTTCATTTGGTGCCAAATTTGTGTATAATATACAGGGAGAACTATATTTTTGGTCTTATTATGTGCATTTTTTTTATTTTTTTTTTATTTTTGTGTTGTTATGGTGAATTTTTATTTTTAGTATTCTAACTTATGTTTTTTTTTTTCATTTTTCATCCTCTAACTTGTATTTTTTTTATTTCGGTCTTTTTATGTCCGATAAAAAAATATCAAAAATAAAAATAATTACAAGTTAAATGATAAAAAATAAAAAAAACAATATACAAGAATAAAAATGAAAATTCACCGTAACATGATCAAAAATAAAAAAAACAAGCAAGTTACAAAAGTGAAAATAAAAATTTATCGTTAACAAAACCAAAAGTGAAAAGCGTACAAATAACATGACAAAAAAATATAGTCATCTATAAAATTAATATATATAAGTATATATATATATATATATTATTAAATTTGAGGTGTTGGTATGTTGGTATGGTCAACTCTTTTATTTTTATTTTTTAATATATTTTTAATTACCAAAATATCATTTATTTTTGTTCAATGATAACTACTAATTTAGAAAAATACACTTTTATAAAATTAATTTATTTATATAAAAAACATTTTTTAAAATTAATCTCTATTTTTATTTTTGATTTTCTTAAAAAACAAACTGTCTAAGCACGCAATGCGTGCATGCGAATACTAGTATATATAAAGTGAGATAATCGGGAGTAGCAAGGGCGGACCCAAGTGTAATGACACTCGTGCTCTAGCCCGGGTGGTTCGGAAAATTTTATAATTTTATATATATTAATTTTGAAAAATTTTTAATTAATTTGATAGCAGTCCGGATGGATGGATTCAAAATATTAAACAATTTTAAAGTTTAAAATTTTAGATCGAATGGTTTAAAAATCCTGAGTCCGCCATTGGGGAGTAGGCTGGGTGAAACTAGTTCGTTCCCAAATGTTGCAACATGGCGGATGCAGCGGCACGTTTCATATATAAGCATGCGCGTATTTTTTTTAAAAAAAATAATGACTTAATATAATAATAATGTTTGCAGAACAAAATATTAATTGGAGGGCGTGACAAAAATGGGGGCCACATTGATGTCAATTCTCGCATATAATATAATAAATAAATAGATCATATATTACTTGTAGCAGCCACGCTTGCGCCTATTTTGCTCATTTTTATGAATGATAAAACATTATCCTTATTTTATTTTATTTCATTTCACATTCGTTATTATTTTTTTTTAAAGTTCGTTATTATAAATGTATCAACACATAGATCTACTTGAATCTTATCTAATTTTTTTTAAAATCCAAATTCAAATAATTGTACCATATCTCATTTAAAATAGGGTTAATTTTCAATCACTCCCTAAAACACTTTATAACTTATTTATAAATCCCTACATAAATAAAACTTACTTTTAACTCCCTGGAGAGAGAAACTTTTGTTTTTAAATACCAATTTTACCCTTATCTCTTAAAAAAAAAAGAGAGAATGGATAATAAAAACAAAACTAATCCAAATAGTATATATATAAAAATTCAAATTAAAATCAAAGAACATAAACCATATCATATACATGCTTATGTTGATACAGGAGCAAGTATGTGTTTAGGAAGCAAGCATATACTTCCAAATCATTATTGGAATAAATATGATAAAGGATTAAAAGTTCGAATAGGAGATGAATCAATAATCATGCTTAATACAGTAGCAGAAAAATTAAAAATAGAAATAGAAGAAACAAAATTTGTAATACCCATTATATATCAAATAGAATCAGGAATGGACATTATAATAGGAAATAGCTTTTTAAGAGAATATCTTCCCTTTACACAATTTGAAGATCACATAACTTTAAACAAAGGATCATCAATGATTTTCATTCCCAAAATACGAACAGCATTTTGCGTAGGAAATGAAGGATTTACAAAGAATTTTCATAAACGAAATACAAATTCAATAGAACTAAAAATAGAAAATATTTTAACGATTAATCCTGAAAAAGAAATCATGAGAAAATTTCATGATATATGTTCTGAAAATCCTCAGGAAAAAATTAAGAAAAGAAAACAATTCATTGCTTCAATAAAACTCAAAGACCCTAATATCACAATCCGTGAAGCACCAAGAAGATGTAACATGGATGATGCAAAAATATTTGAAAAAGAAGTTCAAGAATTATTAAAACTTAAGATAATCATCCATAGTAAAAGTCCACACTCTTCACCAGCCTTTTATGTCAGTAAGAAAGATACTGATAAGAAAATAATGGTAATTGATTATCGAAAGATGAATAAAGCAACAATTATGGATGAATATTATATCCCAAATAAGAATGGTTTACTATCTTATATAGGAGAAATTAAATATTTTTTCAGTTTAGATTGTAAATCAGGATTCTGGCAAATTCAACTAGAACCACAAACACAATTACTTACAGCATTCAGTTGTCCAAAAGGACAGTATCAATGGACTGTATTACCTTTCGGACTTAAACAAGCACCAGGTATCTTTCAAAGATATATGGATGAATCTTTTAAATCATAT
The DNA here is from genome assembly GCF_033568475.1 of Henckelia pumila. Taxonomy (NCBI): domain Eukaryota; kingdom Viridiplantae; phylum Streptophyta; class Magnoliopsida; order Lamiales; family Gesneriaceae; genus Henckelia; species Henckelia pumila. The sequence goes on along the minus strand of NC_133120.1, from coordinate 113,197,037 downwards.
ATAGATTTTTGTTGCGTTTATATAGATGACATATTAATTTATTCAAAAACACTAGATCAACATTATAAATATCTCATGACAGTTTTAGATATTTGTCATAAAGATGGAATTATACTTTCTGAAAAGAAAGAACAATTATTCAAAACAAAAATAAATTATTTAGGATTACAAATAGAAGATGGAAAACATTGTTTACAACCGCATATACTTAAGAAAATTCATGATTTTCCTAGTGAAATCAAGGATAAAGATCAATTAAGAAGATTTTTAGGATTATTAACTTATTCTGGAAATTACATTAAGAAACTTGCAGAAATCAGAAAACCTCTTCAAGTAAAACTTAAACAGGACTATAAGTGAAAATGGTCGAAAGAAGATACTAATTACATAGACACTATTAAAAAGAAAATAATTAGTAATCTTCCTGAATTATATTTTTCTTCAAATAAAGATATAATAATAATTAAAACAGACGCTTCAGATGAATACTGGGGAGCATGTTTAAAAGCTTATACTGGAGAAAGAAATTTAGAAGAACTTACTAAAACAGCTACTAGAAATAATGAAGAATTATGCAACTACACATCAGGAACTTTTCAAGGTGCACAATTAAATTATCATTCGAATGAAAAAGAATTATTAGCTTTAATATTCACAATTACAACTTATGAAATTTATCTTATTTCTAAACCGTTTTTAGTAAGAACAGATAATATGAATTTAACATATTTCAAAACAAGAAAAATATCAAGAAATGCAGGGAGAAATGCAGCAAGGCTAATTAGATGGCAATTGGAATTGAACCATTATCAGTTCGAGATCCAACATGTCAAAGGAACGGATAATTCATTACCCGATGCATTAACCAGAGAACTTCATCCAAACTATACTATCCGTAGTAACGGAATAATAAAGGAGATCCTAAGTGATCCAGAAAATGACTGTGAGTCATCCGAACATGCCTCAGAAAGCATGGGAAATATAAATTGATGTAATGAGATTTATATTCAGAAACATGAATTATTTTATGACTTTCAGTCATCCGAACATGCCTCAGAAAGCATGTGGAATATAAATTGATGAAATGAGATTTATATTCATAAACATAAATTACTTTTTGAGTAAAATAATCAATTTAAGATTGATTCAATTCTTGCAAAAGAATTTATAAATGCAATGATACGCATAATAAAACTATCCGAATTACTCACGAAAAGAGTTATTTTACTAACCATTATATATATAAATATGTTTTCTTGTGCAGAGTATAATCAAGATGGAGAAACTAAGTCAATTAAAAGAACAATTGATTGAATTGCAGGAAGAAATTCAAATTCTTCAACTAAAAGAAAGGAATTTGAGTAGAAAAATTCAAAGGACAGAAGAAAAGATGATAACTTCATCATCATCATCCTCACCAAGAACACCAATCAAAATGGCAACTCAATTTGACAAAATAGTGGAGATAAAAGAGAAACAGTCAGTGGTCACAGCCAACACTGACAAAGAAAAAGAAAAGAAAAAAGAACCGGTGGACACAGCCAGCACCGAGAAAAATAAAAAAGAAGAAAGGACGTTTAAAAGTGCCCTTGAAAAGAAAGAAAGAAAGATGGTCAATCTGCGACCACAAAAACCAATTTTTGAGAAAACAAATTTTTCAGAAAAACTCAAGACTGAATTCTTTGAAACACTACACTATTTGAGAATAGCCAAACCATCTGCAGAATCTTGGCTACAAACTTGTGACACACAGAGCATATCAAGAGCAAGAACACTGCAAGGTGCTCCAGCGCATGAAGTCTCAAGATTATTTTCAAATGGATTATTAAGTGGATTGGAAGTCAGTCCCAACAATCAAGAAATAGAACTATTTCCATATCAGTTGAGAAATAGTATCATCCAGTTCAAGAAAGTAGTCTTTAAGGACGATCCAGTATTAACATTGAGTATTCACTCAACCCTTCCAGATTGGGATGATAACAAATTCTATCAACCAATGGTATATATTCAATGTCGAAAACAAAAAGATAAGTTATTATTCGAAGGATCAAATGAAGAGAAACCAGTAATGGATATCTCAACACTTCGTGAGATAAGAATAAAGACATTGATTGATATGATCTCAAAGACAGGAAAGATTGATGGAAACTCAAAGGTTAAAATAAATTTTGCAACCAGTAAAATTTTATTAACCACTGGACACAAGGAGACAATCCAAAAGAAAGAACAAGTCATGTTAGCTCAATTCGAAGCTCCAATCTATGAAGCAAGAGTTGACATGACCCGAGAAACCCAACAAATGTTATGTCAAAGACTAAGAACAATGATATCCACTCACAAATGTGAACATTGCCAACCCATTCAGACAGAAGAAGCAGATGTCAAAGAGGACAAACCAACTGTCAAAGAAGACAAACCAATAAAGAAATGGTCCGAATGCACCAGTGATTCAGAGAGTGACACAATGTAAAAACAAATGAAATCGTGGACCACACCACATGTTAAAGGCATCCACTCAGATGTAAAATGAGCTGTTTCCATTATGTAGTGTCGGGTGGTCCCCCTCTTTTATTTTATTTTTAATTATGTATGCGTTTCTCCACGCCTATAAAAGGAGATGTTTTGTGCTGTAAAAGGGTAAGTGAAGTTTGAGTATCTCTCTCTTCTTAAAATTTCTTACAATCTGGTTCATACAAGACGTATGAAAACTATCAGAAACTAAGAAACATAAAATCAGAAACAAAATAAGCCTTATGGCTAATAACTAAACAAGCAGGGCGTAAGGAGGATAAGGTTGGAAACCAATCATTGAATATTCATGGTTAAGAGTAAACCTGGAGATCCATAGAGCAAGTACCAGTTGATCAAGCGATCGTTAAGGGAAAGCAAGGATTTGGCCTCTGCTCAAAACCAAGATTCATTCAAACAAGGTAACCTTCCTAAACCTCCAGCAGCCCTTAATTCAAAGAAATAGTCAAAATACATTAATCATGTCATCATCCTTTATAAGAAATGGAAGATTAATAATAAAAAACTGGTTCGAAATAGAAGATGATCATGAATATGATACATTTCGTGAATATCGTTTAAATACTTCTGATTTAACCATATTTGAATCAATTTATCAACCAAAATTTGTATTAATAATCCATGAATGGAACCAAACTAATATGAAAACATTTATCTGTTATAAATGAATCAGATCTGAAAATCCATGAATCAGATCTGTAAATCCATGAATAAGAAAATTCATAAGAATTTGAAGAATTTCGCAACCTGGTATCAGAGCTTAAATAAAACAAATTATTAATGTCTGGATTAAATTTAGATATTGAGATTAAAAATTTATTTGATAAAATAATCTTACTAAAAGATTTACGTCAAATAGATCAATTATGGAATAAAATAAAAGATCTCCAAACCTTTTATTTCAAAAATCATAAAAAAAACATTTTTCAAGCAACTGGAAAATGATAATTCAAATTTGTGAAAACGATAAAATTGAAGACATAACAATATGTTATGAATAAGAACAAACTTTGTTATCGAAATCCGATCAAAAAAAACAAAATAATAAAAGTAACAAATTTTTACTAAATGGAAAATGTATGAAAATACAAAAATGAATATCTTTAATTTATATTCTCAAAATATAAATTTTGATATAGAAAATTGTGAAAACAATTTGAAACATCTTAAAAATTGTCAATCTTCAATTGATAGTTTCGAAGATTTTTAGAATTTATTAGAACAGATAGATTCGACAAAAAAGCTTTTAATAGCCTTAAGAAAATTAAGAAGTTCTATCATCTGTTAAAATGACAGAAGTAACAATTCCAAATCAAAACAACCTGGTCGATGAATCTGAAGAATCTGAAGAAAACCAAGAGTATAATTTGAATATTATATTCAATCAAAGCAAGTTTGCTGAAATACAGAAAACAGAGTTTTCTAATTCAAAAACAAATCTAATAGACCAACCAGGAATACTAAGTAAGATTTCAAATTTTATTAATCCCAGGAAAAATTTAATTTATTATTCGATTCGTACAAAAGAACGATCTTGTAAAATAAATAACGAATCAAGGTCTAATACTCTGAAGTTATTAACAACTCAAGATATTAATACCATCATGGCAAAAACCAGTGAAAAAGAACAATCTGAACTGAAATATGTTCATATCGGAGGAATTGAAATAATAATATCAGCTCACTACCGAGAAGGAATAGATACACCAATTGAAATAACAGTTCGTGACAAAAGAATACGTAATTTCGAGGATTCTATCCTTGGAAAAATTGAAGGAAATTTATGTTACAAAAAGATGAAATTTTGTATTTATCCACAATATAATATATCTCTTTTTGATAAAAACATAAATGACGTTTTAACATTAGATTATTACTTTTATAGAAATAATCTTATGTTAACAGGAAACCATCCGATCAATATAAACTATGTTGTCGGTTTAGCAATAAGTAATAATTCTCAAACAGGAATAATTTCAACAAAACCAACTATTTCTGTTGAAAGAATGTTTGAAAATATTACAAGAATTGAACACCCTCGAAAAGCATTTATTGAAGAAATAAATCCCTATAAAAGATGGAGTTCAGATGACCTCCAAATCACAAAACAGTCTGTACCAAGAAGATCATTATCATTTGCTAGAAATGATGAAGATATTCTTGATAAGATTGGAACCATAAATCAAAATATTTTTAAAATTAAACAAGCTATTGTTAATGAGTCAACCTCATCGCAATGACGTTCTTAATAAAATTAGAAAAAGATCTAGGAGATTTAGAAAATAATATTAATAAGATCAATCTATCAATACAAGAATTAGAGAAGAATTTCAAAGAATATATTGATTTAGCAACGACTAGATTAATAATTGAACAAAAAAGACATAGTAATAAAATATTAAACTATCTTAAGGAAGTTCTTCCAATAGATAAAGGAAAAAGAAAAATGGAAGAAGAACCACCATTCAAAATTGAATCATGGTGTAGAAATCCCCTTAGTTATGGCAAACATAAGTATGGAGATGTTTAGTGAAACCGACTCATCTGATTTTGAACAAATAGGAGTAAATACAGAAGAATTATATCATTCACATCAGGACTCAGAACAATACAGAGATATGGATATTTCAGAATCAGAATCTGAAGATGATTCTAGACCACGATTAAATCTACGAACGAATGTAGAAGGTAGTGGTGGAAGAGATGATGAAGAATTTAAATATAACAGAGACCAATACTCTGGATCTTATAAAGATGTTAGAGATATTCTTAGAGAATAAAAAACATCAGGATTTGTGAAACAAAATATCTTAGATTTAGGATGTTCAACAGCCAAAGAAAGAAAATCAAAGATAGATCATTGGACAAATGAACTATCAGTACAAATTCAATTAACACCATTATTAGACAAAAGTGAGAATATTCAAGTTTTAACTCATGGGATGATAAAAATGACACTAGTAGGAGCATTAAGAACTTGGGCTGAAAACCTAGTAATTACTAATCTACCACAAGGAATGACAGGACATCGATATTTCGAACTATTTGTTGATGCCTTGTACCAAGAATTTTTAGGAGTTTCTAATAATGATGCTAATTTGGTAGCTAAGAATATAGAACAAAATAGAGCAATCTTTATATTAGATAATATTAAATTATGCAATTTATGTTACTTAGAAGAATTTATTTGTGATTATGAAACAAACTATTATCAATTAATAGATGCTGATAAAAAGGAACATTATAAACTAAGTATCTTTAATAAGATATCTAATATACCTATACACAGTAAAGATGAATTCTTAACTAGCCCTTATGCTAAAACTTTAGGAGGAGCTATTAAATTCATCAAAGATATAATAACAAAGAAATGTCATGAAGTAACACTAAATAAAAGAATCTCTAAATCCTACAAACAAAACAATAAACTTTGTTGTGACAAAATGGAATTCACAGTAAAAGAATACGGTTGCAAAACAAACATGTCACACAAATATTTAAAACGACAGAAACAGAATAAATTTAATAAACCTTATAAATCTTTTAATAAGAAATTTATTCCCTATAAGAAAAAGAAATTTAAAAAGAATTTCTTCAGAAAACCTTATAAAAGAAAATTTTATAAAAAGTTTGATAACAAAAAACCACCTTGCCCAAAGGGTAAAGGAAAGAATTGCACATGTTGGTTGTGCAACGAAGAAGGACATTATGCGAATGAATGTCCAAAACAAAACGAAAAGAAAAATAAAATTAAACTTCTTGAAGAAATATACTATTGGATTCTATCCCGTAGAAACAATTGAATTTTCATCCGATGATGAAAATATTTATTATCTTGATGAATCAAGTGAATCAGATTTTGAATCCGATTCCACATTTGATAATTCAAGAAATAATAATGATTAAAATAACGACAAGAGCATTTTCGGAAAGACAAATATAGAGAGTAAATTGAAAGTTATGTTTGATTTAGGGAGTTATCTACAAGTTGCCCTTTAAAATATGATATAAAACTAAAATCATATAAAAATAATTTATATACTTTTTTATTGTAATTAATTTTAAATGTTTTACACAAGAAATGTTTTGCAGACCACGCATTATTGGCAGTGGTGTAACCCAGGATTTAATAATTTGGGAGGGTTGAACAATTGAACTATATTTAAATCATAAAATTTTATTTGAAAAAAAAATGGGCAATTTGCCCAAAAATTCTCAAATGCAAACATGTTTTGTTTTGGGATCCCTAGTCATAAAATTTGGTACAATATCATACATCATGTGGTACAAAATCATATAAGATGTGTTACAAATTAACAAAAATTATGGTACAAAAAAATGTCTAGTGAATGCAGAGTAAAACATGTTTGCATTGGATATTTTTCAGCAATTTACCAAAAAAAAAATCATCTTTGAAAATTCAAATCAAGATAAATAATAAATCCACCATATATATATTATAACATATAATATTTTTTAATAAGTTCACAGAAAAAATATATATATACAATGCATTTTTCAGTCAAATTATTCTAGTTATACATATTTTTCTCAAAAGTCTTCTTATATAACTTAAACACCGTTTAATATGTGCACATAGTTTTTTAGTTTATGTAACTTTTTCGAGTAAATTTCAACGATTGTTCTAATGAATATTGCGTGCCTATAGTTTGATCCATATTTGGACCAAACTATTGTAAAAAATGTGAATCAATATTGGTCAAATATTAATATTTTATTTATGAAAAAGATAGTCACGCATGTATAAATTAAATATTAGTCAACTACATTTTATTTGTATCATATAAAGATGTTATCAAGGTTATAAAAGCACTCAGTGGGCAGACGACCACTCACCGTTTAGCGTTAGGTGTTTAAGTGACCTTCTAAACGACGTTTATCCATCTTAAGTGATCATCCTAAACACTGCCTTTTAAAACCGTGGATGTTATCATAGTAACTCGATCTTCTCTTTGATCATGTGATCAATTTCAAATTACAACCTCAATTTTCTACTTTTCTTTTTCCCTTTCATATTTCCAATTTAAAAATGAAAAATGGTTTCCCCTTTAATTTGTACACATGCAACATATACATGTCCGATAGCTAATATATATCAAGATTCAAGACCAATGTGAAAGGCTAAGACCACCCTCCGCCGTTAGGTACTAGTCGCTATTAAAGATTAAATATATATGAATTAATTGTTTTAAAATTAATCTCGTAATTTTTCTTTTATTTAACCTCATACATTTAAGTATATTTGATTCGAGCCAAATCAAAATGTTTCCTCTTTAAAATAGGAAGATTACAAGAATCGAGAAATCATCCAAATTTTTTGTTATTATATATCCATGGTGGTATCATGGATAAAACATTGTACAAATATCTTACATGCAGAAACATCGAAACTTAGACTTTTAATCTAGACTAGATTCATGCGTACCCAAAAGGCCAAAAGTGGTGAAAAAGATGTAGTTTGATAGGTGCAAGTAAGTGTGGAGGATGTACAAGGAATGGGTACAAAATGTAGTGTAGGCGTGCAGCACTTATATAATGGCAATGGATAGAGGAGACAAGAAGCAGCGAGACCAATAGTGGGGATGTCTCGAGCGTGCGGTGATTGCACTAATTAACACATTTCCCCTCCCAAATTTTGTGTGTGGAAATCCCACTCTTTTCCCATTACATATCTCTCCTCCGACTACTTTGTGTCCACTTATATATCACTTAATTACAATTTGTTTTTGTAAGTAAGTTCTTGATATGGAAAGGAATGGTTTTTTTTAGCAAAGGTTTAATTATTTTATTTTATTTTCATCTTTTTTTTAATATAATTGAGGTGCATGGAGGATTTACCTAGACCTAAAATAAATAACTAAACATCATTCGCAACCGGTGAGATTTGAATCCAAAAACTACAAAAGTTTTG